>NC_048604.1:63065240-63373157 GCF_003668045.3 Cricetulus griseus
AATGGAATACTGTACAAAGAAGTTAAGTGACTTCCCAGTGTCGTATAACTAGTAATGGATCAAAGCAAGTTTCAGATCCCAACAGGATGGTATCTAAGATACACTCTTATTACCTGTAAGAGCCTTGAATTGTGGGTGAGAAAGTCCTAGGAAATAATATTTATTTTCTAATGGTGTTGTAACATACTAAAAGTGCTTTGGAAACTATTTTTGGAATTCAGGATTAGAACCACTCCTATGAAGCTGCATCTTAAATGTAAAACAAAATTGTTCATAATGGTTAAAATGTCAGCAGACATCTCTAAGATTCCATGAAGTTCAGGATAATTTTCTTTCAATAAAATACTAAATATAATATCCCCTTATCTGGGCACTCAAGATTTTAGATGTGTTTTATAATCTGGGAAATATTTTAAGATATCCAATAATCTTAATGAATCAACAAATGATTTATTGGGTACCAACTGAGTGCATGGACCTGTGTGACACTGTATGTAGGAAAAAATGAAACCATACCATGAGTCTCATTTTTGGCTTATGTTTGTGATATCCAGAGAAAATCAATTTGTCTCATTTCAAAGTTACTTTTAAGATGGATGAAATCAAGGCCACAGTAATATTTTATATGGGTTAAATATATCATAAATTGTATTTCTGCTCTGCCTTTAGTCTTTTTGTAGAGTTGAGAGCTCAGAAGGAACTAAACTATAAGAACAGTTTTTAGAACCCAAAGGGCCTTTGAACATCCTAATTTTCAAATGAGGTCCAAGGTTAGTGATTACTTTTATGAGTCATCAATTAGTTATTGATACAAATACTGGATTAGTATGTAAAGAAATCCATTTACCATCAAACACATGGATTACCTAAGCAGGGTGACAATGCTTCGTAGTTTACCAAATATTGCCACAACTTTAGCAGCAAAATTCTATCATTTTGTTAAAATTCACCATTGTGGGGAAGTTGGAGTATTTTTTAACTCTACCAATCAAATGGCCATCACTTTATTAAATAATCTATGAGCAATGAAGGATGAGGCAAGTATTGGAGGCAGGAATGCAAATATAAACCTTGACTACCTAGACAGTAGGGGATCTGACAGAATCTGTTTCACTTCATTTTTCAAAATTGGATGCGAGCAGGGTAGGGCAGATGACAAATGCCACCTCTGGAGCCATAGGGGAGAGATACATGAGTAGAGATAACTTTCAAGCCTCATTTTGCAGACTGCATCTTTTGTCAACAATCCATAGGATAGGCAATTTTTATAAGGCAAACTGTAAATGATTTGTCATCAGAATGATCTCAGTGTTGGTCCTTGAAATGTTGTGACTTAGATACATACTTTCAAAAATATCAGCTTTCCGCAATTTCTATTTCCTCATGTGTAGCATAGAGCTGAAGTGTGTTTGGATAAACAAATAGTGGGTTGAATAACCTACCCCTCAAATCTACATTCACTAGCAATCTCAGAAAGCCTGTATTTACAACTGTGAAATTTGATCTAGCCCTCAGAAGCTAGAGAATACACTTCTGTTGTTTGAATCTACCAAGTCTATAGTTATTCATTATGACAGCCATATCAAAACACATAATCATGTGCTTGGTAAACTGAAAAACAATATGAACTTCTAAAAGCACATTTATTAGGCAAAGTGAAGATAATAAAAAAGAAACACCTATTTAATGTATGCTGTGAAGCTTGAATTCTAATAATATACATTGCAAACAGATTTTCCAAAATTACACAAAGTAGCTTCTGCTTATATGAAACTAAGCAGCAAATTATAACTTACCCTTCCTTTGATCAAAGTTAGATTACTGGATTTTATTAATAAAGGTATTATTTAGAAGAGCTGAATTGAAGCTACTGCTAATGAATACCAATATGACCTTTAAAACTAATTTACCAAATACATACAATTAAAAGACAATGAGGCTCCCTACTTACTGAGCACATAGGCATTACTGAAATATCCCATTCATTTACAGTCATTAGAAAATAAAGCATCAGCCACTGTGGATTTATTAATTCAAGAACTGTCTGTCTCTTTGTTTCAAGCCTTTAATGTGAAGTGAGTGTTAGGGGAAAATATTTCACTAGAAAATAGTGATTATTTTCACAAAGGATACTTAAAACAGTTTTTTAAAAAACACATTATTAATAGTTGTGCCATCAAGATATGGATATGTTTACTCATACTATATAAAACTCAGATTAGATATTGCTATTTTCTACCGTTTTGAAGTTTTAAATGGTTTAAATTCAGAGTTGAAGCAGATTTCTGAATTTTACTTGCTTCCAACAGCATTTGGAATAAATTTTCGGGGTTATGAGTTTATTTCTAATGCTTATTTCCTGTCAGTTACTTAAGCTGTTGCCATGCAAACTAGCATAATTGTTTTGGCAAAATTCAGCAGTGCAGTCAACCTATTGATTTGAAACCATGTAGTTCAACAACAGAAAGCAGAACCTGAACTTTTTGGTTATAAACAATTTGCTTAATTGTCTAAACCAATGGCTTTAATAGACAATATAAATTCCAGCATGCTACTTTTTTTTCTATTTTTATTGAGACAAAAGTATGCGTTGCTACAATATCTGTTTTATTAGCATGGAATTAAATCAATGCATCATATATTCTACTTAAAAACATATAAGTATAGGCGAGGTGTGTTGGTGCATGCTTTTAATCCTAGCACTCAGGAGACAGGGGCTCCTGGAGCTCTCTGAGTTGGAGACTAGCCTGGTCTACATAATGAGTTCCAGTTCAGCCAAGTATATATAGTGACATAGAAATTACATAAAAGAGAAAGTAAAGAAGGTAAATTGTGATAAATTACATCATATCTAATAAGCAAGTGCCTGGGAAGGAGTGCATAAAAAGTTATAGCTAGAATCTCAGTTATTGTACACAAATGTAAAATTATTGTAAAAGAAAAGCTGCAAACATAGATGATGTCAGTATATAAATTTAGTAACTCAAAAATCACAATGAGCATTGATGGTATAGTGGCGAGCATAGCTGCATTCCAAATATCACAACAGGCATTTCTGTGAATAACAGTTTTTTGAAATTTAAATCTCTTAATCCATTAAACAAGATAAATTATAGTCATCCCTTAACTTACATATTTGTTACATTCCTCCTGTCCTCGTGGATTTATTTCATCAACTATAGAAATTACTACATATCTATATGTAAGATTGGATTCAACTTTACCTTTAGATAATTTTAAATTAAAATTATAAAAGCCTTTTGAATATTGAAATGCACACAACCCACCTCAAAGAATCTATTGTATAGAACTCATTTGAATCTGGAATAAGATAGAACTTCACACTACGTCTGCTCACCAGCTACCCAGGTTGGGAAAGTCATTCTGTATCTCAGTATTCCCAACTGAAAATTGAGAATGATAGTTATTCCATACAAATGCCTGCAAATTGCCTAACACTGATAATTATTACCAAGTTTATCAAAGATCCAGAAAACTTCAGAGGCAAAGATTGGATTGATGGGTCCAGACATGTATCTTCCAGATCGAAAGGTTAAGTTTCAAAAGAAAGAAAGAAAGAAAGAAAGAAAGAAAGAAAGAAAGAAAGAAAGAAAGAAAGAAAGAAAGAAAGAAAGAAAGAGAGAGTCACACAGTTAGCTCTTGTCTTAAATCACCCCTCTTGTAACATCCCCTCAGATGAATGTGTTGGGCTAAAGGAAAAGATTTCATTCTTACCTAAATGTAATGTTAAAATTATTCAATAAATAATATTCAAATTCCTCTATTAATAGGAAGATTCCTTTTGTTTGTGGAAAATTTGGAGAAGAACTTAGTATTTAGTGACTTCACCATGCTGTGTTCCAAAATTGGAGATAATTTCTTTCTCTGCACTACCACCCTTGTGTTACCCTATTTCTTGAATGATTGCACTTTAATTCTCTACATATTTGTTGGAGACCAGAAGCTCACCCCCAAAGTGTGTGACATATTTAAAGTTCAATTGCTGCTTCATAAATTTGGGTTCATTTTTTGTGTCATAAAGTTTAATAAATGAAAAATAATCAAACTTTCAAGAAAGAAGTCATTAATATTTTCAGCCAAATTTTGCATACAGATTCTTAAGTGGTAAAATTAAAGTGCCAAGTAAAATACATAGATTTTTGAAATAAAGAAATATGATTGTGTAAGTATGGATGAACCTGGAAAATAATATTTTAAGTGAAATAAAAATAGTCATAAAAATGTTCTTACCACATGTAAAGTTCAAAAAAGTGGATCTCCTAAAAGCTGAGAGTACAATACTGATCAAAGTTTGGAAATGGCAGTGGACAGGAATATATATGGGTTGATAAATTTAAATTATAGTTATTTACGAAGTATGATTATGCACTGTAGCAAGCAGAGTCACTAAAATTAACTATTTATAATTAGGAGTTGCTGTCTTATTTTATTATGATAGTTTCAAACAATTTTTAAATCTTTTTTACTCTTCTTTCTTGTTGTAACACTCCTTGTACCATTCTACCCATAATTCTCAAACATTTTTCCAATTTCACATTTTATGTATCCTACTATACCCATTTCCTCAGAACCTCTCTTTTCCCTATTTCATCTCCTTTCCAATTTCAAAGACAATACCCACACACGCATTCTCAGTTATATAATACATATATAATTCGTTTATTAAGTATTTAAAAGTAGCTAGCAAAGGGGTATTTTAATACTTTCAATACAATGAAATGCTAAGTGTTAGAGGTAATGAATATTGCTATTTATCTTACTCATTGCATGCATGTGCCAAAATATTCCATAGGGAAAGGAACCAAAACTTAAGGCAATGTGTAAAATACAGAAAGTATATCTGAAAGAATCAGAGCCTACCAATATTCTTGCAAGTTGATATAATTATCGGGCTGTATGGGAGGCCAAGGAAGGAGTTTGAAAAGTTCAATTATTTGGCCTGCATATGCCCATTGCTAGGGACAACCAGTGAGCAGTCAATCAAAGAATTTGGAGAGTTTGCCTGGTAGTGGTGGTGCCCAACTTTAATCCCAGCACTTGGAAGGTAAAGGAAGGCAGATCTCTGTAATTTTGAGACAAGCCTGGTCTACAGATCGAGTTCTACGACAGCCTGCAAAGCTACAGAGAAGCACATAAGACTCGTGTGATTAGAAAAAGATACAGCCTTACATTTAAGAAAAAAATATACATAGGTTTGGGAGAGAAAATAAAAAATAATGAGTAGCTGAGTATACTGACAAACACTTCTAATCCCAGCACTCAAAAACAGAGGCAGGCAGATTTCCACAGAGAAACCTTGTCTCATGAAAACAGAAAAAAGGAAGTAAAAGAAATAGACTAATAAAAGGCCAGGTAAAGATGGAAAATACTCACAGAGTCTGGATACTATATGTTATACTGTTGTCTTTAAATTGTTTGATTGCCGAGGAAAGAGCTACAGCTGCTAAAATACATTTGATTATAGGTGCTGCTAAATTAATCCAACTTACATATTTTAATGATGCTTTGACTTCTAAAATTTAAAAATAAGCCAGGTTACTTGAGAAAAGAGTTTTTGCTTATGTTTCCACAGAAAATGTAAAGCTATGGATTTCTTCCAGACTGATAAGGTTTGATGAAGCAAGACCCCCCAGAAACAGTATCCCAGGTGATCCAACATCTAAAACAGCTGAGATGACACAGCCTTACAGACTACAAAAACAAAGACATGGCCAGGTTTCTATGTTTTATCATGATCTCCGTGGTGTGGACATCATCCCCAACCAGCAGGAAGCAATTTGGAATGAACGACACCCAAATCCCCAAATACTGTTTATAAATCTTTGTTTTCATTTAAATGGGGTTGTTTAAATGGTTAATGATCACAACCAATATCCTTTTAAAGGTAAAAGGGAAATTATGGTATATAAATAATACTTTGTATTGGAATGGATTTTCATTTATTGATACAAATTTAAGGTAAATTATGTGATATATATATATATGTATATGTATACATACATACATACATATATATATATATATATATATATATATATATATATATATATATATGTCTCCTCTTGTTTAGGTATTGTGTTTATACTGATCTTTTAAAATATAATGCATAATTAAATACAGATTATGTAGTCGCCTATAATAGTCAGAACTTATAATTAGGTTAGTTAGGTTTTCTAGATATTCAAAGATGTATTTGAGGTGGATAGATATTCTTCAAACCTCTCAAAGACTACAGAATATATGGCATTTATATGGGTTTTTCATGGCAGTAAGACACGACTGCTCATGGCACACCAATTACATCTGAGAGTAAGATGGGCATCAAAGAAACTCATTATGGAGTTTTCTTTCAACGTGGCAAGATTAGCTATTTGGCCAAGAAACTGCTCTTGCCTGGACTGTTTGTTGTTGTATAAACTGGATATGCAGGACCCACAGGAAAATGACTGCTGAACTTAAAAAAACAAGATGGACAGTCTTAAAGGGAGAGTCTGCCAGACAATCTACAGGACCCAGAAGAAAATGACTGATAAACTGCCAATACAGATGGAACAGTTTCAAATTTCAAATTTCCTGCTTCACTGAGAAGCCTGCTAGACACACTGTAGCATATAGGTGAAGACAGATGCCTTAATATTACAGAGGAAATTCAGATGACTGTCCAGGTAGCAAGATGTCTCTGTCAATTCTAAAGTTTATATATTATCCTTCTATGGTCTTTGATGGAGTTGAAGACGGATAGCTATATTTATGGTTTTCCTTAGTTATGATAAAAGATAAGTTACATATAAGACTTTAGACTCACAAGGATAGATTATAGAATGTTTTCTTTAAATCTTGCTAAATGTTAATGAACTAAATATCATAACTATAGTTCTTATTTGATAACTGTTTTGTTATATATTTTACTACATTAATGTTGAAACCCTGCTTTTTATTTAGACAGAAAAGAGGAGATGATGGGGGAAAGTCTTTCTGTGTATATGTTTGTCTTATTGGTTGATCAATAAAGCACTATTGGCCAATAGGGAAGCAAAATAGGTGGGGCTCGGAGTTGAGGAGGATTCTGGGAAATGTAGTAAGGAGAGTTGTGATGTGATCCCAGGAAGAGAGAACACATGCAGCTGGTGTCCTCAGTAAGTCTATGAAATATATAGATTAGTAATTATGGATGAAAATTAAGACTGAACTAGCAAATAAGAAATCCTAGTCATTGACCAGCAGCATTGGAACTAATATAAGACTCTGTGTGATTTTGGGGGCCCTAACGTGGCAGCAGAACTTAGGTGGGTGGCAGGCAGAGTTATCATTACATACTATAGTCATTAGAAGTACTACAGTTGAATCAAATTGGAAGAGCTATACAATTTGACATGACTCTGGCTAACATTCCTAACTTCTGTGTTTTAATAGATGGATGAAAGGCAAATACAGTTGTCATTTTCATAGGTCTTTCCTAATAGAAAAGTGCAGGGCCTTCATCAAGGACTCTTGGGATAGTCTCTGTTTGGTGTTGGAAATTTTGGAAAAGTAAGAAACCTATGAGGTACGTCCATTCATCAATGGCCTCCAAACTTGCTAATATCTATCTAGCTACTTACTGTTCTCCATTCAAGAGGTGAGACACTAAAATCATTTAGGATACATGCAGCAAGCCAGTCCATGATCACCATGGCAGGGAATGTGGCAGCAGGCCAACAGGCAGATATGGTGCTGGAGCAGTAGCTGAGAGCTCACCTCTGATCCACAGTATTCAGCAGAGAGAAGCTGGGCCTGGAGTGGATTTTTTTGTTAGCATTTAAATTTTGCTATTTTAAAATAAGAAATCAATTTATAATCCTACATAAGATGTATAAATGTTTCTGATTCTACTGCCTGTCTCCTAGTGTTTGAGTTAAATATTTTAAAACTTTGCTATGGCTATTTCTTTGTTAATTATTATTTTTTATTGATTTTTTACAAAATTCTAATTTTACATGACAATCCCTTCTCCCTCTCTCCCTCCCCCCAAACCCCAACCAGCCCGCTCCCCGTCCACTCCCCATAGAGGGTAGGGCCCTCCACAGGTCCTCCCC
Organism: Cricetulus griseus; assembly: GCF_003668045.3. Lineage (NCBI taxonomy): Eukaryota > Metazoa > Chordata > Mammalia > Rodentia > Cricetidae > Cricetulus > Cricetulus griseus. The sequence continues at coordinate 63,073,337 of NC_048604.1, forward strand.
AAATTCCACATCATTCTGGGTTTGTCCTAAGCCCTCCCCCATGGGTCCAGGCCAAGAGAGCATCCCTTCATGTGGGATGGTCTCTCAAAGTCCCTTCTTACAGCAGGGAAAATACTAATCCATTACCAGAGGCCCCATAGGATGCAGAGGCATCCTAGTTGGCATACAATTTCAGGGGTCTGTATCAGTCCTGTAATGGCCTCCCAGACAGAAGACTGGGGGCCATGTACTCCCCCTTATTCAAGTCAGCTGTTTCTGTGGGATTCACCAGCCTGGTCCTGACCCCCTTGATCTTCATTTCTCCCTCTCTGCAACTGGGTTCCAGAGTTCAGTTCAGTGTATAGCTGTGGATGTCTGCCTCTGCTTACATCAGCCACTGGATGAGGGCTCTAGGATGGCACATAAAGTAGTTACCAAAGGGGAAGGGCATTTAGGGGAGCCTCTCCACTATTGCTTAGATTGTCAGTTGGTGTCATCCTTGTAGATCTCTGGAAATCTCCCTAGTGCCAGATCTCTCCTATAATACCTATAATGGCTCCCTCTGTTATGATATCTCTCATCCTGCTCTCATCTATTCTTCACCCAACTCAATCTTTCTGCTCCTCTATTTCCTCCTCTTTCCACCTCTTCTCCTCCTCACATTCTGCCAACTCCCTCTCCCCTACCCTCATGCTCTAAATTAGCTCAGGAGATCCTGGCCCTTCCCATTCTACGGGGACCATGCATTTTTCTCTTAGAGTCCTTCTTGTTCCCTAGTTCCTTTGGTGAAGAGGACTGTACACTAGTAATCCTTTGTTCTATCTCTAAAATTCATATATGAGTGAGTACATACCATGTTTGTCTTTTTGTGACTGGGTTACCTTACTCAGGATGGTTCTCCTCGTTCCATCCATTTGCCTGAGAATCTCAATTTTCCGTTGCTTTTTTTCTGCTGAGCATTACTTCATTGTGTAAATGTACCACATTTTCTCTATCCATTCTTCAGTTGAGGGGCATCTAGGTTGCTTCCACGTTCTGGCTATTACGAACAATGCTGCTATGAACATGGTTGAACATTTGACATTGTTGTATAAACGTGCATCATTTGGGTATATGCCCAAGACAAGAATTGCTGGATCTTGAGGTAGACTGATTCACATTTTCCTGAGCAACCACCATACTGATTTCCATAGTGGTCTTACAAGTTTGCACTCGCAAAACAATGGAGGAGTGTTCCATTTTCTCCACATCTTCAGCATACAATGTCATTGGTGTTTTTGATTTTAGCCATTCTGGCCGGTGTAAGATGGTATCTCAGAGTTGTTTTGAATTGCATTTCTCTGATGGCTAAGGATGTTGAGCACTTTATTAAATGTCTTTCAGCCATTTTAGATTCTTATGTTGAGAATTGTCTATTTACTTCTGTTCCCACTTTTTAGTTTCATTGATTGGTGTTTTGGTGGCTAGCTTCTTGAGTTCATTATGTATTTTGGAAATCAGCCCTCAGTCAGATGTGGGGTTGGTGAAGATCTTTTCCCATTCTGTGGGCTGTCATTTTGTCTTACTGTGTCCTTTGCCTCACAGAAGCTTCTCAGGTTCAGGAGGTTCCATTTATTAATTGTAGATCTCAATGTCTGTACTACTGGTGTTATGTTCAGGAATCGGTCTTCTATACTAATACATTCAAGGGTATCTCCCACTTTCTCTTCTAGAAGATTCAGTGTAGCTGGAAGCTGGATTTATGTTGAGATCTAAGATCAATTTGAACTTAATTTTTGTGCATGGTGACAGATATGGGTCTATCTGCAGTCCTCTGCATGTCCAAATCCAGTTGTGCCAGCACCATTTGTTGAAGATGCTATCTTTTTTCCATTGTATATATATATATATCATCTTTGTCAAAAATCATGTGTTCATAGGTTTGTGGGTTAATATCAGGATTTTCAATTCTATTACAATGGTGTATCTGTCTATTTTTGTGCTAATACCAATCAGTTTTCAGGTCTATGTCTCTATAACAGAGCTTGAAGTCAGGGATGGTGATGTCTCCAGAAGTTCTTTATTGGACAGGGTTGTTTTGGCTATCCTGGTTTTTTTGTTTTTCCATTTAATATTGGGTATTGTTTTTTCAAGGTCTGTGAAGAACTGTGTTGGGATTTTGATGGGGATTGTGTTGAATCTACAGATTGCTTTTGGCAAGATTGCCATTTTTACTATGTGGATTCTACCTATCCAAGAGCATGGGAGATATTTCCATTTTCTGGTATCTTCTTTAATTTCTTTCTTTAAAGACTCAAAGTTCTTGCTGCACAGGTCTTTCACTTTTTTGGTTAGTGTTACCCCAAGGTATTTTATGTTGTTTGTGGATTTTGTGAAGGGTGATGTTTCTCTTACTTCTTTCTCATTCTGTTTATCATTTGTATATAGCAGGGCTACTGATTTTTTTAGTTAATTTTGCATCCTGCCTATTTGCTGAAGGTGTTTATCAGCTGTAGGAGTTCCCTGGTAGAGTTTAGACTATCATATCATCTGCAAATAGTGAAAGTTTGACTTCTTCCTTTCCAATTTGTATCCCTTTGATCTCCTTTTGTTGTCTTATTGCTCTGGCTAGGATTTCAGGTACAATATTGATGAGATACGGAGAGTGGACAGCCTTGTCTTGTTCCTGATTTTAGAGGAATAGGTTTTAATTTCTCTCCATTTATTTTGATGTTGGCTGTAGGTTTGCTATATGTTGCTTTTAGCACTTTTAGGTATGTTCCTGTTATTCCTCTTCTCTCCAAGATCTTTATCATGAAGTGATGCTGGATTTTGTCAAAGCTTTTTTAGCATCCAGTGAGATGATCATTCAATTTTTCTTTTTCAGTTTGTTTATATGGTGGATTACATTGATGGATTTTCATATGTTGAACCATCCTTACATCCCTGTGATGAAGCCTGCTTGATCATGTTGAATGATTTTTCTGATGTGTTCTTGGATTTGATTCACCAATATTTTGTTGATTATTGTTGCATTGATGTTCATGAGGGATATTGGTCTGTAGTTCTCTTTTTTTAGTTGTATCTTTGTGTGGCTTGGGTATCAAAGTAATTGTAGCCTCCAAAAAGACTTTGGCAGTGTTCCTCCTGCTTCTATTGTGTATTAGCTCTTGTTTGAATTTCTGGTAGCATTCTGCAGTGAAGCCATTTGGCCCTGGCCTTTATTTTGGTTGGAAGGCTTTTGATGAATGCTTCTATTTCATTAGGGGTTATAGGTCAATTTATACTGCTTATCTGTTCTTGGGTTAATTTTGGTAACTGATAACTCTCCAGAAAATTGTCCATTTCTTTTAGATTTTCGAATTTTGTGGAGTACAGATTTTCAAAGTATGACCTGATGATTCTCTGGATTTCCTCAGTGTCTGCTGTTATAACCCCCTTTCATTTCTCGTTTTGTTAATTAGCATGCTCTCTCTCTGCCTTTTGGTTAGTTTGGATAGAGGTTTGTCTATCTTGTTGATCTTCTCAAAGAACTAACTCTTTGTTTCATTGATTCTTTGTAATGTTTTCCTAGTTTCTACTTTATTAATTTCAGCCCTCGGTTTGATTATTTTCTGGTGTCTACTCCTCTGTGGTGAGTTTGCTCCTTTTTGTTCTAAAGCTTTCAGTTGTTCTGTCAATTCTCTAGTGTGACTATTCTCCAGTTTATTCATGTGGGCACTTAGTACTATGAAGTTTCCTCTTTCAGAGTGTCTCATATGTTTGGGTATGTTATGTCTACATTCTCATTAAATTCTAGGAAGTCTTTAATTTCACTTTTTATTTCTTCTTCCACCCAGGAATGGTGCAATTGTGTCTTATTCATTTTCCATATGTTTGTAGGTTTTCTGCAATTTGTATTGCTGTTGAATTCTAATCTTAAAGCATGCTGGTCTAACGAGATACAGTGAGTTATTTCAATGTTTTGAACCTATGGAGGTTTGCTATGTTGCCAAGTATGTGGTCAATTTTAGAGAAGCTCCTATGTGGCATTGAGAAGAAGGTATATTCTTTTGTGCTTGGATGGAATGTTCTATAGATGTCTGTTAATCCCAATTGGGTCATAACTTCTGTTAGATCCTATGTTTCTTTGTTAAGTTTCTGTCTGGTGGCCTGTCTAGTGGTGAAAGTGGGGTGTTGAAGTCTCCTGCTATAAGTGTGTGTGGTTTTATGTGTGGTTTGAGCTTTAGTAATGTTTCTTTTACAAATGTGGGTGCCTTCGTATTTGGGCATAGATTGAGACTTCATCTTGATGTACTTTTCATGTGATGAGTATGAAATGCCCTTCTTCATCTCTTCTGATTGATTTTAGTTTGAAGTCTAATTTGTTAGATATTAGGATTGCTACATCAGCTTGTTTCTTGGGTCCATTTGATTGGAAAATCTTTTCCCAACCTTTTAATCTGAGGTAATGCCTGCCTCTAAAATTGAGGTGTGTTTCTTGTACACAGCAGAAGGATGGATTCTGTCTTCGTATCCATTCTGTTAGCCTGTATCTTTTTATAGGCTGGTTAAGACCATTGACTTTGAGGGATATTAATATTTGTTGATTTTTGGTTCTTGTTTGTTTTGGATTTATTGTTGGTGGTGTCATTGTGTGTGGATTTAGCCCTCCTGTTTCTTTTCCTGTTTGGTAAATTTGGATTATCTATTACCTATGTTTTTGTGAGTGTACTTATCTTTGCTGGGTTGCAGTTTTCCCTCTAGGAATTTCTGTAGTGCTCTATTTGTGGATATGTATTGTTTAAGTCTGGTTTTGTCATAGAACATCTTGTTTTCTCTATCTACAGTGATTGAAAGTTTTGCTGGGTGCAGTGGTCTGGTTTGGCATCCCTGTTCCCATAGTGTTTTTAGGACATCTATCCTGGATCTTCTGGCTTCAAAGTTTCCATTGAGAAGTCAGGTGTGATTCCTATGGGTCTGCCTTTATATGTTACTTGACCTTTTCCTTTGCTGCTATTAATATTTTCTCTTTATTCTGTAAGTTTCCTGTTTTGATTATTATATGGAGTGGATTTTTAATTAATTAGTTAGTTAGCATCCTCATTGCACTTTTCTCTCCCTCCTCTCCTCCCAGTGCCTCCCCTCACCTCCTCCGTATTCCCCTATTCATGCTTCCATTTTCTATTCAGAAATGTGCAGACCTCCCACAGATATCGACAAAACATGGCATACCAAGTTGTATTAAGACTAAGCACGTCCCCTTGTTTTAAGGCTGGTCAAGGAGACACATTATGACTAATAGGGTTCCAAAAGCCAATTAACACATTAAGGACAGACCCTGTTCCCACTGTCAGGAGTCACAAAAGTAGATAAAGCTACACAACTGTCACATATATGCAGACTGTCTATGTCAGTTAAATGGCAGTCTCCCTGGTTGTCAGTCCAGATGGAGTGGACTTTTGAAAGTTTAACAAGACCATACCTCCTAATCTTCCTGAAACAGTGCACTAACTAGGAACTAAACTTTCAAAATTTTAAGCCTGTGATGGCAATTTTCATTCAAATCACTACACCTTGTAAAGCAAAGATACAGTTACCACAAATATATTAACATCAGTTTGGCCTTGGCTAGGAAAAGCATGTAAGCCTTTTGATTACAGCTAGAGTGATTGTGATTACCTGGCATGACAGTAGCCTTTTCAGGCTTGTAAAGCCTAGTCTGTTTCTAGTTGGTTTTATATTATTATTTTAACTTTGGTTATGCTTTCCCACTGGTTATTTATGACTATGTAGGTGGCCCACTGAGGGTCTTGTCTTCAGGGGTCACATCCCCTTGGCAAGTGTCTCTGTCTCCTTTAGCCTATCTTTTGTCACTTGTACCATCTGTGTGAGGGCAATTCAAAGGCCTTACTTAAATATGGCTTCACTTGGACGTTTGAGGGAATTGTTTTCCTCTGTGTTGCCCTGTGTCTCTACGAAATGGACATTCATTAGATTCAGTTAGTGAGTTTTTGTGGCCTCCCTGAACAAAAGGACAAGTGATTCATCATTGCTGCTCTTGTATCTAGATGACCTGGAAGGGCAAGGTGCAAAATGCTGTCCCTTTTAATTCCTCTGTCTATGTACATATAGGTCTCCAAATGTTGTTATGGAGCCTCAGAAGGTTAGTTATACCAGTCTGGTACATTTAACTACTGTATGACACTTGAATACATCTCAATTATACCTGTATTTATGTTCTTGCAATTACCACCAAGAGCAAAAGTATAACTTAAAGTATAACTTAAGGTAACTATTAATTTAAGTAGAGACTTGACTGAACCGTAACCTTGGAAAATTTAATATCATATGTATTCATCGCCGTGTCTTATATTACTTAGACTTATATAATATTACTTATATTACTTGTGACTTGTTTTCCAGTTTTCTTTCCCATTCTGAAAAATTATCTAGGTATCGTAACTTTAAACAACTTCTTCTTTACTAAAAGCCTTTGCATTCTTAGGGTTGGAAACATGACTCAGCAATTAAGATCACTTGCTGCTTTTGCAAAGAACTTGGGTTAGGTTTCCAGCAGCCATATGGTGACTCATTACCACCCCTAAATCTTGTTCCAAGGGATCACATATTCTTTTCTGACTTCTGCAAGCAAGAGGCACACACATGTTGCAGGGGCATACACAGTAGTAAAACAACCATAAATGTAAACTAAATATTAGAAAAATAAAAACTTAAAGAAAGTTGAGTCCTAATTATACACATAACATAAAGTAATAAGTTAATACTACCTCTCTACATATTATTAAGCTATGAGACTTTTGTAAATGCCCAGATTAGCCCTATAGCAAACACAAGTCACTTGAATTATTTTGTGTGTCCTGTAGGGTCAATAGAATGATGTGCCATAGTTGTGCTTTTGGTTTCTAATGAGTGAAAGTAGCAAAGATAAAACTGCAGGTAAACAGCAAAATGTCGTTAAATTGATGTCTACAACATTCAGCAGAAATCAGCAAAGGAAGCCCTGTTAAAACTGTGATATTGGAATTTCTGATTGAGAATTTTAGTCATAAAGTCCTCTGCATGGATAAACATTCCATTAGCCGTTCTTTTTAGAGACATTTTATATTATGGAATAAATAGCCATAACCTCTGTTGCAAATAGTTTACCTTTAGCTGTACTCAAAGGCATAATGCTTTTACTCTGGGCTATTTTGTTGCTCTCTTTTCTTTCTATTACAGTCAGCGGCCAAGCTGACCCAGGACAGGAGATACTGTTAGCTAAATATAATTGAATCAGAAGTAGAAGTGTCAGATCCTACCTATTGAGCCTGCTTCTCAGTCAGCTTAAACAGCACATGGCAGTTTACCAATATAATGTATATGCAAAACTGGAAGTTCTGATTAGGGCAGGAGTTCAGGAAGACAGGGAATGGACCCCCAGAATAAGGAAAAGAGCCCAATAAAGTAGAGGATCCATCAGAAACTTTGCAGTACGGTAAAGCCCCAGAAGTCACCAGAAACCCAACATTTGGGAAAAGCCCATAGGGGCCACCAGGAGCCCAGCAGTATGAAAGGTTAGTGAAAGATAGGGAACAGGAAGGCTGGCGAGTAACCCAGCTGTAGATGATCTGAGCTTCTCTGAGCACGTAGAGGGTGAATAAAGATTTATTGATACAACGGGTGCCAGAGAAGAGAATGCCTATACAATTTGAGTTTTTATTTTATTTTTAGAAGAAGTTTTATGCAAGGTATCTAAGAGTACAAAACAGCTTTATAGTTATTATAAATCTCTTTAAAGTCAGTCCCCTTAAGAAGATTTTTGTATTGGGGTTATAACAATGCCATATCCACAGGAAAATAAGAGCCTGTCTATTAAAGAGGTTAAGATGGGACCATAGTGCATGAAAAAGATATTTTCAATGAAAGAAAAGGCTCAGATAGTTCAAAGCCCTTTTGAGTCTGGACTTGTAACATTTTAACTCTTTTCATTTATAACATGTTTTACCAACACAGGTATAGCTACTTGACATTAGTCTGTCACACAAATATAACTTTGTAGTAGTATATTTAATATTAAAATAACAAAATCAATATGTCTTAAAGAAACAAAGACAGAAGATGGAGACAGATACTCTGATTTATATTAGAAGAGTTTAAGAACCTCCAAAAATGGGAATCAGTCTACCTCAAGATCCAGTAATTCCTCTCTTGGGCATATATACCCAACGAATACACATTCATACAACAAGGACATATGTTCATAGCAGCGTTGTTTGTAATAGCCAGAACCTGGAAGCAACCTAGATGCCCCTCAACTGAAGAATGGATAGAGAAAATGTGGTACATTTACATAATGGGGTACTACTCAGCAGAAAAAAGCAGGCAAATGGAGGAAACTAGAAGAAGCCATCCTGAGTGAGCTAACCCAGTCACAAAAAGACAAACATGGTATATACTCACTCATGTATGAATTTTAGACACAGAGCAGAGGATTACCAGCCTACTATCCATCCACATCACCAAATGAACTAGGAAACAAGGAGGACTCTAAGAGAAGAATACTTGGACTCTGGAGAAGGGGAAAGGGACATGATATACTGAGCTAATTGGGAGCATGAGGGTAGGGGAAAGGGAGTTGGGAGAATGAGAGGGGGAGAAGAGAAGGGAAGAGGAGGAAATGGGGGAGCGGGAAGTTTGAGTCGGGGGAAGAATAGAGGAGAGCAGGATGAGAGATACCATAACAGAGGGAGCCATTATAGGTTTGAGGAGAGATGTGGCACTAAGGAGATTTCCAGAGATCTACAAGGATGACACCAACTGACAATCTAAGCAATAGTGGAGAGACTACACTAAATGTCCTTACCCTATAATGAGACTGTTGACTACCTTACATGCCATCCTAGAGCCTTCATCCAGTGTCTGATGGAAGCAGAGGCAGACATCCACAGTTAAACACTGAGCTGAACTCTGGAACCCTGGTAGTGGATCAGCATTTATCCATAGTGTAAGAAAGGACTTTTGGAGCCCATTCTACATGGAGGAATGCTCTCTCAGCCTGGGCATATGGAGGAGGGCCTAGGCCCTGTCCAGGATGATATCACAGACTTTGGGGATCCCCCTTTGAGGGCCTTACCCTCCCTGGGGAACAGAGGGGGGATGGGGTGGGTGGGGGGGCTGGTGCGGGGTGGGAGAGCACGGGAGGGAGAAGGGATTGACATGTGAAGTAGACTTGTTTCTTATTTGAACTAATAAAAAATTATTTCTTGGGAGAAAAAAGAAAAAGGACCTGCAGAGCAGTTTAACTGAGATAGTGGTTGGGGTGGGGGAGCTATACCAGGAGGATCTAATAATGTATTTATCTATAGGTTTATCAGAGTTAAAATCACTAATTTCTATCCCTGAGGAATAACAAAGTAAAAATTTAAATATCTTATGAAAAACGACAGATAAAAGAACAATCCTTTTGTTTTAGGTAGGAAGGAGCCACAAGTTATTAGTGGCAATTGTTTATTTAATTATGAACCTAGAGGAGTGAACATGGGACCATGAGCATTTTTAAAACGAGGCAAAATTTAAATACAATTGAGTTTTTTGTTCAATAAAATAAGATCTGTAATACCTATCTAATTTACCCATTAGAAAAAAATAGAAAGAACATTTGAAATAATCTTATCATAACTTTCTAGATATCTCATTAACAAAGGAATACTACAAAATTCTTGTTTATTTGAAACATTTTTTGTAAACACTGCAAAGATTCAGTAAACGTTACTAAGAGTACACCAATATTTAAGCAAACCTTGTTGTTGTAAATAAAGTATCAGGCATCAGTTTTGCATAGATCTAACATTATTTTGACCTTAAATGTTATAATTAATTGATTTAAAACTATTTTATAGCAATCCTTTCTAAATTTTTATGTAAAAATATTTTATGTAAAAGCATTTTAAAATAACTATAAGCTATAGTTAATATTTTAATTTTTACTAGGCTATTTTGTATATAAATTTAAAAACCAATTATATTTTAAAATTAAAGCTTAACAAATATTATTTGAAACATCAAAATCATGTGCATTGTATCCCAAATGTTCAGAGCATGATGACCATTTTAAATACTCTGGTACGAGAACTGTATATAAAGTCATAAAATCTTGAATCACCTTAAGATAATTAAATATACATCATTTACACGTACACACACCTTAAAATCAGGCATAATCTTAATGATAGCCTCAGATTCTTTGGAACATTAATGCAGTTTACATACAAGTAACATTTAGCTACAGTCCATAAACAAAACAGGAACATAATAAAATAACATGATAACATCACATCATTGAAAGGACAGAAGGTTGTTTGAAACTTGTTTAACTGGGCTATGTACTAATGAGTATATTTTCAGTGCATAAGACTGGGAAGTATGGGAGTTGGTTTAGTCAGTTAACAGCCCCAGCCCCAGCCCCCACCAAAGAGTACCTTATCTGTTGCCTTTTTGCTGAAAGCTATATTGCCTTTTGGGATAACAACCTTGAGTGTGTCTGTGGGTTTCCCCAGTCTGGTCTTGACCCCTTTGCTCATCACTCCTCCCTCTGTACAACTGGATTCCAGGAGTTCTGCTCAGTGCTTAGCTGTGGGTGTCTGCTTCTGCTTCCATCAGCTACTGGATGAAGGCTCTAGGATGGGATATCAGGTAGTCATCAATCTCATTATTGGTGAAGGGTATTTAAGGTAGCCTCTCAACCACTGCTTAGATTGTTAGTTGGGGTCATCCTTGTAGATCTCTGGACATTTCCCTAGTGCTAGATTTCTCTTTAAACCTATAAAGGCTCCCTCCATCAAAGTATCTCTTTCCTTGCTCTCCTTCTTTGTTATCCCAACTCGACCTTCCTGATCCCTCATGTTCTTCCCCTCCCCTACTTCCCTCCTTTTCCTCCTCCCTTCCTCCCCCCATAAGACAGACTTTGATCATCCTCCATGGGAGGCTTCACCCTCTCTGAGGAATGGATGGTGGGGTTGGGTTGGGGAGACAGTGGGGGGAATGGAAGGACTGGAGGGAGAGGGAACTGGGATTGGTATGTAAAATAAGATTGTAGTTTAAATGAAAAAATTAATGAATAAAAAATTACAAAAGAAGCTTGAGGGCGGTCAGAAAGAGAAAGCTGTGACTGCAAGCATCCGTGCAGGCTACAGGAGGAGTGTGGAAGACTGAAGATTGAACACAGCTCATCATAGCAGCAGTTGAGGCGGAGGGGAGAGATAGACTTACTACTGTTTCTTTAAAATGACTGAGAATGTGGTACTTGGCTTTGACCTTAAAATCTCATTGGAAGAACTTGGAAATCCCTGGATGCAGATTCAGGCCAAGCATTTAATTGGAGGGGAATGGCTATTCCAGGGTTAGGCCAAAACCACAGGTTTTGGAGGGCAGGGAAAAAAAGAGAAATGGAAATATTTGGCAGAGAAGTGCTTGGAGAGGAAGAGGCTGGCTGCCATGAACCACCATGTGAATGAGAATGGAAGAAGGAGTCAGAGCACCAAGAAAGACAGCCTTATTAGATAGAGGAAGGCCTTTGGTTAGGGAGCATGTTTCAATAGGAATGGAAAGCTGCTTGGGGCAGAAGTTACTGCTGAGCCAGCAGGAAGAAAGAGGTTTTTCTGGAATCTGGTTTGCTCAGCTACATCCCTCATGTAGTCCTGACCTACTTACTTCGGAATGGTACAGACCACATTGGTGTGGCCTTGGACCAGTATGATAGAGGCAATTTCTCAGTTGAGGTTCTTCCCAAGTGTGTCAAGATGATAACCAAGATTAGCTATCATGAGACTTGGAAAGTGTCTCTCCACTTGGTTAACTTTGTGACTGCTTGTCTCCATCATCTTCATTGTCAGATGATGCTTTTTCCACCTTCTCTTCCTCTTCATGGTCATCTAAAAACATATGGTTGTCTTTTTCCTTAGAAATTTCTACTTTCTGTTTTTCCCTACTTAGCACCATCTTAGTGTTTTCTTCCTGAAATTTCTCACCTCCTCACATCTCTTTTACCCTCTTCTCCTTTTTCTCTGCACCCTTCTTCTGCTATTCTCCCACTCCCCTTTCTGTTTGTTGTTGACTATCCTCCTCTTCCTCTTCCTCCTCCTCTTCTCTTCTTCTTCTTCCTCCTCCTCCTCCTCTTCCTCCTCCTCCTCGTCCTCCTCCTCCTATTTTATGAAATCTACACCTGCATTCTCCCCAGTGAGTTACTTGGAATCAGAGGTGCACATGCATTTTCGTTTCTGCTTCCATCCTGAGACAGCAGAATTTTGACTGTGTCCTTAAGTCATGTCCAGACCCCATGGAAGTACAGCTACTGTTATCATTTGAAATCATCTGCTCTTCTACTACACCTGGCCATCCACATTTATGTGTGTTTCTGGCAGGGTGGGTAAAATCAGTTTAAACCTGATCTTTTTCTCTTTGTTTTGACTATATTTAGACAGATCTTGCTGTCTTCCTTTGGGCCATCCTCACTTGTACTTTACTTACATTTGAATTTTATCTGCTGCCTTCATTTCAATTATTTGCATTATCATCCATATAAGAGTCAGTATTCTTGAAGGAGTTAGTGTCCCTTATTCTTCTTCTGTCTTTTCTTCCCATTCTTATGTTGTGGCACTGTTCTCAATACATGTTTTCTGCCATCTTCTACTTCAGTCTCACAGTGAGGTGCCAGCTGTGGCTTTGTCCTTTTTTCATCTGAGTGGTCAAAGGGCTCCTTTTGTACATCTGTCATTTGAAAAAAGGTATTGGTTGTTATACTGCTATTAGTCCTCCTACTTTTGCTATTATTATTATTTGTTTGTGGTAGTACTGGGAATTGAATCTGAGGCCTATCTCATGAAAACACTGCGAAAGTGTTTTTACCACTGAGCTATATCCTCAGCACTGCTTTGCTTCTCTGCTGTTACGATAAATCTTTTTGCCAAAAGCCGCCTGAGCCCCACCGCCACGTGCGAGCTTTACGCCAGCCGCCCACCCGAGTTAGGCCCAAAGGAATACACAGAGAGACTTGTATTAGTTACAAAGCTGCTTGGCCAATGACTAGGATTCTCATTTGTTAGCTCAGTGTCAATTACCATACATCTATATATTTTATGGGACTTATCTTATTGGACGCCTTATTGGCGTCCCTCCTTGCTGGTGAATCACATCGTGCTGCTGGAGCAGGAGCCGAGGGGAAAAGAGAGCGACACTTCCTTTTTCCTCTTCTTAAATATGAGTCTTCTTGCTATGTCACTTCCTGTCTGGAACATCACTTCTCTACTACATTTCCCAGAATCCTCTTTGACTCCTAGTCCAGCCTAACCTGCTGTCTCATTGGCCAAGCAAGTATTTTATTTATAAACATACACAGAAGTATTTCCCCCATCATCTCCTCTTTTCTGTCTAAATAAAAAGAAGGATAACTTATCTCTTATAATAACTGAAGAAAACTATAACCATAACTATCTGTCTTCAACTCTATCAAAGACCACAGAAGGGTAATATATAAACTCTAGAATTGACAGGACATCTTACTACCTGGACAGTCACCCAAAGTTCCTCTGTAACGTTGGAGCATCCATCTTCAGCCTATAGGCCACAGTGTGTCTAGCACACTCCTCCATTTTAACAGGAACCCTTCAGTTTTGTAAGTTTAGCAGTCATTTTCTTGTGGGTCCTGCATGTCCAGTTTCTACAGCAACAAACAGTCCAGGCAAGAGCAGTTTCTTGCCCAAATGGCTAGTCTTGCCATGTTGAAAGCAAACTCCATAACTAGTTTCTTCCATGCCCATCCTCCTTTCTGACATAATTGGTGTGCCAGGAGCAGTTGTGTCTCACTGCCAAGAAAAACCTTAAACCATTTAAATGCCATATTTCTGTAAGTCTTTGAAAGGTTTGAAGAATACCTAATCATTTCAAATACTTCTCTATATCTAGAAAACCTAACTAACCTAATTATAAGTTCTGACTATTATAGGTAAAAGATCTGTATAAACACAATACCTAAACAAGAGTAGACATATACATATCACATAATTGACCTTAAAGTTGTATCAATAAAGTATTGATACCTATATCCTATTCCTCTTTTTTTCTTTAAAAAGAGATTGACTATGCTCATTATCATTTATAACTAACCCCATTTAAATGAAAACAAATATTTATAAACAATATTTAGGAATATGGGCGTCATTCTTTCTAAACTGCTTCCTGCTGATTGGGGACGATGTTCATTTACCATAGGGATCATGATAAAACATAAAAACCTGACGAAGTCCTTGTTTTTGTAGTCTGTATCATCTCAGCTTCAGGGGGTCTTGTTTTATCAAACCATATTAGTCTGGAAGGAATCCACAGCTTTTCATTTTCTGTGGAAATACAAGCAAAACCTTTATTTCTAAGTAGCCTGTCCTTAGACTTAAATTTTGAAGTCAAAGCATTTTTAAAATGTATAAGTTGGATCAATTTAGCAGCATTTATAATCGGATGTATTTTAGCAGTAGTAATTCTTTCCTCGGCAATCAAACAATCTAAAGACAGCAGTATGGCATTTAGTATCCAGATTCTCTGTGTATTTTTCATCTCTAGGTGGCTTTTTTACTATTCTCCTTTTGTTTCTTTTTTTTTTTTTTCTGAGACGGTTTCTCTGTGGAAATCCGCCTGCCTCTGCTTCCTTTAGCAAATCCTACCGGCATTGGCCACCATAACCGGCTATTCTATTTCCTCCTGTTACTTTTTCTCTCACAAGCCCACATATAATTTTAAATGTAGTGTAAACCTTTAGAGGTTTTTCTTTATCTGGATCTGTCTTTATCATCTCAGAAGTGCCGAGTCTAAACCTCAAAAGCAAGCTCCGGGACGGCGCAAGCATATGGAAGCTGCTCCCATGCCGCTCAGCGGCCCAACAGGGCAGGCTGTGGCGGCAGGTTTACCTCTTTCTCTGGGAACCTTGGGGCATGGAGTCATCCCACTCAGTGACACCACTCTGCCATTGGCCAGTTCGTTGGGTAATACAAATACATATTTTTCCATTGTATTTTTACAGATGAGTGTCTTCTGTTAGCTCTAGGTGACAACATTTCTTGATCCCTCCTTTTCCAGTAGCTAGCTTGCTTTATTATCTTCTTGGCATCTTTTTCAGCTTCTCACTCTTCTTTAAAAACTTCAGACTCTCTGTATAATGTTTATTACTCAGGAACAGGTTTTCAGCATTTTCATGTGGCTCATTATCAATCTTACTTTCTAATTATGACAGACATATCTTGTCAGTAATATGGAGGTGCTGCAAGAGGTTACCCGTGGCTTTCCTAATGGCCTTGATGTTGATGTGTCTACTGTGGTTGAAGACTGAGATATTCTGTGATGATGCTGGGCCAATAGACTAGGTAATAGAGATAGTCCAGATCATTGAGTGGCTTTTCAGAAGTCCCTGCTTGATTTTCTCTAGGATGCAAACAGTTGAAATTAATGAAAACCCATCCAAATCTGACTCTTTCGAGTGGAAGCATGATCATTATACAGCAGACCTTGTACTTCTCTAAGGAAAAGCTTTGTCATATCCAATTAAAGGACAGCCTTTCTCATCATTTTTGTAAGGTCATGGAAAAGATATATCTTAATATCATACTACAATGTTTGGTTGTCCAGGAAGTTCTTGGCTTACAAGCATCATTTTGATAATAAATTTTGTATCAACATCAAATCCTGAAAGTTCTTTCCTTTGGTAAATTTCACTTGCTAGAGAATGAAACCATCCACACTTCTTAATTTTCTATATATTTGACAGAATTCATACAGATAAAGCTTTGGCAGTCTTGCATCTGGGAAAGGTAAGGAATAGCAGGCTTGCATTTCATTATCTCATAAATTATATTTTAGAAAAGTGTTACAGTTGTCCGCTTGACTTTTATGTTATATTCTCCAGGACAATTCATGGGCCTGCTTATAAATATCCACGTTCTCTTCTGAAACAATATCCTTGTTTCCAATAACATTTAGGCCCTACTTTCCTGTTTGATGCTTATTGTAATTTTAGTGTCAGATGACACCCTTCCTGTGAATGCATTTTTGCATCCTTCCTCACTGGTTACAAACTGTCATCATTGTTTAATTATTTTTCAATTGTCCAATGTATAGCAGGCTTTCACTTTGGGCCATCAAACAGCTCCCAAAGAAGGACATGGAGATTTAATTATTAATTGTGACTGTTCCACATTAGCTTATGCTTGTTTTTAGCTAGCTTTTTTAAAAAACTTAACCCATTTCTGTTAATTTCTGTGTGCTGCACTGAGGCTCATTCACCCCAAATCCGTACTGTCCATCCTGATTTTCTGCTTCCTCCACATCTGGCTCTCTGGTTCCCTGCTGGCTAGCTGGCCCCTGGCTGGCTGACTGGCTCCACTTTTCTCTCCCTGCCCACCCACCCCACTTATCCCTCCTCTGCATAGCTATTAACTGATCAGCTTTTTATTAGACCAATCTGTTGCCTTAGGCAGACAAAGTGAAACAGTAACGTATCTTTACATAGTTAAACAATTATTCTGTAACACAAACAAATGCAACACATCTTTGCATAGTAAAACAAATATTCTATTCCACAACACCAATGGGTTTTGTATATTTTTAAGTTGTGCATCTTTCTCATAATGTACTTTTCTTTGGTCTACAAACTTGGCATATCCACAACACTTTTGGAATTCTGGAAAGTGATGGGTCATGATATTTCATATGCAATCTTCTAAAACAGGAATCACACACACACACACACACACACACACACACACACATTATTTGAAGTTTTGTCTTAGATTCTGTGTGTGTCCAGCGTTTGATACAGTGCCATCTTAAAACCTTTACATATGTTACTTATCCATAACAGAATTTCAAACAGGATGGGTATCCACCATTGTTACAATGTATAAGACAGGGCTTCTGGTTTCTTTTCATGAGTTGACTCTGCAATCTCCAAAAAAAAATCCGAATATTGAAACGGAATTGGCACCGAGATGGTCTTTCTCATGTAGTAAAAGGCTGATAGACAGATACTAGGATGAAAAGCACTTTGGTTGTGTGGTTGTATAGCCCTTTCAGCAACCTTCCATTTCATGGTGCATTTGACCTCCAGATGCAGCCAATGCTGCAAGACCAGGTTGTTGGTCATGCCTGTGAGATCACTCTGACTTCTGAAATACTTCCCTCCACTTCTCAAAGAGCAGTCATTCGGTTTAACAGTCTTGCTGTTTGTTCTTAAAGGCCTGCCCTAATCTCCATTGCCAAGATCATTTCATGGTTCTGCAGGCCTCTTGGATGACTTAGGAAATGAACCTTGTTTAAAAGATAAAAACTTCTCAAAATGGTCTGGGTCCTTCCCTGAAGCAAGGCTTTCGTTAAGACATTCAGACCTGAACCATTGTGAACACTGAATTCCTGTTCTTTAGACATTTTCTTCTTATCTAACTTGTGAGAAATTCTGATTGTGTGTCTGATTATCTTTAGAGGCTTTTGCTTTTGTTTTCTCTATAGCTTAAAGAATTCACAATGTAAGAAGCTGGTTTGCAAGTCTTACCATGTTACTCAGAGAAGTTCTCCAGAACTCATATAAGGTTAAGAGAGTGAGATGGAGAGAGAGAGAGAGAGAGAGAGAGGGAGGGAGGGAGGGAGGGAGGGAGGGAGGGAGGGAGGGAGGGAGGGAGAGAGAGAGAGAGAGAGAGAGAGAGAGAGAGAGAGAGAGAGAGAGAGAGAGAGAGAGAGAGAAATTGGGTGAGTGTGGAGGTAGGAGTATGGGAGGAGTTGGAGGAGGGGAAAGAATACCATTAAAATACATTGTATGTAAGTTTTTAAAAAGTAAACCATTCACAATTCAAGAAGTAGACAAAGTGCCCCATGCCATATTAGGCAACATCTTATGAACATCCATCCTTAAGATACTCAGAAAAGGATAGACAGGTATTGTTAAGGGTCTTAATTTACTAATGGAAAAGACAGCATTGCTCAAGTGAAAGACATCTTAAGGAAATCAAGACCTGAGCCACAAATGCCTGGCCCAGCTAGTTCTCTTTCTGCAGAGAAATCAATGTGATCCTATCAATGTTATATAACCCAGGTTGGTCCCTAACTCACAGAAAACTTACTGCCTCAGTCTTCCAAATTATGATTTTATCTACATTTCTTTTAGGAAATGTCCATTTACATTTTTGCCCATTTAAATTAAATTATTTATTTTTGGGATGTTTGTGCTCTTTACATAGTTTGAATGTCAATCACTGGAAATATGAATAATTTATAGTATTTTTTGGCCTCTGTAAAAAAAAAAACATTTCTCTTCTGATAATGCAGTAGCATCTTAGGGTGATACAATCTTATGTGTTTTTATTTCTTTGTTCATTTATTTCTTTTGCTTTTGGAAACTTGTCAGAAACAAACTTTGTCCTTTCCTGTGTCTGAAGTATATCTCCTGTCCCCCCTACATAGTTTCATAGTTTCAGGTTGTACATTTTGAGTTGAGTTTCATAACTCTGTAGAAGGCTATCCAAATTCCCCAGCATAATTTCCTGAAAATAAGTAGCCCTTTTCAAAACATGTATTAAGGGAATCTTTGTCTAAAACTGACTGTTTTTAAACACATGAATTCTTCCTGGGTTTTCTATTATTTTCTGTTAGTTGTGTGGGCTTTGGTGTTTATGCTAGTACTGATTGGATTAAAACAGAATGAAATTTGAAATAGAAAACTTGTTAATTGGGAAAATTCAATACGTTGCTGCCATCTGTCCAGAATTCAAAATTCAAAACTTGAGACTCATCCTTAAGTACCAATTCTTTTGTATACTCATATCCAAAAGTCACAATATAACCCCATAAGTAACTCTTATTTTTACAAATTCACTCTCATGTTGATGGTCCCTTTTAATTATATCTTATCATTTAACTATCCTCTTTTCCTTGTATTTTTGTGTCTCTTGAATATCTGTCTCACCTAGGCTATACACCTGCTGATATATCTGATTATCATTTCTGATAAGATTATTTGATGGATTCTTAGAGTCCTCAGAAACAACTCTTTCACACAGCTTACAGGACCACTACATATTAAGGATGCAAAGGACTGGATGTCTCTTAAACATAACAATTTTTTCTCTTGTTTTAGAAGTTAGTTCCCTGGTTACCCTTGGCTTTGATTTGTTTTACTGTGTTTTGTACCCTTAAAAACCTTCATTAATGCCTCAGATTTAAACCTTTCTGGCTGTTGACTATGATGTGTCCTTTACTGCCTAATACTTCCCCCATATTTTATTTTTTTTCTTTTTCTCTTTGTTTTATTTTGAAATGATTGGTCTATGCAGTCCCAGCTGAGATAAAAATGATCATCCTTTTTCCTCTACCTCCATGTTCTGCAATTGTAGGTGTGTTCCACCATGCCCAGCCATTGCATTTCATCCATTATTATCCATATTAAACTTCTATTCTTCTGGAAAGAGGTGACCTTTTCTCCTGAGAATGATTGCAGGTTTTTCTTCCATGAATTCTACAAGTTATCAAACCAAATTCTAGGTGCTCTTTCTCTTGTGATATCAAAAGAGACCATAAAGTATGGGTCATTTCACAATTGTCTTTGTATTTTAAACTGATACTCATGGTATTCCTAAAGCAGGTGTATATGCAAGCATTTAGATGTGTGTGTGTGTGTGTGTGTGTGTGTGTGTGTGTGTGTGTGTGTGTGTGTACATATAATTCATAAGGGATACATAACATATATATATATGTGTATATATATATATATGTATATATATATATACATCTCTAGTGTATGCTAACACAAACATCTCTAGTGTACAGTAACACACACACACAGACACACACACACACACACAAACACACTACCTGTGTACATTCTTCTGTTTACTTTGAGTCCATGCATATCAAAATACACTGCTATATGCTTTCATTTACTTCAGACACTTCAGTGCTATTACAGACTCTTCCAGCTGAGTTTTAATTACCCTGGAGTATAACTTTCAAGTGCCTTCATTGGGTAATTGTGACCTGGTATTTACAAGATAATCAGTTTCTAGATCTCTAACATCTATACCTGCTCCCTCCCCAAAATGACCTTTCTTAGGGTGTGAAAAATTTAATCATGTTTCCATATGCTTCTATAATATATAATGAGATAGATTGTTTCTGTGCTCTTAATAGGTTGACTGTTTGATTAAAAGGTATGATGATGGTAGTTTGATCAGATTGTTATAACTGAATACAAAGGACTGGATGTCTCTTAAACAACAGCACATTGTTCCCTAGTTTTGGAAGTTAGAAATCCAAGAAAATAATGCTAGCAAGGCTAGTTTGTTCTGAGGTTTATATCATGGCTTGTAGGTTATCACATTCTTGTGGTAGCCTCATGTAACCATTTCTTTATAATTTTATTACTTGCTGTTTCTTTCGTATAAACTCTAGTAATATGGAGTTATCATTGTCATCATTATTGCTAGTCTCATTCTTATTATTTCACTTAATTTTAGTTATGATTTTCAAATACAGTTTCAATTGGTATTTGAGCATTAACATATGAATTTGGGGAGTAAGGGATAAATTAATCTAATAACAACAATTGTATGCAGGATATAATTATTATCAGGGGAAGACAAATCCAATAAGCTACTCTACGTACAATTTTACATTCTTGACTTTTGGATGCTCCTATCAGAGCTTCATTTTTATCACAAAATTGTAATACCCATTAAATAGTAATCACCTACAAGGAGAAAGGCTAAGAACAACTTTAAACTCTTAATTAATCCCCATTAAGGGGTAGTTTAAAAGTGGTTAACTTGGAAAAACTTAGGAGACATTATTGGCATTGGGGATTTGTAGTGATTGAAAATTTAGATACAAAATTAAGAAAAATGATAAGAAAAAACATAGTCTAGGTACTACAGATAAGAGACTATGCAAAATGAACTACAGTATTACAGATCACATAATTAGATGAAAACATGTTAAATGAACTTGAATTTTTTAGAAATAATCAGCTTAGCTATTGAAATTAGAAGGGACGCTGACATGATTCTTTACGGCTTCTATCTAGAGTTATTCTCTGTTACCACACAGCCTATAATCTGCTTTTTATCCATTTTATGGAGGAACAAAGATTACAAGACTCTTACCTTGTTTACTTGGAGTTTTTTCACAAACTCTCAGAAATCTCCCCACAAAGCTTCATTCCTGGGCAAAGTGAATCGTCTCTACAATGTCTTTCAAATGAACTATTTGTTTAAGGGATTTCACAGCAGTTCTCCATTAAGTCTCCCTCCTGGGAGCAACTCATTATGTCCAATTAAGGTAAACACTCAGCCTGGTTATCAGAAATAGCTGTGTGGCAACATAGGCACTGTAAATAACCAGTTCAGAGGTGTGAGTTTTGTGATGAATATTAGAAGTGAGATTCATCACACTAGGCTCTTTACAGACAAAGTGCCTCCTCTCTGGGCTTATAATAACGTGTCATTCTGGATGACCTACCTATCATGTGTAGTGTAACTACCCTCATCTGCCATCTATAATACAGCCTTTTTCCTTATGCAAGGTTCTATTAGGTACAATTAAAATCCTTTTAATATTCCAGATATTGTTTGAGATTACTGAGGAAGCTGTTTCCCTATCACATCTTCCATGTACACTTTTAACAGTTGCTGAACACGACTAAGGACCATAAAAGTGAAGCAGCCATGGTATACCATATTTCTCTTGATGTAGAAACACAGACTCTAGAAATCCTTGAGTTTCACTATCCCACTCATAAATTAGACAACAGAAGTTTATTTCTAAGCAATAAGATCCTTAGCCTCAGGTATTATGGTAAGTATCAACACTCTTTAACCCTTCATTTGGTTTAGCCTGAATGGAAATATCATAACACTTTGAATTACAATAGATGTGATTATCATAATATATTTAAACATTTGCATTTAGACACAGGATCTATTCAAGTTCCATTAAGCTATTATTTAGCTTCAATTTTGTTTTCAAGTAAATATTGCATTCTGTAACTGAGCTATTGTGAATACTACTTAGCCTTTTTGAGATTCAGTTTCCTAATTCACAAAGTGGAGAAAATAATTCCTATTTTACATATTTGTGAATAAAATCACAGCAAGTCAATTACCCAGTACAGACAGACTGATGCATAATTACATGGCTAATAAATAATGGTTAGTTTAAAAGAATGAGTAGAAATTCAATATTTGTTTGTTAATAGCTAAAAAGTATAGCTTGCTGCTCTTATTCTCATTGCAACAATACATAATCAAGAAAACATAGAGCCAAAACGGGGCCTCCTTCAATATAGATGATGAGTCACGATTGATTATTTCATAATGCTTTCAGGAACAGTTTTTTGAAATGTTGGGGAAATGATGAACTGTAAGTAAATGGAGATAATAAACAGTATTTGCTAATAGATTTTAACTTATATCCTATGCAACATGACAGGGCACAATGTAAATGTTTTATGTTTTTACGACTTTCCTGTGCATGGTCTTATTTTCATATTTGTATGTTTTAAGTAAAAACAATAAATCACTAGCGTGCTACCTCTGGTAATTTATAGACTAATTATATTCTTTAAATTGATAAAGAAAAGGAGCTATTTTAGTTCCTGAAAGTATGCATAGTGAAGTATTCATTTAGTTAACAAGAATTTATTAAGTACCTATTATTTTATTATGTTAATGACAAGGTACACGTCTGAGCAGCCAGAAGTGCATAATATCATAACACAATATAAAGATTTTATTTATGAAAACATGAAAATGGCTGCAAGACTTTCAGAAGTGGGAAATGTTAGAACAGGAAGAAGAAGAGGCCATTAGGCCATATGTTGACAGTCTAACTGATGATAAAGTGGAAGTATATTTCTGCCACTACTACAAAACTTAAACATAGTTGTACTCATGCAGTAGCTACAGATGATTGGACTTGTTATGCAAACTCTCTGTAGTGACTTTAACTATAATTGCAATATGAATATAGCTTCCTTAAAATCCTCATGCCATTTTTCTCTAACAGTAATTCTATTCATCTATCTTAGATTTATTTTTTATGTGTATGAGTGTTTTATCTGTATGTATTTCTGTGTATCATGTGTGTGCCTGGTGCCCACAGAGGTCAGAATAGGGCTCCAAACCCTCTGGAGCTGGAGTTACAGATGGTTGTAAGCCACCATGTGGGTGCTGGGAATCAAACCCGGGTCTTCTGCAAAAGCAGCAAATGCACTTAGCCTTTGAAATACCTTTCCAGGCCTCTCTATCAATGATTTCTAACAAGATTATAACACAGCAAAAATATCTAGAAACCTTTACTGGATAGCCAATAGAAATAATGCCATTCTTGAACAATGAAACTAGATAGTATATTTTCCACTTATGTAAGCATATTGTTATATATTCATTTAAGTATATCACTTCCAAAAAAGGATAATTATTTTAATAGGAATTGAGTTGTTCATCACACAAACAGGATTTTACTTTGAGCATGATCTTGATTTTATTCATACAAATTGATGAATAGATAAGCAGTTTTATCATTTCAAATTGGTTGTCTGTATAGATTTTCCCTTGTTAGCCTATCAACTAGATATCTGGTAATGTTCTTATGCAAATAATAAGCCCTTCAGTTACACTATTCAGCATAATGGTCACATTTATAAATCTGTTTTTTTTTTTTTACTAAGGGCAAGAGTAAAATCCAAAATTATAGAAGAATTCTAGCAAAATATCAAGACAAGAGCCTAAACATTAGTTTTAGATAAGTATTATTCAGAATTCCAGTCATTAGATTTTGAACCTGAGTTTGGTTCCATACTCAGGTTGTAACCAAAAGCAATAACCTAATAGTAAGCTAAGTTAGTAAGTGAAGAAGTTCTATCCCAAATATTGTTCAGGGAATATAATGCTAAATCTGGGTTAAAAAACATTGCAAAATCTAGATGTATTATACATATAAAAGAACATAACAGTATATCTCTTGGTATGCACAATCAACCTACAAAATTTTTTTTCAGAAAGACCAATGGTTTTAAAATTTAATACCTGCATTTTTTCTGACATTTCTTTCAACTACTGTGTTCTACGGTGCATTATTTTCCTAGTTTCTTAATCAGTTGTCATTCTTATTTGTCTCCAGCATTTTCAAGTTATTAGCAAGCTTTGTCTTTTAACAATGACTTAGACATTCTTCAAGCATCATAGGAATGCTAACCAGAGTGTTTGCTGTAGCATCAGAGTATCTTAACTAACTAGTGAGTTATACAAGTAGTGAACTATGGAAAAATTTGCAAAAGATCAAATGATATAGCAATTTTACTATATTAAACTAGGCCTTCTGTCGGGACTTCACTATCAGAAATAAAAATTAATAAGAAATCTAATCTGGTTAAGCACCTAAATATAAAAAGAAAATACTAATATATCTTATTAAGCACGGGTCTGCCTTATAATACTAATATAGCTCTGTATTTAAAATATGGACAAATCAACTCCCAACCCCACTCGGGGCAGAGGGGAGCTGCTTTGACCCTGCTTGGTCCCAACTTCCGCCTGCCCAATCTGGGAACTCCCATCCTGGGGTCTGCAGGCAAATCAACTCAGACTGTGAGGACAAAAGAAATCAGAGACTACTGACATCTCTGTGCTAGTCCTGCTCCAACCCACCTGGAGAGCGAGTGCCTCAGACCTGCCTGCACCCACCCTGAGACCAATCAGGGTATCTGACCCTCTTGCACCCACCAGAAAGAATCTTGAACCCATACACACCAGGAAAGGAAAAGACACTACCTGCACCCACTAGAAGAAGAGATGGGAAGACAACAATATAAAAACACATCCAACATCAGGAAAACCAATATAACACCACCGGAATCTAGGGACTCTATGCCAGCAAGACCTGAATATCCTAACACAGATGAAGCAGAAGAGGACAACCTTAAAACAACTCCATGCAGATGATCGACACCCTAAGAGAGGAAATGAGAAAATCCTTCAGAGAAATGGAAGAAAAGACAAACCAAAAGATGCATGAAATCAAGGAAAGCCAAGGAAATACAATTAAACAGCTGAAGGAAACAATTCAAGACCTGAAAACTGAAATAGAGACAATAAAGAAAATACAAACTGAGGGAATTCTGGAAGTGGAAAAGCTGAGTAAACAATCAGGAACCACAGATGCAAGCATAACCAACAGAATATAAGAGATGGAAGACAGAATCTCAGATGCTGAAGATAAACTAGAGGAAATAAATTCATCAAGCAAAGAAAATCTGAAGTCCAACAAGTCCTTAACTCAAAATATCCAGGAAATATGGGACACCATGAAAACAACAAACCTACAGATAATACATATAGAAGAAGGGGAAGAAACCAACTCAAAGGTGCAGAAAACATATACAACAAAATCATAGAAGAAAACTTTCCCAACCTAAAGAAACACATGCCAAGGAAAGTACAGGAAGCCTACAGAACACCAAATAGAGTGGACCACAAAAAGTCCCCTCATCACATAATAATTAAAACACCAAACGTATAGAAGAAAGACTATTAAGAGCAGCAAATGAAAAAGGCCAAATAACATATAAAGGCAAACCTATCAGAATTACACTGACTTCTCCATGGAAACTCTGAAAGCCAGAAGGATCTGGATATATATTCTACCTACAATAAGAGACCACAAATGCCAGCCCAGACTACTGTACCCAGCAAAGCATTCCTGTTATTCCTGTTCTCACCAAGATCTTTATCATGAAGTGATGCTGGATTTTGTCAAAGTTTTTTAGCATCCAGTGAGATGATCATGTGGTTTTTCTTTTTCCATTTGTTTATATGGTGGATTGCATTGATGGATTTATGGATGTTGAACCATACGAAATGGTTGGTTGGGATGAAGCCTTCTTGATCATGGTGGATCATTTTTCTGATGTGTTCTTGGATTCAAATTGCCAATATTGTGTTGAGTATTTTTGCATCCATGTTCATGAGGGATATTGGTCTGTAGTTCTCTTTTTTAGTTTATCTTTGTGTGGCTTGTGTATCAAAGTGATTGTAGCCTCATAAAAAGAGTTTGGCAATGTCCCTTCTGCTTCTATTGTGTGAAATAATTTGAGGAGTCTGCTGTTATGTCTTGTTTGAATTTCTGGTAGAATTCTGCAGTGAAGCCATCAGGCCCTGGGCTTTTTTTTGATTGGGAGGCTTTTGATGACTGCTTCTATTTCATTCGGGGTTATAGGTCGATTTATACTGCTTATCTGTTGTTGGCTTAAATTTGGTAAGTGATATCTATCCAGAAAATTGTCCATTTCCTTTAGATTTTCGAATTTCGTGGAGTACAGGTTTTCAAAGGATGACCTGATGATTCTCTGGATTTCCTCAGTGAATGTTATTATATCCTCCTTTTCATTTCTGATTTTGTTAATTAGCATACTCTCTCTCTGCCTTTTGGTTAGTTTGGATAGAGCTTTGTCTATCTTGTTGATCTTCTCAAAGAACTAACTCTTTGTTTCATTAATTCTTTGTAATGTTTTCCTAGTTTCTACTTCATTGATTTCAGCCCTCAGTTTGATTATTTCCTGGCATCTACTCTTCCATGGTGAGTTTGCTTCTTTTTGCTTTAAAGCTTTCAATTGTTCTGTCAATTCTATAGTGTGACTATTCTCCAGTTTCTTCATGTGAGCACTTAGTGCTATGAACTTTCCTCTTAGCACTGCTTTCAGAGTGTCCCATAAGTTTGGGTATGTTGTGTCTACATTCTCATTAATTTCTAGGAAGTCTTTAATTTCACTTTTTATTTCTTCCTCGACCCAGGAATGGTGCAATTGGGTGTTATTCAATTTCCATATGTTTTAGGTTTTCTGCAAATTGTATTGCTGTTGAATTCTAACTTTAAACATGGTGATCTGATAAGATAAATGGAGTTATTTCAATTTTTTGCATCTGTGGAGGTTTGCTTTGTTGCCAATTATGTGGTAAATTTTAGAGAAGGTGCCATGTGGCGCTGAGAAGAAGGTATATTCTTTTTTGTTGGATGGAATGTTCTATAGATATCTTTTAAACCCAGTTGTGTCATAACTTCTGTTAGATCCTATGTTTCTTTGTTAAGTTTCTGTCTGGTGGCCTGTCTAGTGGTGAAAGTGGGGTGTTGAAGTCTCCTACTATAAGTGTGTGTGGTTTTATGTGTTGTTTGAGCTTTAGTAATGTTTCTTTTACAAATGTGGGTGCCTTCGTATTTGGGGCATAGGTGTTCAGGATTGAGACTTCATCTTGATGGCCTTTTCCTGTGATCAGTATGAAATACCCTTCTTCATCTCTTCTGATTGATTTTTAGTTTGAAGTCTAATTTGTTAGATATTAGGATTGCTACACCAGCTTGTTTCTTGGGCCCATTTGATTGGATAATCTTTTCCCAACCCTTTACTCTGAGGTAACGTCTGTCTTTGACATTGAGATGTTTCTTATATGTAGCAGAAAGATGGATTCTGTCTTCGTATCCATTCTGTTAGCCTGTATCTTTTCATAGGGAGGTTAAGTTCATTGACATTGAGGGATATTAATGTCCATTGATTGTTGGTTATTGTTTGTTTTGGATTTATTGTTGGTGGTGTCATTGTGGGTGGATTTGGCCCTCCTGTTTGTTTTCGTGTTTGGTAAAATTGGATTATTTATTGCCTATGTTTTTGTGAGTGTAGTTATCTTCCTTGGGTTGGAGTTTTCCTTCCAGAACTTTCTGTACTGCTGAATTTGTGGATATGTATTGTTTAAGTGTGGTTTTGTCATGAAATATCTTGTTTTCTCCATCTATAGTGATAGAAAGTTTTGCTGGGTACAGTAGTCTGGGTTGGCCACCATGCTGTCTTAGTGTTTGTAGGGTATCTATCCAGGACCTTCTGGCTTTCAAAGTTTCCATTGTGAAGTCAGGAGTGATTCTGATAGGTCTGCCTTTATATGTTACTTGGCCTTTTTCCTTTGCTGCTCTTAATATTTTCTCATTATTCTGTTGGTTTGGTGTTTTCATTATTATGTGTAGAGGGGACTTGTTTTGTGGTTCAGCCTGTTTGGTGTTCTATAAGCTTCTTGCACTTTCATAGGCATATTCTTCTGTAGTTTGAGGAAGTTTTCTTCTATGATTTTGTTGAATATGTTTTCTGTACCTTTGAGCTGTATTTCTTCACCTTCTTCTATACCCATTATTCTTAGGTTTGGTCTTTTCATGGTGTCCCATATTTCCTGGATATTTTGTGTTAGGGATTTGTTGGACTTGAGATTTTCTTTAGTTGATGACTGTATATCCTCTAGAGAATCTTCAACAACTGAGATTCTCTCTTTCGTCTCTTGAATTCTATTGGTTATACTCACGTCTTTAGTTCCTGATCATTTATCCAGCCTTTCTATTTCCATCATTGACTCATTCTGTGTTTTCTTTATTGTTTCTATTTCAACTTTCATGCCTTGAACTGTTTTGAGTGCTTCCTTCACTTCTTTGGTTGTTTTTTCTTGGATTTCTTTAGATTCTTTCAGAGATTTGTCTATTTGTTGATTTTTTGCTTTGTCTTTTTCTACACTTCATGTAATTTTTGCTTGTTTTTCTTCTATTTCTTTAAGGGATTTTCTTGTTTCCTCTCTAAAGGTCTCTATCATCTCCCTAAGATAATTTTTGAGGTCCATCTCTTCTTCATCCTCTCTGTTGGTTTTTTCAGATCTTGCTGGTGTGGAGTCCCTAGATTCTGGTGGTGACATATTGGTCTTTCTGTTGTTGAGTGTGTTCTTACTCAGTCTTCTTCCCATGTCTTCTTCCCGTGGGTGCAGGTGGGGTCTCTCTATCTCCTCTTGTCACCCAGTGGTATGTGTGTGGGCCAAGACTTCAATGTCTGCATCTCTGGATGGCCATGCCTCTCTTGGTAGTCTTCTCAGTTGGTAGGGTTTGGGCCTCGGTAGGGGTCAGGCTGGCGGGGCGGGTTGGGGGAGTGAGGTGTTTCCAGACCTGGGAGCTCCTTCCTGCCTGGGCAGGTCCACTCTAAGCAGGCACAGGCCCAGAGAGATCCGGTGTGAATGGGAAGTTGGGTAGGTATAGGACAGGAGCAGAGTGTAAATTCACCTTGTTAGGGGTCAGGCCAGAGGAGCCATGCATTTTTGAAGTGTACACAGAATATTCTCCAGGATATGTCATATGTTAATCAGAAAAGCAAGCCTTAACCAATTTAAGAAGTTTGAAATCATATCAAGTATTTTTTATGATGAAAATGTTGTGAAACTAGAAAATGATATTGAAAAACTTTGAAAAGTTCATTGTGTATACATTACATACACTGTTCACGAATAATCAATGGGTCAAAGAAGATGTTAAAGAGGAAGCATAAAAAATCTTGGCATGAATTAAAATGGAAGCACAGCATGCCAAAATTCTGGGATTCAAAAAAAGAGCCATAATGGAGAATTTTATAATGCTAAGTTCCTATCACAATACATCTCAAATGAATAAATTACTGTTACACCCCAAGTAACCAAGAAAAGAACAAAGTAAGCCAAAATTATGTGAATGGAAAAAGGGAATTATAAGGCATATTAAACAGATAAGTGACTTAGGAACTCAAAAATAACAAGAAGTATTAATGAATATCTGTTTCTGAAAAAGGTAAAATTGGCAATAATTAGAGAAAATAAGATAAAAATGTTTCTCTAAAAAGAGAAGAAAAGACAGAACAGATACTACAGAAAGAAAAGGTCATAATATGATTCTATGAATCATATATGATAATATCTCACAAATTATCTTGATGTGGATACATTTTAGAGATAATAAATATGAGGTGATAGAAAATCTGAACTGACTGAAAACCCAAGATTGGATAAAAAATTCCAATTTTCTTTTTTTCCTTTTTTATTAGAAAAAAATTATTTTACATGTCAATCCCAGATCCCTCTCTCTCTCCTCCTTCCCTGCCCACCCCCCACCTAACACCCTAACTATCCCATACCCTTTCTGCTCCCCAGGGAGTGTGAGGACTTCCATAGGGGGCTTCAAGTCTGTCATATTCTTTGGTATAGGGCCTAGGCCAACCCCCTTGTGTCTAGGCTCAGGGATTCTAGGATTTGGTGACTTCATTACTGAGTTGTTTCAAAAAAATGACTAACACTAGTCATTTGGAAAATCTTTTAAAAATGTAATAAAAGGGAATACTTACAGACCAAGTTTACACAGTTCAGATTTGCATGCTACTAAAGCTAGATTATAATATCTAAAGAAATCTCCTCTGTTAAGCAGGCCTTTAGTGCAGTTGGATAGCTGTTAGTATATCCCTGTGTAGAAAGGGTACCTTGCCATAAATAACAAAAGCAATATACTATTTTAACAGGATAAAAGACAAATACATAACACTCATAAGAACATATGAAAAATCATTAAAATTATGAAATTAAACACCCTTTCATAATTAAAAATGCTTCAACAAATTGTCCTCAAAAGGAATGTATCTCAACACACTGCAGTCCATGTCTTACAAACTCAAAGCTAACATTATGCTAGATAGTGAAAGGTTGAAATTGTTTTCTTCAAGATCAGGAAAAAACAAAGCCAATGTCCACACCAGAATACTGGAAGTGCTTGCCAGAGCAGTGAGTTAAGCATGTAAAAGTCATACATATTGGGTAGAAATCAGTTAATTTACCTTACAGATATATACCATAGACACAAACATTAAGGACTTCTGTAGATCCATTGGAATAGTATGAAAATATTAATAATATTCTTATGATCCATAAATGTTTTTGTCTTAATTTCTTTTACCAATGTCTTATTCTTGACAGCTTTCACTTCATTTAAAAATTTATTCATTTCTGATATTGGTAGCTATTGTAAATAGAATTGTTTTCTTGATTTCCTCTTCAGATAATTCACTATTAGAATGTAGAAATGTGACTAAATTTGTTATATTGAGTTTATATACTATATCTTTGGTGAATTCATTAGCTACAACAGTTTTTATTAAGTATAATCTACATGGGCTTTTTCTATATGTAAAATCATTCCACCTTAATATGAATAGTTTTATTTTCTGCTTTTTTATTTTGGATATCTATCATTCTTTTTCTTGTTTTATTGCTCTCATTAAAATTTGTAGTCCATCATCACCCGATTCTATTGTTTTTAGATCTATGACAGGCTGAACATGACCAAAGGGCATGTCAGAGAATAATTGTTCAGTTTATGGAAGCTAGAAAACAGAGAAAAAGAATGGGAAGAGATGCAGGACAAGATACATCCTTCAAAGGTATGACCTCAGTGAGGTACTCCTTGCAAATGTATTCCACCTTCTACTAGTTTGTTTGGCTATGGTCGTTAGGCAGATCATTAATAGACTTACTGCTTACATTTGTGCCTTGTAATCCAGTATCCCCACAGTAGCACTGCTGTCTGAGGATTAAACTTTCAGGTCATGAGCTGTTTTGGGTGGCTACTTTATAGCCAGTTCACAAGAACTGTGGAATGGGAGTTATAAGAATGGATATTCTTGCTGAGTAGTTCTGTACTTTAGAGCAAAACTTTCCAACTTCTGTCTATTGAGTATATACTGCTGTTTGTCATATCATTATTTGTTTTGGAGAAGTACATTCCTTCTCTGGATAATTTCTTGAGAGGTTTTTCCATGAAGCACTGTCAAATTTTATCAAATACTCTCTGGTGGTTCTATTAAATGATAATATAATTTTATTCCTTATCATGTTAATCCTATGTATCATAATTATTAATTTGCATATTTGCTATCCTTGTATTCAAATGATTACTTGAATTTAAAATTATTGTATTTTTTTCCATTTTTTAAATTGCTTTATTTAATGCACTATGGGTTTTTTTTTCTCTTTTTATTATTATTAATTCAAGTTGGGGAACAGGCTTGTTTCACATGTACTTCCCCTCTCCCTCTCCCTCTCCCTCCCCTTACCCCCATTCCTTCTCCCCCACCTCCAACCTACCCCATCCACCCACCACTCCCCAGGCAGGGTAGGGCCCCCAACCGGGGCTCCACCAAGTCCACCTAATCTTTCTGTGCTGGGCCTGGGTCCCTCCCCATGTGTTCAGAGACAGAGTGCATCCTTTCAAGTGGGATGGGCTCTCGAAGTCCCCCACATACACCAGGGCAAAAAGCCAGTCCACCTCCGGAGGCTCCCAGGAGTGCAGGGGCCTCCCCGATGGCATCCATGATCAGGGGGCTGGATTAGTCCCGTACTGGCCTCCCAAAGAGCGTCTGGGGTCGATATGCTTTCCCTTTTTCAGGCCAACTGTTTATGTGGGTTTCTCCAACCTGGTACAGACCCCTTCGTTCTTCATTCCTCCCTCTCTTCAACTAGGTTCCAGAATTCAGCTCAGTGTATTTCTGTGTATGTCTGTCTCTGCTTCCATCAGCCACTGGATGAGGACTCTAGGATAGCATAGAGAGTAGTCATCACTCTCATTCTAGGGGAGGGGCTTCTAGGCCATCCTCTCCTCCACTGCCCGGACTGTCAGATCGTGTCATCCTTGTAGGTCTCTGGAGATCTTTCTAGTTCCAGATCTCTTCTCGGACCTATAGTGGCTCCCTCTGATATGGTATCTCTCATCCTGCTCTCTCTCCTCTATTCTTCCCCCAACTCAATATATCTGCTCCTCCATTTCTTCTCCTCTCCTCTTCTTCTTGTGCTCTTATTGTGGCAGCACCCACTCCCCTACCCTCATGCTCTCAATTAGCTCGGGAGTTTATGCCACTTCCCATTCCTGGGGTCCATTTATCCCTTAGAGTCATTCATGATTTCTAGTTTCTTTGGGGAAGAGGATTATAGGCTGGTAAACCTTTGCTCTATGTCTAAAAATCATATATGAGTGAGTACATACCATGTTTGTCTTTTTGTGATTGGGTTACCTCACTCAGGATGGTTTCTTCTAGTTCCATCCATTTGCCTGCGAATTTCAAGATTCCATTGCATTTTTCTGCTGAGTAGTACTCCATTGTATAAATGTACCACATTTTCTCTTTCCATTCTTCAGTTGAGGGGCATCTAGGTTGCTTCCAGGTTCTGGCTATTACAAACAATGCTGCTATGAACATGGTTGAACATATGTCCTTGTTGTATGGACATGCAGTATTTGGGTATATACCCAAGAGAGGAATGGCTGGATCTTGAGGTAGATTGATTCCCATTTTTCTGAGCAACCGCCATACTGATTTCCAAAGTGGTCTTACAAGTTCACACTCCCACCAGCAATGGAGGAGTGTTCCTTCTTCTCCGCAACCTCTCCAGCATAGGTTGTCATTGGTATTTTTGATTTTAGCCATTCTGACAGGTGTGAGGTGGTATCTCAGAGTTGTTTTGAGTTGCATTTCTCTGATGGCCAAGGATTTTGAGCACTTTCTTAAGTGTCTTTCAGCCATTTCAGATTCCTCTGTTGAAAAATCTCTGTTTAGTTCTGCACCCCACTTTTTAATTTCATTGTATGGTGTTTTGGTGGCTAGCTTCTTGAGCTCCTTGTATATTTTGGAAATCAGTCCTCTGTCAGATGTGGGGCTGGTGAAGATCTTTTCCCATTCTGTGGGTGGTCGTTTTGTCTTACTGACTGTGTCCTTTGCCTTACAGAAGCTTCTCAGTTTCAGGAGGTCCCATTTATTGATTGCAGACCTCAGTGTCTGTGCTTCTGGCGTGATGTTCAGGAATCGTTCTCCTGTGCCAATTTGTTCAAGGGTTATTCCCACTTTCTCTTCTAGAAGATTCAGTGTGGCTGGATTTATGGAGAGATCTTTGATCCATTTGCACTTAAGTTTCGTGCATGGTGACAGGTATGGATCAATCTGCAATTTTCTGCATGTCCGAATCCAATTGTGCCAGCACCATTTGTTGAAGATGCTATCTTTTTTCCATTGTATGGATTTAGCACCTTTGTCAAAAATAAGGTGTTCGTAGGTGAGTGGATTAATATCTGGGTCTTCAATGCGATTCCATTGGTCTATCTGTCTATTCTTGTGCCAATACCAAGCTGTTTTCAGAACTATGGCTCTATAGTAGAGCTTGAAGTCAGGGATGGTGATGCCTCCAGAAGATCTTTTATTGTAAAGAGTTGTTTTGGCTATCCTGGGTTTTTTATTTTTCCATATAAAGTTGAGTATTGTTCTTTCAATGTCTGTGAAAAACTGTGTTGGGATTTTGATGGGGATTGCGTTGAATCTGTAGATTGCTTTTGGTAGGATTGCCATTTTTACTATGTTAATTCTGCCTATCCAAGAGCATGGGAGATCTTTCCACTTTCTGGTATCTTCTTTAATTTCTTTCTTTAAAGTCTCAAAGTTCTTATTGTACAGGTCTTTCACTTTTTTGGTTAGTGTTACCCCAGATATTTTATGTTGCTTGTGGATATTGTGAAAGGTGATGTTTCCATGATTTCTTTCTCATTGAGTTTATCATCTGTATACAGTAGGGCTACAGATTTTTTTGAGTTAATTTTGTATCCTGCTACCTTGCTGAAGGTGTTTATCAGCTGTATGAGTTTCCTGGTAGAGTTTTTCGGGTCAC
Organism: Cricetulus griseus; assembly: GCF_003668045.3. NCBI lineage: Eukaryota > Metazoa > Chordata > Mammalia > Rodentia > Cricetidae > Cricetulus > Cricetulus griseus. The sequence goes on from NC_048604.1 coordinate 63,107,875, forward strand.
TTATGTAGACTATCATGTCATCTGCAAATAGTGAAAGTTTAACTTCGTCCTTTCCAATTTGTATCCCTTTGATCTCCTGTTCTTGTCTTATTGCTCTAGCTAGAACTTCAAGTACAATATTGAAGAGGTATGGAGAGAGTGGACATCCTTGTCTTGTTCCTGATTTTAGAGGAAAAGCTTCGAGTTTCTCTCCATTTAGTTTGATGTTGGCTATTGGTTTGGTGTATATCGCGTTTATCATGTTTAGATATGTTCCTGTTATTCCTGTTCTCTCCAAGATCTTTATCATGAAGGGATGTTGGATTTTGTCAAAGGCTTTTTCAGCATCTAGTGAGATGATCATGTGGTTTTTCTTTTTCAGTTTGTTTATATGGTGGATTACATTAATGGTTTTTCGTATGTTGAACCATCCTTGCATCCCTGGGATGAAGCCTACTTGATCGTGGTGGATGATTTTTCTGATATGTTCTTGGATTCGATTAGCCAATATTTTATTGAGTATTTTAGCATCAATGTTCATGAGGGATATAGGTCTGTAGTTCTCTTTCTTAGTCTTATCTTTGTGTGGCTTGGGTATCAAAGTGATTGTAGCCTCGTAGAAAGAGTTTGGCAATATCCCATCTGCTTCTATTGTGCGGAACAGTTTGAGGAGTACTGGAATTAGCTCTTGTTTGAATTTCTGGTAGAATTCTGCAGTGAAGCCATCTGGCCCTGGGCTTTTTTTGGTTGGGAGGCTTTTGATTACTGCTTCTATCTCATTAGGGGTTATAGGTCGATTTAAACTGTTTATCTGATCTTGATTTAATTTTGGTAAGTGATATTTATCCAGAAAGCTGTCCATTTCCTTTAGATTTTCCAATTTTGTGGAATACAGGTTTTCAAAGTATGACCTAAAGATTCTCTGGATTTCCTCAGTGTCCGTTGTTATATCCCCCTTTTCATTTCTGATTTTGTTAATTAGCATGCTCTCTCTCTGCCTTTTGATTAGTTTGGCTAGAGGTTTGTCTATCTTGTTGATCTTCTCAAAGAACCAACTCTTTGTTTCATTGATTCTTTGTACTGTTTTCCTAGTTTCTACTTTGTTGATTTCGGCTCTCAGGTTGATTATTTCTTGGCGTCTACTCCTCCTTGGTGTGTTTGCTTCTTTTTGCTCTAAAGCTTTCAGTTGTTCTGTCAATTCTCTAATGTGACTTTCCTCCAGTTTCTTCATGTGAGCACTTAGTGCTATGAACTTCCCTCTTAGCACTGCTTTCAGGGTGTCCCATAAGTTCGGGTATGTTGTGTCCACATTCTCATTAAATTCTAGGAAGTCTTTAATTTCTTTTTTTATTTCTTCCTCAACCCAGGAATGGTGCAATTGGGAGTTATTCATTTTCCACGCAAATGTAGGTTTTCTGCAATTCATATTGCTGTTGAATTCCAGCTTTAATGCATGGTGGTCTGATAAGATACAGGGGGTTATTTCAATACTTTTGTAACTGTGGAGGTTTTCTTTGCTGCCAACTATGTGGTCAATTTTTGAGAAGGTTCCATGTGGCACTGAGAAGAAGGTATATTCTTTTGTGTTTGGATGGAATGTTCTATAGATATCTGTTAAACCCAGTTGGGTCATAACTTCTTTCAGATCCTTTGTTTCTTTGTTAAGTTTCTGTCTAGTGGTTCTGTCCAATGGTGTAAGGGGGGTGTTGAAGTCTCCTACTATAAGTGTGTGTGGTTTTATGTGTGGTTTGAGCTTTAGTAATGTTTCTTTCACAAATGTGGGTGCCTTCGTATTTGGAGCATAGATGTTCAGGATTGAGATTTCATCTTGATGGACTTTTCCTGTGATGAGTAAGAAATGCCCTTCTTCATCTCTTTTGATTGATTTTAGTTTAAAGTCCAATTTGTTAGATATTAGGATTGCTACACCGGCTTGTTTCTTGAGGCCATTTGATTGGAAAATCTTTTCCCATCTTTTACTCTGAGGTATCGCCTGTCTTTGAAGTTGAGGTGTGTTTCTTGTAAACAGCAGAAGGATGGATTCTGTCTTCGTATCCATTCTGTTAGCCTATATCTTTTTATGGGTAAATTAAGACCATTGACATTTAGGGATATTAATGTCCATTGTTCGTTGGTTCTTGTTTGTTTTGGATTTATTTTTGGTGGTGTCATTGTATGTGGATTTTGCCCTCCTGCTTCTTTTTGTGTTTGGCAAAATTAGATTATCTATTGCCTGTGTTCTTGTGCATGTAGTTATGTTCCTTGGGTTGGAGTTTTCCTTCCAGAACCTTCTGTAGTGCTGGATTTGTGGATATGTATTGTTTAAATCTGTTTTTGTCATGGAATATCTTGTTTTCTCCATCTATAATGATTGAAAGTTTTGCTGGGTACAGTAGTCTGGGTTGACATCCATGCTCCCTTAGTGCTTGTAGGGTATCTATCCAAGACCTTCTGGCTTTCAGAGTTTCCATTGAGAAGTCAGGTGTGATTCTAATTGGTTTGCCTTTATATGTTACTTGGCCTTTTTCCTTTGCAGCTCTTAATATTTTCTCTTTATTCTGTAGATTTGGAGTTTTGATTATTATGTGTCGGGGGGACTTCTTTTTGTGGTCCAGTCTGTTTGGTGTCCTATAAGCTTCTTGTACTTTCATAGGCATATCTTTCTGTAGGTTGGGGAAGTTTTCTTCTATGATTTTGTTGAATATGTTTTCTGTACCTTTGAGCAGTGTTTCTTCACCTTCTTCTACACCTATTATTCTTAGGTTTGGTCTTTTCACGGTGTCCCATATTTCCTGGATATTTTGTGTTAGGGATTTGTTGGACTTGAGGTTTTCTTTGGTTGATGAATGTATATCCTCTAGCGAGTCTTCAATAGCTGAGATTCTCTCTTCTGTCTCTTGGATTCTATTAGTTATACTCACGTCTTTAGATCCTGATCGTTTATCCAGTCTTTCCATTTCCAGCATTGCCTCATTCTGTGTTTTCTTTATTGTGTCTAATTCAGCTTTCATGCTTTGAACTGTTTCAAGAGCTTCCTTCACTTGTTTGGTTGTTTTATCTTGGGTTTCTTTAGCTTCTTTAAGAGATTTGTTTATTTCTTGAATTTTTTGGTTTGTCTTTTCCTCTATTTCCTGTAATTTTTTGCTTGCTTTTTCTTCTATTTCTTTAAGGGATTTTCTTGTTTCCTCTTTGAAGGTCTCTATCATCTTGCTGAGATAATTTTTGAGGTCCATCTCATCTTCATGCACTATGTTGGGCTTTTCAGGTCTTGCTGGAGTGGAGTCCCTAGATTCTGGTGGTGTCATATTGGTCTTTCTGTTGTTGAGCGAGTTCTTATTCTGTCTTCTTCCCATATCTTTTTCCAGTGAGTGCAGGAAGGATCTCTCTATCTCCTCTTGTTTCTCTGTAGTGTGTGTGGGCCAGGAATTAAATGTCCGAAGCTCTGGATGGTCTTGCCTCTTCTCGTAGTCTGCTCACTCTGCAGGAGTTAGTCCTCCATAGGGATCTTCCTGGCAGATCGGTCGCCGGGAACAGAAGGAAGTGTGTCCTGTACCCAGATTCAGGGAGCTCCTCACTGCCTGGGCGTGTCTGTTTCAGGCAGGGACAAGCCTGGAGGGATCTGGGTGGATGGCGCTTAGGACAGAAGTTGGGTAAAAGCAGGGGATCGCTCACCTGGTCTGGTCTGTGATGAGTCGGCGGAAGGGGAAGGAAGAGAGTCCTGTACCCAGATTCAGGGAGCTCCTCCCTGCCTGGGCGTGTCTGTTTCAAGCAGGAACAAGCCTGGAGGGCCAGCAGATCAGGCTGTCTACTGTGAGATTATGACTTCTAGAAATGTCAGGGAAGCTAACCCTGTGAAATCTCAATAAACAAGACCCGAACAATGACAACACCAATTGATGTATGAGTGTAGGTAGGGGAAAATCTCATAGGACTTAACTCCTAGAGGAAGGACTACAGGCAATTGCAGACTGCTTAGAAGGATGGTCTTCTCCAAGAATGAGTCCCTTAACTGGTTATCCAATTCGAAATGCTCAGCCCCAAAAATCATACACACAAGCAATACTAAGTGAGATCTGCAGGTGTGTGTGTGTGTGTGTGTGTGTGTGTGTGTGTGTGTGTGTGTGTGTGTGTAACTATAATTAAAAAACACTAAATTTGAGAGGGAGTGAGGAGTGGGAGATGACATGGAGTTGAAGAGAGGAAAGTAAGTGAAATAATGTAAATATGGTGCTTATATATGAAATCTCAAATAATTTTTAAAACTTAAAATAGAAATTATATTTAGATTAAAAATAATAATTATGAGAGGGAAAGTGCATCCATATCATTTTCACTTAGCCATTCCACAAATGTTTATATCATCTCTCTCACACACACACTATATATATATGTGTATATACATATATATATATATATATATATATATACATTCATGAATATACACATATATAAATATATTATATATATATATATTCATTTTGAATGCAGGCAATAAACTAGGAAAACAAGTAAGTGTCTAGGTCAGCCACATGAGCATGAAATTTGTAACCAGATACACTGTTTAAAGAAGTCATGACCAACCATAGGCTTGAACATGAAAAGAGCATAAAAGAGTATTTCAGATGCTAATCACTAGAAAGAGAATCTACTCTGGAACAGTTAATTTCAGGGCACACAAGACTTCCTTTCTCAGAGCTGTCTCCTGTCAGCTGCCTTTCAGATCTCTTTATCAGTGCCTACATTTTCCCCTGATGAGTCTCCTTTTTCTTCCTGTTCTTGCTCCCATTTCTTTCTGAAAAAAAAAAAAAAAAACGGGCATCAAGCCCCGGGGTCTGCAGATAGACTGAATTGTCCCTGAGGAGCCTGGGACCCTGATTCTGCTGAGATCGCTGGGCTATTCCAGCTGCCAAAGAGTGCAGAGGTGAGCTTCTTAGGCCCCTGCCTTGGGCCCAACTTCCACCTGCCAACTCTGGAAACTCCTGCCCAAAGGTCTACGGACAGGACGAATCGACCCCTGAGGACCAAGCAACCCAGAGTCTGCTGACATCTCTGCACCAGTCCTGCTCTCAGCTACCTGGAGAGTGAGTGCCTCGGACCTGCCTGAACCCAACTTGAGACCCATCAGGGTATCGTAGCCAATTGCATGAACCTAAAGAGAACAGTGGTCCCATAGACACCAGGAAAGGAAGTGACACTACCTGTACCCACTGGAAGAAGAGATGGGAATACAACAATATAACAACACATCCAAAAAGAGGAAAACCAATATGACACCACCAGAGTCTAGGGATTCTACATCAGCAAGATGTGAACATCACAACACAGAAGAAGCAGAAGAGAGTAACCTTAAAAACAACTTCATGCAGAAGATAGAGAATCTAAGAGAGGAAATCAGAAAATCCTTCAGAGAAATGGAAGAAAAGATGAACCAAAAGATGCAAGAAATCAAGGAAAGCCAAAAAAGCCAATAAAATACAATTAAACAGCTGAAGGAAACAGTTCAGGACATGAAAACTGAATTAGAGACAATAAAGAAAACACAAACTGAGGGAATGCTGGAAGTGGAAAAGCTGAGTAAACAATCAGGAACCACAGATGCAAACATAACCAACAGAATACAGGAGATGGAAGACGGAAACTTAGACACTGAAGATAAACTAGAGGAAATGAATTCATCAAGCAAAGAAAATCTGAAGTCCAACAAATCCATAACACAAAATATCCAGGAAATATGGGACACCGTGAAAAGACCAAACCTAAGGATAATAGGTATAGAAGAAGGTGAAGAAACCCAACTCAAAGGCACAGAAAACATATTAAAAATTATAGAAGAAAACTTTCCCAACCTAAAGAAAGACATGTCAAGGAAAGTAAAGAAGCCTACAGAACACCAAATAGAGTGGACCACAAAAGAAAGTCCCCTTGTCACAGAATAATTAAAACACCAAATGTACAGAATAAAGAAAAATATTAAGAGCAGCAAGAGAAAAATGCCAAGTAACATATAAAGGCAAACCTATCAGAATGACACCAGACTTCTCCATGGAAACTCTGAAAGCTAGAAGGACCTGGATAGATATTCTACCAAATCTCAGAGAACACAGATTCCAGCCCAGACTTCTATACCCAGCAAAGCTTTCAATCACTATAAATGGAGAAAACAAGATATTCCATGACAAAACCAGATTTAAACAATATGTAACCACTAATCCAACCCTACAGAAAGTAATGGAAGGAAAACTCCAACCTAAGGAAATTAACTACACTCGCATAAACATAGGCAATAGATAATCCCACTCTACAAAAACACAAAATAAAAGGCAGGGTAAATCCACATACAATACCAGTACCAACAACAAACCAAAAACAAACAAGAATAAACACTGAATGGAACTTAATTTCCCTCAATACTAATGGTCTTAACTTGCTTATAAAAAGACACAGGCTAGCAGATTGGATTCGAAGTCAGAATCCATCCTTCTGCTGCATACAAGAAACACACCTCGAATTCAAAGACAGACATTACCTCAGAGTAAAGGGTTGGGATAAGATACTCCAATCAAATGGACCCAAGAAACGAGCTGGGGTAGCTATCCTAGTATCTAACAAGATAGACTTCAAGCTAAAACCAATCATAAGAGATGAAGAAGGTCGTTTCATATACATCACAGGAAAAATCCATCAGGAAGAAGTCGCAACTCTAAACATCTAGGCCCCAAATACAAAGGAAACAACATTCGCAAAATAAACATTATAAAACTCAAATCACAAATAAGACCTCACACAGTTATAGTGGGAGACTTCAACACCCCACTCTCACCACTGGAAAGGACCACCTAACAGAAACTTAACAAAGAGAAAAAGGAACTAACAGAAGTTATGGCCCAATTGGGATTAACAGACATATCTATAGAACTTTCCATCCAAACACAAAAGAATATACCTTTTTTTCAGCATCACATGGAACGTTTTCAAAAATTGACATAATCGGCAATATAGCAAACCTCAACGGGTACAAAAAAATTGGAATAATCCCCTGTGTCTTATCAGACCACCATGCTTTAAAGTTGGAAATCAAAAACAAAGTGCAGAAAACCTACCAACTCATGGAAATTGAACAATATGCAATTGCACCATTCCTGGGTCAAGGAAGAAATAAAGAAAGAAATAAAAGCCTTCCCAGAATTCAATGAAAATGTAGACACAACATACCCAAACTTACAGGACACTTTGAAAGCAGTACTAAGAGGAAGGTTCATAGCTCTAAGTGCTCACTTGAAGAAACTAGAGAATAACCACACCAGAGAGTTGACAACACAGCTGAAAGCTCTTGAACAAATGGAAGCAAATTCACCCCGGAGGAGCAGATACCAGGAAATAATCAAACAGAGGGCAGAAATCAATAAAGTCGAAACAAAGAAAATAATTCAAAGAATCACTATAACAAAGAGCTGGTTCTTCGAGAAAACCAACAAGATAGAAAAACCGTTATCCAAACTAACCAAAAGGCAGAGAGAGAACATGCTAATTAACAAAATCAGAAATGAAAAGGGGGACATAACAACGGACACTGAGAAAATCCAGAGAATATTCAGGTCATACTTTGAAAACCTGTACCCCACCAAATTTGAAAATTTAAAGGAAATGGACAATTTTCTGGACAGATATCACTTACCAAAATTGAAGCAAGAACAGATAAGCAACTTAAACACACCTATAACCTCTAAGGAAAGATAGACAAACCGTTATCCAAACTAACCAAAAGGCAGAGAGAGAACATGCAAATTAACAAAATCACAAATGAAAAGGGGGACATAACAATGGACACTGAAGAAATCCAGAGAATCTTCAGGTCATACTTTGAAAACCTGTACTCCACAAAATTCGAAAATTTAAAGGAAATGGACAATTTTTCTGGACACGCATCACTTACCAAAATTGAATCAAGAACAGATAAGCAACTTAAACAGACCTATAACCTCTAAGGAAATAGAAGCAGTCATCAAAAGTCTCCAACACAAAAAAAAAAAAAAAAAAAAAGCCCGGGGCCAGATGGATTCACTGCAGAATTCTACCAGAAATTCAAAGAAGAGCTAATACCAATACTCCTCAAATTTTTCCACACAATAGAAACAGAAGGGACATTGCCGAACTCCTTTTAGGAGGCTACAATAACCTTGATACCTAAGCCACACAAAGACACAACTAAGAAAGAGAACTACAGACCGATATCCCTCATGAACATTGATGCAAAAATTTGCAATACAGTACTGGCAAATGGAATCCAAGAACACATCAGAGAAATCATCCACCATGATCAAGTCAGCTTCATCCCAGGGATGCAAGGATAGTTCAAAATACATAAATCCATCTATGTAATCCACCATATAAACAGACTGTGGAAAAAAACCATATGATCATCTCACTCGATGCAGAAAAAGCCTTTGACAAAATCCAACACCCCTTCATGATAAAGGTCTTGGAGAAAACAGGGATAACAGGGATACCTCAACATAATAAAAGCAATATACAGCAAGCCAACAGCCAACATCAAATTAAATGGAGAGAAACTCAATCCAATTCCTCTAAAATCGGGGACAAGACCAGGCTGTCCACTGTCTCCATACCGCTTCAATATTGTTCTTGAAGTTCTAGCTAGAGCAATAAGACAACAAAAGGAGATCAAGGGAATACAAATAGGAAAGGAAGAAGTCAAACTCTCACTATTTGCAGACAATATGATGGTCTACATTAGTGACCCGAAAAACTGTACCAGGGAACTCCTACAGCTGATAAACACCTTCAGCAAAGTGGCAGGATACAAGATTAACTCAAAAAAATCTGTAGCCCTACTATACACCAATGACATATTAGTGGAGAAAGAAATCAGAGAAATATCACCCTTTACAATGGCCACAAACAATATGAAATACCTTGGCGTAACACTAACCAAAAATGTGAACGACCTGTACCATAAGAATTTTGAGTCTCTAAAGAAAGAAGTTAAAGAAGATACCAGAAATTGGAAAGATCTCACATGCTCTTGGATAGGTAGGATCAACATAGTAAAAATGGCAATCTTGCCAAAAGCAATCTACAGATTCAGTGCAATCCCCAATCAAAATCCCAACACAATTCTTCACAGACATTGAAAGAACAATTCTCAACTTTATATGGAAAAACAAAAGACCCAGGTTAGCAAAACATCCCTATACAATAAAGGAACTCTGAAGGCATCACCATCCCTGACTTCAAGCTGTATTACAGAGCTTTAGTCCTGAAAACAGCTTGATATTGGCACAAAAATAGACTGGTAGACCAATGGAATAGAATTGAAAACCCTGATATTAACCCACACACCTATGAACACCTGATTTTTGACAAACAATCCAAATTTATACGATGGAACAAAGAGAACATCTTCAACAAATGGTGCTGGCATAACTGGTTGCAGACATGTAGAAGACTGCAGTTAGACCCAAGCCTATCGCCTTGCACAAAACTTAAGTCAAAATGGATCAAAGACCTCAACATAAATCCAGCTACACTGAACCTATTAGAAGACAAAGTTGGAAATACCCTTGAATTAATTGCTACAGGAGCCTGCTTCCTGAACATTACACTAGTAGCACAGACACTGAGGTTAACAATTGATAAATGGGACCTCCTGAAATTGAGAAGCTTCTGTAAGGCAAAAGACACAGTCAGCAAGATAAAATGGCATCCCACAGAGTGGGAAAAGATATTCACCAACCCCACATCTGTCAGAGGGTTGAGCTCCAAAATATACAAAGAACTCAAGAAGCTAGTGTGCCAAACACCAAATAATCCAATTAAAAGGTGGGGTACAGAACTAAATACACAATTCTCAATAGAGGGATCTAAAATGGCTGAAAGACACATAAGAAAGTGTTCAATATACTTAGCCACCAGGGAAATGCAAATTAAAACAACTCTCAGATACTATCTTACTCCTGTCAGAATGGCCAAAATCAAAACAACTAATGACAGTTAATGCTGGAGAGGATTGGAGAAAGGGGAACACTCCCCCACTGCTGGTGGGCATGACAACTTGTACAGCCACTTTGGAAATCATTTGGTCGACTCCTCAAGAAACTGGGAATGAGTCTACCACAAGATCCAGCTATTCCACTCTTAGGCATATACCCAAAAGAAGCACATTCATACAACAAGGACATCTGTTCAACCATGTTCATAGCAGCACTATTTGTAAAAGCCAGAAACTGGAAGCAGCCTTGATGCCCCTCAACTGACGAATGGATAGAGAAAATGTGGTACATTTACACAATGGAGTACTACTCATCAGAAAAAAAAATGGAGGCTTGAAATTTGCAGGAAAATGGATGGAACTAGAAGAAACCATTCTGAACGAGGTAACCCAATAGCAAAAAGACAAATGTGGTGTGTACTCACTCATATGTAGATTTTAGACATAGATTAAAGGATTACCAGCCTACAATCCACACTGCCAAAGAAGCTAATAAACAAGGAGGTCCCTAAGAGAGACATACATGGTCCCCTGGAGAAAGGGGAAAGAGTCAAGATCTGCTGAACAAATTGGGAGCACAGGAAGCAGGGAGGGAGCTAGAGAATGAGAAGGGGAGAAGAGGAGGGACACAGAGGACATGACGGAGCAGAAAGGTTGATTATGGGGAAGAATTGAAGAAAACAAGAAAGGAGATATCATAATAGAAGGAGACATTTTAGGTTTACAGAGAAATCAGGCACTAGGGAAAGGTCTGGAGATCTACAAAGATGACACCAACTAACAATCTTAGCAACAGAGGAGAGGCTACCTTAAATGCCCTCTCGTGATAATGAGATTGATGACTGTCTTATATCCTGTCCTGTAACCTTCAACCAACAGCTGGTAGAAGTAGAAGCAGACACCCACAACTAATCACTGAACTTAATTGGAATCCAGTTGCAGAGAAGGACAAGTGAAAAGTAAACGGGTCCAGACCAGGCTGGTGAAACCCACAGAAACAGCTGACCTGAACATCGGGGAACTCTTGCTCCCCATACTGATAGATGGAATACCAGCATGGGACTGATCCAGACCCCAGGAACATGGGTTTCTGTGAGGAAACCTCAGAAATCCACGGGACCTCCTGTAGTAATTCACTACCTATCCCTAGCATAGGTGTGGACTTTGGGAGCCCATTCCATACAGAGGAATACTCCCTGAGCCAAGACACATGGGGGTGGGCCTAGGCCCTATCCCAAAGGATACAATAGACTCTGATGACACCCTATGAAATACCTCACCATCCAGGTGGAGCAAAAAGGAAATATGATTGATAGGGTTTTAGTTGGGGGGGTAGGGGAGGATGGGTGTGAGAAGGGAACTGGGATTGTCATGTAAAACAATCCTGTTTGTAATTCAAATAAAAAAGTTGAAGAAAAACCTGGCATCAATAAATATTTCAATGAAAAGGTCTGATTTTAGGATATTTTTGTGTTTTGTTCATGGGTAAATCAGACACATTTTAGAAGTCGTCAGGCTCCAGATAAAAAGTTAAACAATAGCCATCCTACCGTACCTGAATGAATTGGAATTTTAAAAAAATTACATATCAAGATGAATATATACATAATACCTGAATTATTATACAGAAATGTCTGTTACAGTGCTTTAGTTACAAATAATGCAGCTGCCTGTGTTTAAGATTACTGTATAATCTTCCTACACAAGTGACACTCTTTCTCTGAAATGTTCCTAGTATATGATGTCTGTATATTGGAAAACTCTAGCGCATTGGTTCTCAACCTTTCTGATGATGTAACCATTTAATACAGTTTCTCATGTTGTGGCCTCCACCATAAAATTATTTTGTTGCTATTTCATAACTGTAATTATGCCTCTGTTACAAATAATAATTTAAATATATGAAATGCAGGATATCTAATATGTACCTCCTGTGAAAGGGTTGTTTGACCTCCCAAGGGGTCCTTGCCCACAGGGAAGCACTGCTCTAGTGGTTATGTTCTCCTGCATTCAGAGGCAGTTTATTTTCTCTATTTTATACATTGGCAAAGTTTTAAATACATATCTTGAATGTACCCTGTTTTTCAGAACAAAAGTATAACACACTAAATAAATTATCTTTAAACACAAAATTTATTATGGATTATAATTTAATAAATTTTAATCTTTTTTGGTTTATCGAGACAGGGTTTCTCTGTGTAGCTTTGGAGCCTATCCTGGCACTTGCTCTGGAATTAAATTTGTTTCTTAAAGTACTATAAATCTTACTTTTGTTGTGAATTGAAACACTGAAAAGATTATTTGTCAGCTTTACTCTTGAATGTTTGGCCTGTTCAACTACTAAACCAGTTCAAGGACTTAGGATTTCTTGACCCTTTGTGGCATTTCATGTAGAACACAGCTCAAGGTAGCTCAAGGTCCAATGCCTGTAAGGGTTATCCTGAGCAAAGTAATCCAAATCCAGAAAGACAAATGCCACGTGTTCTCTCTCGTATGTAGATTCTAATTTCAAATGTTTAGATGAGTGTGTTTAGCTTAGAGTGTCCACAGAAGCCAGGAATCTAGAAAATGGCCATTGGTGTGGAGGAAAGAGGAGCTTAATGGAGGAGCATAGTAGAACAAATGTGGCATCCAGGTGGATAGGCGGACTAACAGAGGGAAGGTTTTAGTGTTAAAGGAATAAGAGGATCAAAGAGAAAAGGGGGTACTGGGAGGGATAACTAAGAGTAAGGGTGTGTGAAAGAGACATATGGGAACATACTACTTTGTAAATTTCCTAAAAAATATGTTTCAAACACAGCACCATTGGTGTTGCCCTACACAGGGAGAAAGAATCTCAATAGAAGCCATAGCTCATCAAACAAAAGACCTAGTATAAGGGAGGTTGGTTCCCTTGAGTCAGTATAGGACAAAACCCGAAACCAATTTCTTAGCACCAAGGAGATTTATTATTACCCCAGAGGGACAATCAGAGGGAACAGGGGATCTGCAAAGGCAAATAGCAAGGAGCAGCAGCAGTGCCAAGTGCAAAGAAGCAAGATAAGGTGTTGCTGAAGGAGTGAATTTTTAAGGGGAAAAGGAGGGGAGTCAGTGTTAGGGTGAGTTGGTAAATCCTGATTGGCCATGTTAGCCAAATAGTGAATTTTGACTATTAGACTTTGGTGTTTTGTCTCAGGAATGATTCAGTGGCCAAATAAAGGGGCTAGCTTTGGGAATGTAATCTAATTGTTTTTAGCAAGGGGAGAAGGGTAAAAGACAAAGACCTGTTTGCCATGTTTGCCATGCTTTGGCCTGTGTTTGCCAGGCTTGGCCTGCTAGAGTCCTTCACCTAGTCCTAGGTCCAGGATACCCATCTTCATTTTGTTGTTCAGAGATCCCTAAAACAATGCAGGTTGCCAATTGCACTTGGTTACCCACCAGAAGTTGATGGTAAGACCTGGTTGCTGAAGACACTATTCATTTTGGTCACAGAACATAGAGGAATTAAGTTGATACTCATACTGGCTATATTTTGCAATGCTGGAAGTTGCTATGCAGGCTGCTATGGGAGAAAAGATATCAGTAGTCTTACTGAGCCATGAACTTTGCAAGCTACAATAATGACCAGCCTGGCAATATATAGCCATTTGTAAAATCATAATATGTTATGGTGATAACCAATCACTTTTTAATTATATTTAAAGCCTGATCCACAAGACAGAATTCATAACTAGGAAAGTTACCTGGGTCAAGAACTTGTGGCTGAAGACATTACAAACCCTAGGGAAGAAATTACTACTATTATGTTCCTAACTGAACAGAATATCAAATTTACATAAGTACTTATTTTTATACCCATAAATTAGTGACTTTCTCTACCCTTAACAGAGAATCTTTTTTTGTAGTAGTAGATGGGGCTCAATACAGAGACCCAATGCAGACAGTAAGAAACTGTGGAGTGCTCAGCCCTAAGTGGAAGTCTATATCACACCTTCTCCCTGAAGGCTTCAAGGATCACCAGGGAACAGCGGGTGGAAAATTTGTATGAGCAAGATGTAGAGGAGTACTATCATGAAACAGTGTTTTTAAAAGATGACAGGCCCATTGCACACAAGAAGTCACAGTGGCTATGCTGCATGGACAAAACCTGAATTTCATCAGACCAGTGAAGTTTCAATATTGATGGGGAATGTGCTCATGAAGTCTCACCTTTTGCTAAAGAACTATTGACAGCTAGTGGCTGCTGGGAACGCATCTGTTTTAGTCAGAAATGCAGCTCCTGTTTGATTACCAACATTCCAGGATATCCCTATACTTGTGTACATATCAACAGCACCAACTGGACTCTGTGGTTATTAATAAAGAGAATAGAACGTTTGGAGGGAGATGTGATGATTGGGATTGGGAAGGAGTTAGAGGGAACAAATTTGATCAAAACACATTGTATACATTTATCAAATTATCAAATAATAAATTAAAAACATACATATATAAAATTTGAAAAGAATATTACAAAAAGAATAACAATGAAAGACAAATTAATGAAGATTAATGATAGAAGTGGATGAAAATTGCTTAATTTAGGTATGCACATTTCTAAAAAGTAGTTTAAAATGAATCATGCTACCAGCCAAGATATAATTCCTCAATATCAGAACTGGCCCTCCCAAAAGCAGGTAGGGAGGGTAGCTGTCTGTAATTCCAGCACTGGGGAAGTCAAGACAGAATCCCCAGAACAAGCTAGCTACCTAGACTGTATGTAATGAGCAGGCTTCATGTTCAGCAAAAGACCCTGCCTTAGAAATAGAGTTGAGAATGATACCTGACATCAACTTCAGGCTTACACAAATATACACACATGCCATTCACACCTAAAGACACCCATATCCACACACATGTGAATACACGCATACCCCAAATGCATACACAAAAATAGTGACTGAAAATAAAATAGAGGTGTTATCTTATACCTTATACTTGTTTTCACAGTGACATAATTCCTTCAAACTTCATTCCACAGAACCTCTATTAAAAATGATAGCTTATAACATTTGCTTTTATCTCAAGGCCATTTATGCTTCATATTTTACAGTAAATACCACACTTTTCTATAGAATTTCTTTAATGTTTCTCACTTTCTAAAAATATTTATTCTTTGAGAATTTCCAACATGTATACAACGTGTTTGAATCATATACATCCCATGCTACCCTCTCCCTGCTCCTCTCAGACCCTTCCCATGCCCCCTTCCCAATTCATAATATATTTAAAATGTTTTTATTTATTATTTGATAATTCCATGCATATATACAGTGTATCCTGGTAATATTCACCCCTCACTACTCCTGCCCAGCTCCCTCCTGGACTTCCTATCACATCTCCTGCCCAGCCTCATGTCCACCCTCTATGACTTTAGTTTATGTAGTTTTTAAATCCACTGAGTCCAGATAGTGCTGACATTATTCAAATGAACATCCACTGGGGCATGGGAAACTACACTCTTGAAACTCAAGGGAAATCATGAAAGAGGCAATGAAAAAGATATGAGCTACAACATGAGGAAGAATGCTGTGAAATGCTTGTGTCTAGACATGCAATGATTGTTGTACATACGAAATAACAGAAGCAGTGATATTCACATAAACCTCTACAAGATCAAGAAAGTTAACAACTCCAGCATGGAGGAGGGCAAGGCTCAGCAATTCCCAGCCCAAGATGAGGAACTGCTAGGGGAGGGAGTTGGTTTTCTCTCTTTTTTAACAACTTGTGGAGTTTACTTAAGTGCTGCCCATATATGCACAGGTGTAGGAACACTAACTGGTGCCCAGGCAACCTACTACAGGAGACACTCCTAAAGGAAACTGACAGTTCCTATTCCAGCAGTCGTCGACTGCCAATAGCTACTGAGCTAGAGGTAGGAACTTACTTGCTTGCCTCCTCCTTCCATGCTAGAATTTTGTCAGTCTTTAACTTTGAAATTAATGACTTTTTTCATGTATGTTCACAAAAGTGTGGAAAAACCAATATCACATCACATAAGAAGCCCTTTGAAAATTTGCTGTGTCACATAAGACCACACAGCATTTTAGTATTTATGAGTATTTAAAATATCCTCCAAGTCTATAACTTACAAAGAATTACCAAAGCCTTCTAGGGTATCTGTTACATTTTTGAACCCCACAGTGCTAATCATATGCTACGAGACCTTAATCAACCCAGAGATTCCTCCCCTTGGTGTACTTACCTAGAAATTGTCTATATGCTGACTGTAAGATGTTGACTTGTGCCCTCCTGCTTATGTTCTTTGGCTTCATGCTTTATGTATTTTAGTACATTTAATGAGCTGGGAAGGCTCAGTGTTTAAAAGTATAGTGTTGAATACATGAATTTTCTTTGCATAAAAACTCCACAATACAGAAACTTACTGTTTAATTGAATTGTTCTTTCAAGTAAGGCTGAATAAGAAATGTAAAAGTTGAAAAATAAGCCAAATCAATTCTATACAGTTTTCCCTTATCTTACTAAGCTGTCTATAAATAGTACTTCTGATATAACATAAGTAAAAGAATCAGTTTTTTCATCAATGCCAATATAGTAGCTAATTGAAATCATGTATTAATACACTCAACACATATTTATGGTTTTGTCTACAATGTGTCACACAATATAGATATTTATATTGCTTCCTCTATTTCTTTAAGTCTACATTTAAATGATGTGTACATTCATTTTGGATACAAATATTCAATGTTTGTTAAAATGACAGAAGCTGAAACACAACAGTGCTTGGATACAGATGTTTCCATTTCCTAAAATCAGTATTTTAGGTATATAGGACAGAATAATATATTATGTATCAAAACACTTTGAAATGAATTCATCCTATTGATGCTTGTGTGTTCCTGTTGCAGAGCTTTCTAAAGTTCCTGCTGTGTTTTAAAGTGATACAAATAGTCTTTGACATTTGTATCCTTAATTGGCAGTCAGAAATGTATTTCATTGTTTTCCAGTTTTGCATTCCCATCTTTTTCATATGTCTCATTCTGATATGTGCAATAATTCTATGAAATTCCTCTGATCAAAAGCACCAATAACTAATAATCAAACCCAATGTACATCTAATTGACTTCATTTTTGTAAAAACTTGGGTAGCATCAAAATTTCCTTCCTTTCCAGGGTTAAACTCATTAAATTCCTACCTCTTAGAATTATATATGTGATTCTGTGTCCAGAATGCCTAAGTAACACATAATTTGTATTATTCATCACTATACATTCAATATAAATTAATAAAATAATATAGTAAATACAGAAATTATTTTTGAATATGTGGACTAACTATAATGAGAATTTGAATATTGCAAGGTTTGCTAGGTACAAACACTGAGTGAGGAAACTGAGTTGGATTATTTTAAAGGCAAGAAAAATATATATTTAGCTTCATGAACCAAGATGTTCCTGTGCAATTTCCTAATGAATATTAATATTTAGACAGTTAAGGTGAGTGACCGAGTGTATAGAAATAAATATGAATAGAGCCTGAAAAGAATGGTAATATTTGAGTGGGGAAAAACAATGAAACAAAATAGAGATTCTAGCATATATGATGTGGGTGGATTATATTCCTAGGGTTTTTTCAATCACTGCATAGTAACAAAATCAGCAATCTCAAGATCATCAATATTTCTAATGTTTTTCCATGCCTGTGTTTCTAACTCTTGTCTATGCAACCTTTTTACAATTTTCATTTCTGCAGTTACTTCTGTTTGTGTAGCTGCACTTGGGCATGTCTCTTGTACAAATTGTTCCTTCCTTGATCAGTCTGTACTATTGCTATTAAGATTTCCCTTTACTTGACTTCTGCACCATGAGAGATTTGTTTGCCCTTTGGCAAATAAATCAGTTTCTGATACTAGTATGAGAAATACCACATTAAATTGCTTATGAAAGATATAACATAGCCTAGAATAAGCCCCTATAGTGCAGTGTGAGTTCTGGTGATTTTCAATTTCAGGGTCAATTTAAAATCAGCATTTGTGTTTTCTGTTCATGATATCTTAATGTGAATTAAATTGTCTTTTATACAAATAATAGTCACATGGGTTTGTAAAAGTGTATAATTTTGGAAATGTCTCTCATTTTGGAAAAAAATCAACACAGTCCCTTCTAAATTGCATAGTCTATATTTGGTTAATCATTCAAAACATACGTTTCAAAATTTGTTAACTGCCAAATTACCACGATTTTTCCAGATCTCTCCAAACACGTACGTGTGTGTGTGTGTGTGTGTGTGTGTGTGTGTGTGTGTGTGTGTGTGTGTGTGTGTGTGTTTTCTTCTGAAGAACTTAGAAATTAATATAAGGCAATTTAAAATATATTACATACTAATGAAATCTATCTATACTAATGGACAAATCTATTATATAGATATGCAAAATGCTCTGTGAAAGCACTAAGAGCAAGATGAGTGACACACTTTCTACCTGATGGTTGTAACTGACTATTTGTGAGATACTCATACCACTGACTCATTCATCCTTGCATGACATGAAGACTAGAACTGATGAGAGAGACCTTGCTTCCAAAGAGGATTTCTGTTTCCCTTTATTTTAGTCTCAGATAACATATATCCCCAGGTGAAGGTCTAATATTACAGACTACTAAATTTAAAGACATGGGTCAGGTCTGTTGGTATCATTGTGGTTTGAAGTTTGATGTCTTAGATATTGATAACCTCAGTGGGGTTAGGGCAGTTAACAACAATAGGGGAAAATAAGAATGAATGATAAACCTCCATAAAAGCAAATAATAGAACTGCATAATTATTTTTAAATGACCACAGACACCATGTGGCAAATGATGCAAGAGATACATGTTCTAGAGGGTCAAAAAAAAAAAGAAAAGAAAATTCTTGCTTGGATATTACTTATGATCACTTTCCCACAAATTCTGGATGATTGGTCATACATTATTATATAAAATTACTTATAATCATTTATGAAAGTTTTGTGTGTGTGTATTAATGTGATATATGCTATGTATATGTGCTGGTTAGGGTCTCACCTTGTGTGTGGAAGCTAGAAGTTGATTTTGGGTATCTTCTCCTAGCTATTTCTACTTTATTTTTTGAAACCATGTCGCCTACTTAACCTGAAGTTCATCATTTTCACTAGTTCAGATATACTAGTTGGTCAGAGAACCACTGGAATCAGCCTGTCCTTGTTCTGCCAGTGCCGGGGTTATAGGTGCATGTTGCTGTATCCCACTTTTATATAAGTGCGTTCAGAGCAAGCACTTTACACACTGAGAAGGTTCTCCAGCCACAAAAAATTTTGATTAAAAATAAAATATCTGAAAATGT
Source organism: Cricetulus griseus (assembly GCF_003668045.3). Taxonomy (NCBI): domain Eukaryota; kingdom Metazoa; phylum Chordata; class Mammalia; order Rodentia; family Cricetidae; genus Cricetulus; species Cricetulus griseus. Next base: position 63,127,203 of record NC_048604.1, read on the forward strand.
AATAAAAGATTAGAAATTGAATAGGGCTGATTGTACAGATGAAGAGAAAGAAGGTCACATTCTCAAGTGGCCATCGAAAATCTGAAAGCTGATGGACACTCAGAATTGTCAATGCCCAGATAGGACAGGACAGTGTGTTTATCTCACTCTCAGATTGAATTGTGTGTGTGTGTGTGTGTGTGTGTGTGTGTGTGTGTGTGTGTGTGTGTGTGTGTGTGTGTGTGATGTTATAAGTGCTTTTTGTTTGTGATTTGCTATTCCTGGAGTGCCATCTCTTGTTCTTATAACAAATCTATCTTCTAAACCAAATGTTCATATCTACTTACACTATACTTGTTTTGTACAAATGATACTCTTGATTTTAAGTTACTCAGGAACTAAGGTAGTTGTTAGCTGTAAAGCTCCATAAAATCATAAAGGCAATTTTAATCTTTTTAAAGATTTACTTTTATTTATATATATTTGAAAATGTATAGCAGTGACCACAGAGGCTAGAAGAGGGTGCTGGAACTCTGGGAACTGAAGTTACTGATGATTGTGAGCCCCTGACATGAGTGCCAGTATTCTGCAAGAACAGCAAGAGCTTTTGACTGCAGAACCATCTCAACTTCTTAGTTTTTTAAAACACCACTTTCTGATGTCAGTATTTTTCTTTACTTTTGTTCTTCTCATTTTACAAACAAGCCCCCAACCAGATGCATACCTATACACATACAACACACACACACACACACACACACACACACACACACACACACACACACATTTGAATTTAGTATGCTACAGGATTCTAGATAAATTTGTATAAGGATACTTCAGAAACTAAGAATGGTTACACAAAGACCTTACATATTTTTTCTTCTTCCAGCCTTAGAAAATATGGTTAGAGGCAAGAACAGTTGAATGTTGCTAGGTACTAATAGCTCCCTTGGGGGAGGGGGTGAGAAGGATCAAAGTCAACGACACAGATTTCTGGACTCATGAAAGGAAACAGCAGACTCCTTTATTTAGCAATGGATACAAACCTATATACTCTCCCAGCATCTAGGCATTGGGATCCATTGATATTGCATACTTGCCCCTCTTTGGCTAGGCAGCTGACAGCTCCTGTTGCTAAGGCCTCAAGCAAGATTGCACAGTCTACCCTCATTGGCTGGGCAGGATCAGGACCACTGACAGAAACTGTCAAATTCCTGGTTGGCTCATCTCTCGGCCTGGTAGACATTAACTTCCTACAGCTGAACAGTTTGTGATCTTATGGTACAAGCAAGCCTTTCAGTTATTGGATTCTACATCCAATTTCTTTGTTATAAAATAAAAAAAATACATTATATAGTATATAACAGGATACTTGTAGCCACATTTCCCATTGTGGGAAAGGCTATGAAGGGAACACACAATCTTCTTTTTTTCTGTACTACACCTACCTAAATGTCAAGTTTATTCTCCATTCTTATATGGCTCATAGAGAATGTGGTTGTCTCGGACACTGCCACATTACACTATGAGCCCAAATTCATTAATTACAGCTAAAGAAGACACATGGATGCTACAGAGTAGTACATTTCTAGAATTATATCAACTATATTGTTCTATAAACTAGACCCAAACACATCTACAGAAAAAATCACTCGCTAAAAGTTATACAATTAAATTATAAAGATAATCAACACACCAATTATACAAATATAAACATAGGAACACAAAAAGAAACTATAAAATAATGGGGATATGGCTTGGTTGGTAGGGTGAATGCCTAGTCTACAGGAAGTTCTGGTTTTGAGCTCAAGAACCACATAAAATGAGATGCAGTGACACACACGTGAAATTCCCACACGTTGACACTGAAGGCAGGAGGATCACAAAGTTCAAGGTTATCCTCAGGTAGTGAATGTAAATTAAGCCTGGATTATATGACATCCTGTGTCAAAAAGGGGGGGAGGTGCATGAAATGACACATAATATGATAATTTTAAAAGAAAAAGTAAATCTCAAGCAGCAAATTCCAAAGTAGGCAATGTGGATCACATGCTTGAAGAAGAATTTAAAGAATAATTATAAGAATGGTCAATGACATATAAGGGAATACAGATAAGCTGACTGAAATTTGCCTAAGTCAGAAAGACTTTAAGGAAGAACAATTTTTTAAACAGCCAGTCAAAGACTTTGAATATGAAATGGTCAATCCATTAAGTTAAAGATATAACTGAATAAGTCATTGACAGGTTGGATCAAGAATAAGGAAGAACGACAGAACTTGGAAGAGAAGCCCTTTGAAATACATTAGTCATGCCAAGAATAATAACTGCCTGTGGGATATCATTAATGAAGACATGTTAAGATTATAGGAATACCAGAAGACAAGGAAAATAAAGGCAATTGCATAGAGAATTTATTGAATAAAGTAGATAACTCTCCTCAGCTTGCGTAAGATAGATAGATGATGGATAGATAGATAGATAGATAGATAGATAGATAGATAGATAGATAGATAGATAGATAGATAGATATAGAAAGAAATACCAAATTACTCTAATGTAGGCAGCCACTAGAAAGCATGACACCCAAATTTAGGATGGATCTCCCTGCTTTAAACAATCTGATTAAGAAAACCCCAGGAGTGCTCAGGAGCATGGATACCAGTTAATTCCAGCTAAATCCAGGTTGACAACTGAAATTAGCCATCATAAATAACTAAAAAGATATGTAATAATTAAGGGAACTTATGACTACCAAGAAGCATAACAAAACTGGCTTGAGGGAGTTCTTCTGAAGGTGAAAAACAAATCCATCATGCCCATCATGAAAGTATGTGATAGCACTAATTTCACTAGTATATCTAATGCACAGAAATGCTTTAAGAAGAAAATACAGGTGGTGGGAGTTTCTGGAAGTGCTGTCACCATCATACTATAGACCTCTAGGCCTACCAAGTTCTTCTTTGCTGCCTCATACTTCCTTTGTGCAGGTCTATTGATGAGATCTAGTAAAGATCCAACTGCAGGTCTTGTATATACTGTAGCCCTCCCAGCACATCCAAAGCTAATGGTCACCAGGATGACTGAAATTGCCATAGTCATGAAGGTTTCAGATTTGTTTCAAGGCTCAGAAGCAATAAAATGTATGGTGATAGATTATTTATGATCAATTAAAGCTTGCCTGAGGATTCAGAAAGCAAAGTAAGCCACAAGCCCTAGAAGCCAGGCACAGGTCTTTAATCCTAGCAGCCAGAAGGTAGTAGGTGGTGGTACACACCTTTAATCATAGGACTCAGGATTAAGAGGTAGAAGGATTTCTGTGAGCCTAAGGCCACCCAAATATGCATAAGAGTGAATCAATCTAAGAGGGGAAGGATTTTTATGTTTTCCTTTCCAGAGAATAAAGGTATCCAGCTAAGGGTCTAGAAACCACTGAACTTTTGAGACATCTGAAGAAGAGGGACAAATAATTCAGAAAAATTGTTCCAAGGGAAGGAGTAAACTGACCTATTAGTATATCATATTTCCAGCAGGACAAAATATCATAAATCTCCCCAAATGTTTCTGCTTTTCTCTACAGACATATAATGCAAATAGTTCTTTTTTTTAGTTCCAGTCTATTTAAAGATTAAAGCCATCTTTGGAGTTGGAATGTGTCTCTCCCCTCTTCTAAACCCAAGCATGCTTGTCAAAGAAAAAATTAAAACTCTCTGTCTCATGTCAGAAGAGCCATCTGATATAGAAAAGAAAATAACCCAAATATTTAAGGACCATTGTATTGCCACTGAAACGCCTTAAGGGACCTATCAAAACCCCATGTGCCAAAACCAGTTCACTTGTTTCCTGACACTGTGGATAAAACTCCTTCCCAGAACATTTTAATAACCTAATGCTTATTGAAAGAAAACATGTTGCTCTGAGTGAAAGAAGAGCTTTAGAAGCTCAAATAAAAAATTCAAGAGAAGTGATAGATCAAAATTGACAAAGACTACATTAGGAACTTGCCCAAAGTTAGGGTTGGGGAAGGGTTTTGGTTTTGTTTTTTTCAAGAAAATTAAAGCAACCATCTTGAGGAATTTAAAAACCTTCACATACATAACTATCCAAAGAAGAAAGGAGAACTACCTGGAAAAAATTACCAAGAAGAGAAATAATGTGATCTAATGAGATCTCTGAACTCTACAAACAAGATTGAATTCAAGCCAAGTGGAGGTCACACACTCCTTTAATCCCACCACTTGGGAGGCAGAAGCAGGCAGATCTCAGTGAGTTTGAGATCAGCCTGGTCTTCAAAGTGAGCTTCAGGACGGCCAGGAGTGTTAATGGTAACACAGAGAAACTCTATCTTGAAAAATAAATAAAAAAGAAGATGGAACCCCACAACAATTTCACCAGGACTATGATAACATCATTAAGCTGAACAATAACAAGTAAAGATGAGCTTTGAACTACAAACTGCTCAGAACAATTTCGAGGAGGCCAGTTGAGATGATCCAACCTCACAGACACTGCTCAGAACAATTTTAAGGTGGCCAGCAGAGATGATCCAGCCTCAAAGACTATTCTAACCAAGACTTGAGACAAGCCCTGCACTTTCCCATTATGCAGTGACTAGACAAAAATGATACACCTTGACAGTTAACCTCAAAATTTTCTTTTTAGTATTCCCTAAAGATGTCCTCACCCCAAGACAGCAGGAAGTAACTTGAAGAAAATGACACCCAAATTCCCAAGAGGTGGGGTGAGTGGTTTTTGGTCACTTGTTGGGTTAAGGATATTTGTCTTTGTTTAGGGAAATTGGATACAAAATGTTGTTTGTTGTGGTCAGGATGAAAGTTGAATAAAGGGATTAGGTTCAAGGTTTTGTTTTTTTTTAAAGGATACAGATATGATAGAATAAAATTGTATATTGTTGAATCTACTCTGAAAAGAAAAAAGAGAGAATATAGATATGATGAGGTGAAAGAGTAGATTATTGACTCTACTTTTAAAAACCAACTACCAGTTTTAAGTGTTGTACATTGGATTGGACTTTTGTCTATTGTATACAAATATTGTGTATTGATACAAATTTGAAATTAATTAGTTAAAATATACTGTACATATGTTTCTAAGGTCTTGTACAATGTATTGTACCTATACAGCTCATTTATCATTGTAATGCAAATTTCTAGGTCTTGAAAGTTATTATTACCAACTATATAAGATAGTAAGGAAATGTAGGTGAGTAATTAGTCACCTATTACAATCAAACTTGTAGTCATATTAAGTATATTTTCAAAGTCAAACAGATATATTTTAGAAAGACAATTCATCTTCAAACACTTCAGAGATGTGCAGAATATGACATCTAAGATGTTTTAATAACATAGATTTTATGACAATAAAACATGTCTTCTCCTGGAAGTACCAATCTAATTCAGAGATGATGATGGACATCAAAGAAACTCCACATGGAGCTGACATTCTTTGTGGAAAAATAAGCCACTGGGCAAGAAAGTGCCTTTGCCTCAACTGTTGAGATTGTGCTGTCCAAATTGGATAAGCAGGATGCAAAATAGAGTGACTGCAAACTTTGCTAAGACAAAGCAGGGCAGTCCTTTAAAATCCTGCTTCACAGAAAAGTCTGTCAGAGATGCTAGACATACAGGCAAAAGATGAAAATGGATGACCCAACTTTGCAGAGGAATCTTGGGTGACTGTCCAGGCAGTCAGCTGTTTTTATTATTTCTCACTTTTTTTTTGGCAATCACTTGCTCTCCCTTCCTGATTACTCAGTTAATAGTATTTCCTTCTTGGGTCTCTGAGGGAGTTGAAGACTAGTTAGTATAGTTACAGTTTTCATAATGTACTAGACTTAGAAAAGAAACTCATTAGAGAGGTATAAAGTATAAAAGGTTGGAACACATTAAAAGATAATTTGATAATGCAAATTAAAATAGAAAGTAAATTAGGTACAAGACTTTGGGCTCACCAAGATAGGAAGGATAATGAAGTATTTTCTCTGAATTTGTCAAATGCAAATGGAATAGATATTGTTGATGAACTTTTTGCCTGTATATATTATATATACTTATTGTACTCATTGTATATGGTTTTTCTTATGTTAGTTGTAGCCTCCTTCTTTTTGTATTAGACAAAAAATGGAATTGTGTTGATATATTACTTATGATTTGTTAAAGCTTTCCTGAGGATTCAGAAAACAAAGTCAGCCACAGCCATAGAAGCCAGGCACATACCTTTAATCCCAGCAGTCAGAAGCTAGGAGTTGTTGGTGGTATACACCTTTAATCCTAGGACTCAGGATTCAGAGGTAGACAGCTCTGTGTGAATCCAAGTACACCCAGATCTGCACAAGAGTGAATCAGTCTAAAAGAGGATTAGAGCTCACACCTTTGATCCCAGGACTTATGAGAGGTATATAAGCCTGGAGCAAGGTCTCTGAAAGAGGCATTCATTCTCTAGCTCCATTGAGGATAGGAGGCATTTATTCTCCAGCCACACTGAAGACAGGAGCATTCATTTCCCCAGCTACATTGAGAATAGGAATGCTCCAACCCTGTTAGAGGTAAGAGCTCTCTGGTAGCTTGGCTGCTTTACTTCCCTGGTCTTCAGGTTGAACCCCAATATCTGTCTCTGGGTCTTTTGTTTTTTCATGTTACAAAAGGTGCGGTTGTTGGTATTAATTGGGTACCGCCAACTGTTTTGTGGTAGTTATGGAGGGCAAACAATCAAAGTAATTTTAGAAAATTGCTTGAGTCACACAGCAAGAAATGAGGTGACCAAAGCAGCCTCTACTAATTTCAGTGACTCACAGAGATCTTCTGGATATCTGAACTAATTATACTTGAATGTGATTAAACCACAGTTGATTCTCTGGCCTCTGGTCTAGACAAATCTGAAGATCAAGATGTTGATAAATATGATTTAGGTGGTTGAACTTTTGGTATTTCTATCCTGTAATTTTAGAAAGGAAGGTTTCTTGTGAAATCCTCCAAGGGGGGCAAAGGAGGCAAAAACTGTGACTCAGCTTTTTTATGGCATGCTGTATAGGAGTTTAAGAAAGACATTGATTTTACCAAAGACAACATGCCAAAAAGTGAGCGAAGCTGATGAAACGGCTGTGACTTCTATCTACACAGAATAACATCAACTTTTCAAATGTTAAAAAGGATGCTCTAGACCCAAAAATTTGAAGATGAAGATGACTCAAGCTCAATTGAAAGACAGGGTCACATATATAACAAAGAGGACTGTTGTCCTATACCTGAAAGCTATTCGAGATGAACAATTCAACATGAGTGACATGGGAGAAGTGATCCTGTTGGTAAATGGCAAGGATGTCCAAATTTCAGCTTTTTTAAAAATCAAAATCCCACTAAAGCTGTCATTCCTGATAAGCAGTGGAAACTGCCATTCAGGGAGGTATGTTGGCTGGCAATGTTGTTTCTGCATGTCACCCCCTATCTTTGGGTATTAAGATTCTGGGGGGTATATTTACCAAACTTATTAATAGGAACAACACTATAACAAGCAAAAAGATCCAGGAGCTTTCAAAAGTTTCTAAGGAACAGAATAAATTGTGGTAGGGTGAGAAAGAGATGGGTAGAGACAACAAATTCCTTGGGCAGTTTACTCTCATCAGGATTTCCTAAACCTCTCTTGAAGTTCTTCATTTCAAAGTTACCTTTATTACCAATACCAAGAGAATTGTATGTTTCTTCCAAAGATAAAACTTGGCATATGAGTGGCCAATTTTAACCTAATCTGGAGATGAAATAAAAAAGATAGTCGACATACAAAGGAATACAAAGGCCTACATGCCGAGGAAGGGCAGAAAAAGAAGGAACCAGTTGAAGCAGTTAATGTGACTGAAAGAAATATTCATAACATAGAAACCAGGATGAAATAATTCAAGGATCACCTGCTGATAAGTGGAACAAGGTAAAAGAAGAGATTTCTAAAATGATAGCATTCCCAGCTGGAAAGCAGTGAAACAGGAATAAACATAAGGCAGGCAACTTCTCCATTTCAACAGATACCAATGAAGCTCTTCAAAATGGCATAGACATCTGGAAGGGAAGACTGCGAGTTGTAGCACTGGGGAGCAACATGAAGATCAAAAGAAGGGCAAACAGTAATGGCAACTGCAGTTTGGAGGACTACATGCTATGGAACTTGAGAGTGAAAGTACTTCCTAAGCAGAAAGGGGCAAATTTCAGTCTGTGCTCTGTGAATTTGCATTATTCTGTCTATGTAATTTCCTTAATATGTAAGTTTAGTGACAATAGCTAACTAACTCAATGGGTGGTAAATCCAGCAGCACCGAGTTCACAGTGCTCTGTCCAATAGCTTATTTATTATTTTCATCTGCATATAAAGGGGGAGGGCATTCCAGTGAAATGGTTCAGCAGGTAAAAGCACTTGCCATGCAAGCCTGATGACCCAAGTTTAATCTCCAGAACCCATGATGAAAGTAAAAAACCAAGTGCTGCATGTTGTCCTCTGACCTTTACACATGAGCTTTTGTATGCACACATGTGCGTGCGCGTGCACACATACACACTACTACTGCTGCTGCTACTGCTGCTGCTAGTAGTAGTAGTGGTAATACTATCACTATCACTAATAATGAATTTTAAAAATTAAAGATACTGGAGCTAGCTACTAATCATTATTAAAGTATATCTTTTGAGGGGCTGAAATGGTCATGTTTTCAACAAATGAAATCCATTTTACAAGCAATGAAAATAGTGTACCATAGATCTCAAATTAGAACATGTGAGGATTCTCATTGGTCAGGAATAGTATTATAAAGAATGGCCTATGTGTACATGTGGTCCTTCAACTTAGGCCTTGTAAGGCAAAGTATCTACATATCCATAGGTGGAGAATTGAAATGGCTTTGAAAATGAAATGAGGTCAGGTTGAAGTCCTTTATGAACCTGAGGTATATTTTTCTAGCTGTCCTCTTGGTCTATATCTGTCACTCATGTACTTAATTATTTTTCTTTTTCATCTAGTCTGTTTTTAAGTAAAATATAGAAAGCATATGAAAATAGACAATAAACATAATAAACAGTTAATCATCAATCCACAAAATTACTGGAGAGGACAGTAAGAACAATGAATATTCAAAACAATTAGAAGAAAATCAGCAAAATATCAAGAATGAGTCCTTACCTATCAATAATAAAGTTGATTGTAAATAGGCTACAGTCTCTAATTAAAAGATTTAGACTTGCTGGATGAATTAAAAATCAAGAACAAATAAAATTACACCTAGAAAAAATTTCTTTTCCACTAATAACACTGACTGAAAGTAGAATAACAGAAACTGGCATTAAACATTGGAAGACTCAAAAAGGGAAAGAGGCATATGTATGGGGGATATTAGGAGTTGAGAAAGAAGACCTCCCCAAAGAAAAAGGGTATGAAAAGCCACCTGGAAAGATGCAAAGCATGTAAGAATAGTAGAACGCATGTGAAAAGAGAGAAGACAGGAATACTAAGTGTTGCTGAAATTAAGTTGTGATGTGTTGGGGGATGGGGAATGGATGGGTTAACCAAAACTAAGGATACATGAGAAACCTTATAGAAACCCATTAGTTAATAGGATAATTTCAAAATATTACATAGTTAACTACCTGGGGATAGTGAGGTTATGGATCCTTAGTAGAGAACTTACTACTGCCAGTTTTCCTAGTGAGAATAAACTGTAACTGTATTCCAAATTCTTACCTGTAAACATACATATAACTAGCTCTCAGACCTCATCAAATAACAGCTGACATGCTAATGTGATACAAGAAAAATAACAGGGACCCATCTTTAGATGAAGAGATACAGTCAGTTAAAGACAAGAGAAGCTATGAAACAAGGAGGACCCTAAGAGAGATATACATGGTCCCTCAGAGAAGGGGAAAGGAACAAGATCTCCTGAGTTAATGGGGAGCATGGTAGTGGAGAGAGGGAATTAGGAGAATGAGAAGGGGGCAAGAGGAGGGGAGAGGAAGATAAAAGGGAGCAGGAAGTTTGGGTCAGGAGAAGAATAGAGGAGAGCAATTAAAGAGATACCATAATAGAGGGAGCCATTATAGGTTTAAAGAGAAATCTGGCACTAGGGAAATGTCTAGAGATCTATAAGGATGACACCAACTAACAATCTAAGCAATAGTGGAGAGGCTACCTTAAATGCCCTTCCCCTATAATGAGATTGATGACTACCTTACATGCCATCCTAGAGCCTTCATCCAGTAGCTGATGGAACCAGAAGCAGACACACACAACCAAACCCTGAGCTGAACTCTGGAATCCAGTTGCAGAGAGGGAGGAGTGATGAGCAAAGGGGTCAAGACCAGGCTGGAGAAACCCACAGAAACAGCTGACCTGAACAAGGGGGAGCTCATGGGCCAGCATAGGACCAGCATAGGACCAATCTAGAATCCCTGAACTTGGGTGTCAGTTAGGAGGCCTGGGCAATCTATGGGGCCTCTAGTAGTGGATCAGTATTTATCCATAGTATATGAATGGATTTTGGGAGCCCATTCCACATAGAGGGATAGTCTCAGCCTAGACACACTGTCGAGGGCCTATGCCCTGCTCCAAATGATACGACAGACTTTGAAGATCCCCCATGGAAGGCCTTAGCCTCCCTTGGGAGCAGACAGGATGGGATAGGGAGTCGGTGGGGGGCAGTGGAAGAGGGAAGGGAGAGGGAACTGGGATTGACATGAAAACCAAGCTTGTTTCTAATTTAAATTTAAAAAGGGAAAAAAAGACTGCTGAGAGAGAATTAGTCTTCCTTATGATGTGCCCTAGGTATATACACACGAGTAACTCTAAAATTAATCATCAGGATGTATTTACATATTTATTTGTTTATATGTTATCACAATGATAACTCAAGAAAAAGGGTCATGAATTTTGAGAGGGACTGGGTGTGGTAGGCATGAAAGGATTTAAAATTAGGAAGGAGAGGAGGGAATGATATTAATACAGCATGCATATATGAAATTTTAAAAAATAATTTTAAAAAAAGCTCAAACAGAATTACTCTGCATGAGTAGAAAGTATCATTCACAGAACAAATGAATTTTAAATGAAATTCACAGTACAAGATGTGGGATGCCTCCCTACCAATTATTGTTCAGGTAAACCCCCAAGCATCTCCAAAATAGTTACAAGATATTGTCATTGTCTTTGGTTGCCCGCCATAACTATATATAAGACATTCTTGCTAAAGAAACGGCATATATGTCGTAGAGAAATCCATGTTAAACAGAGTAGGCAATTTCTTCTGGCTAGCTTTCATGGTGCCAGAAGGTGCTCTGTAGGCTGCCTGGGGGATGAAATACATACTTGATTGTATACAGCACTGCACCTTGCATTCTGCAGGCTAGATATAACTACTGGTACAATTTTGGCACTACCGTTATGGGTCAAAACTATCTTCTTTCTGGTTGAATTCAAGGCTGGCTCCACAGGAGGAAATTTTGGGTTTGGTGCTGTAATACCCGTCAAACGTTCATGGCTATGTTTGTTCAAAAGCACTAGGAAAGAATCTTGTACTTTTATTTTATTAATTGGTTCTGTTATCAAAATGTTTTCAAAGTACGTACCCTTTTAAAGGACTTAGTCTATAGTAGATTTCCTGTGCTTCAAGGAATGGTCCCACACACATGCACCTATGAGCAACACTAACTAGATTTAGTGGATTATAAAAAAGATAACAAATTAGGAGAGTTATGTGTCAGGAGAATATGAGGCATGTTAAAGTGTGGATGTGGGCAGTGAGTATGACATTTCATTGTATACATGTGTTAAATTCTCAAAAATAAAGAAAAATTAAAAAATAAAATATCCTTTCAAGGAAAGGTGCATATGTCTGACATAGCATCCTTCAAAGGAAAACAGAGAAGTAAAAGATATTCCTAATTGAAGGATTTATTCAACAGTAAGATATGAAAATTATGAATTTATTTGCACCTAATATTAGAGTACCCAGTTTTGTAATACAAGCATTATGAGACCCAAAGGAAGAGATATGTTTGAATACAGTAATAGTGGGGAATTTCAAAATTCTACCTCCGTCAATGTATAGATCATCCACAATTCACTAAAGAAACATCAAAGTTAAGTATAGTTTAGGTCAAGTAGACTCTTATAAACAATAGCAATGGAAAAAGTCTTATCAATGAGTGTAACATTCTTGACATTGTAAATCATATCACATCCTGCCTATTTTATTATTACAATGCAGTAAAACAGAACTTCAAAAAAAGAGAAATGACACAAATATTATAAATTAAATGCCTAATTTAACCTAAAATTAACTCAGATTGACTATAGAAATTTATTTCATTGTGTCACTTCCATTCATGTACATATTTTGCTTTAATTGATTCCACACGCAAATATTTCTTTCATTCTATCCTACCTCAATTCAAATCCATTTCCTGTCCTAATAATTTCCATTCTACTTTCAGGTCAACACACACACACACACACACACACACACACACACACACACACGGCATTAATCCTCAGCTAAACAAATAGCAATCATTTTCTACCATCTCATTAGTGAACTCTTTACTGATTCTTATTTTGTTGTACAGGAAAGTTTTAATTTTATGGAATCTCAATTTCTAGTTCTTGCTTTTATTTCTTGAATGATTAGATTTCAAAAATTTAGTATACATATGTGTATCTTGAATATTTGATCCAGTTGGTTTAAAATTTTACAATACAACATTGACATTTTTGGTCCATTTTTATTTTTGTACAGAATGAAAATTGTATCAATAAGTCTTTCCGCCAGGTCTCCCAAGTTCTGCCCACCTCCATGTTAAGGTCCCAAGAAACAGTCAGAGACTTATATTAGGTATAAATGCTACTTGGCCAATGACTAGGATTTCTCATCTGCTAGATCAGTATTAATTATCATAAATCTATATATTTTATAAGGTTTATCTTATCGGACACCAGCAACAAACATCCTGTCTTCCTGGGCTCACATGGTGACTCAGCTCTTTCTCTTATCTTTCCCAGAATCCTCTTTTACTCCTAGCCCCACCTATCTTGGTTTCCTATTGGCCAACAGCACTTTATTTATCAAACAATAAGACAATCATATACACAGAAGGACAACCCTCATCAGAAAATTATCTAGCCTCAATCTTCTACATGTTGGCATACCTCCCCCACTTTTCTATCTCCAATTTCTTCTAGATAGCCCCACAAGTCCCTACCAAATTTATATCCTAGTCTTTTGTTTTTTTTTTTTTTTTTTGTAACTCACTGATTCCAATTAGATATGTCCCCATGCCCATGGCCGAAGGGCCATCTACTGGATCATGGGCAACACCACTGGGAAAAAAACCTGACACTCCATCTTCAACAGCCACAAACTGCCAATATCTCAGGTAGGGGTTGGGCTTTGTGAACCTCTCCCACATCCATGTTGGAATGTTTACTGGCTTGAGATTGCACAGACCTTGTGCAGATAGAAACATCTGCTTGGCTTCATGAGTGAAATGGCCCAATCCTGTCATGTCCAGAAAATATTTTCAACACTGTTTCTGAAACTTCACCAACTCCCAATGCTCATAGTCGTTCTACCTCTTCTCTGATATTCCCTGAGCTTTGTGGGTATAGAGGGAAGCATAGATGTTTCATTTAAAGCTGAATACTCCACAACCACTTATTCACTGTACTTTAACTTGTGAGTCTCTGTGTTAACCGCTGTAATACACTGAAATAAGGAGTCTGTCTGATGAGAGATGAGTACACTAATCTATGGGTATACAGATAAGGATTTGGAAGGCAGTTTGATGCCATGTATAACAATTATGATGCTATGATGAGTCAGGTGGCTTTGTGATGCCTCCAACTTTGCTCATTTTTCTCAGGATTATATTGGTTATCCATAGTATTTTGGTTATTCAGAGTATCTTCTAATTCCACATGAATTTTAGGAGTTTCTAGACTTGTAAATAGTATCATTAATATTAATTTTATTTATATAAATAATATATTTATAAATTATTAATATGTATAAACAATTATTTTTAGATTATTTTCAGTATATGACTGTGTTAACAATATTAATGCTGCTTATCCATGACAATGGAAGGTTTTTGTATTTTCTGTCATCTTTTTAACTACTGTTTTCATTGTTCCCTAAGCTTCACACTAGAACTTCTCCTACTGTTTAGTAAAGTTTATTCATAGGTATTTTATTTTCTATGTTGTGGATACTCGGATAGGGATTTGGTTCACCAATTTGTTTCTTACTGAATTTATTCATTACTGATTATTTTTCTGTGTGTTTTCTGCTGCTTTGCTTAATTTGCTTATCAGATTTTAGAGCCTTCTGATGGCATGTTTATGGTGTCTGAAGTGACAAATAAAATGCTATAATTGATGATTCTACTTCTTTTCTATTTGTATTTATTTTTTCTTTCACTTCTTTTTCTTATAACAATATGAACTATTATAAGGAGGAAGAATGATGAAAGTGGTCAGTTCTTGTTTCATTCTTGAGTTTAGAAGGAATTATTTCAGTATTTTTCTCCAGAATTCACAGATGAGTAAGACTATTGATTTCTTTTGTCTCTCAATGGCCTGCATAGAACTTTCCAGCATTATGAAAGCTAGGAATCAAATGCCCACATTAATAGAAGTTTATGTTCTCTGTGTCCTATGGCTCAAATATGCAGTATCTTCAGCAACAGGATCTAAACATCAATATAAGGGGGTTGCTTATAATCATAGTTAGTTTTTGTCAAGTTGAAAAAGGAAATCTTAATTGAGGGAAGAGGGAATCTCAACTGAGAAACTACCTCTAACATATTGGCCTGTGGACATGTCTGAGGGGTATTTTCTTAATACCCAATTGATGAAAAGGTACCAAGCCTATTGCAGGCAGGGGAATCTTTAGGCAGGTTGGGCCAGGCTATTATAATTAAGACAGCTTAGCAAGCTAGGAAAAGCAAGCCTTTATGCAGCATCCCCCACCACCATGGTATTTGCTTTGGTTCCGGCCTTGAGTATGCTCTATTTTGAACTGTAAAATGTAAGATGAAACAAACCCTTTAATCCCCACATTGTTTTTAGTCAGTCTTTTATTGCAGCAACAGAAACCAAAATAAAACAGAAGTTTGTAGCAGAGCATGGTTGTTCTTGGAAGGATTCTGTAGATTTGGGCTTGAAAAACCATTGAGTACTCACAGTTTATTGGAAGGTTTTGCGGGAGTATTGAAGATAAGAATGGCGAGAGAAATGCAAGCAAAGAAGATTGTGATGTCTCAGAGAGACACAAAGACTTTACCAGGCTGTTTGTGATAGTTTTAATTAAGAATGTGTGGAAGTGAAACATGAACACCACCACTAGTAGGGAACAGGCATTCAAATGAGGAAGTTGTGTAGGATATTTTTCCGTTAAACCACCCCATTCCACTCTGTGTCACCCAGTCCTCATGGTCGTATCATAATGAAACATGCATTTAGTCCAACTTCAAAAATCCCCATCATTTTTTATAGTTTCCACGCTGTTTAAAAGTTCGAAGTCTCTTCTGAAACTCAAATAAATCTTTTCATTGTAATCTCCTGTAAAATGAAAAAACAAATAACATATTTCTAATATAGAATCATACATTACTACTCCAAAAAGGAGGCATAGGAGCATAGTGAGAAATAACACGGCAGGCTCTTTGTCTGTTGTCAAAGGACTTAGATAACTCTGCCACAGCAGATTTTCTGCTTGCAACATATATCTCTCTTGGGCTGCTTCTATTCCTTGTATGGAAGATGTCTCATGGTTCTGGCATCTCTGACATCACTTCAATCCAAGCCTCACTTTTAGTCTCACTTGATGTCTTCTCCGAGATTCCCACACTCTCAGGGCCTTCATATAAGGACTCCCCTGCCCCATGCTGCCTGGCCTGAGCAGCTCTCTAAAACTGTGGAAGAAAAATCCATGACCAATTCACTTTTGTGTCCCTTTTGTTGCTAAAAGCCAGCACCATATGAACAACACTGCCAAATTCTACTGCCAGCTTGGGTTGGATCCCAGACTATTTGAACCATATCAGCCACGGACAATTTTTATTCAGTTTCCTTCTGGGAGCAGAAAATGCCTTAGGCTTTCTTTCATAAGTTGAGATCTTTTGTCTCTGGAATCTTATATTTCTCTTTATACCAGCGCAAAGTGATGACTGTGCTATTATCAAGTATAGCCTCTTCAAGCACGTGCTGTCAGGGTTACTACATTCTGTAATACTTTCTTTTCCACATGCTCTTTTTCAATGTAGACCTGCTGAAGTGTTATCAAGAACAATCACACAACAGATTCAGTGTTTTCCTGTCTTGAAATTCCCCCACCAAAGAAATGTGTTCATTGTCTTTTATTTTCGCATCAAGCAAGTTCTTGAGACATAGTCAGAAATCAACCAAGTTCTTTGTCAGATGTCACATGAATGGCTGCTAGACACGTTTTGAATAATTTCTCCCTCAGAAATCTCTTGAACTGAGCCTCTTTAGGCTACATTGCTCTTAGCACAACTGTTTTGCAGGCTCCTATTAGAACAACACTTTAACTTCTGCTTACAGCATTTAATCACTTTTCTAGTCAATATTCCAAAGTCTTCCACATTTCAAACAAATAAACAAAAAAACCTGAAAAACAAAAACCCCCAAACCATGGTCAGGTTCTTCCCAGCAACAGCCCACTTTCTGGTACCAACTACTGTATTAGCCATCTCCTTGTTGCTGTGATAGAACAAGGCAACTTTTAGTAGTGGTTTTTTTATATATACTTTTTAAAATTTTAGAAGCATTCTTGTTTACATATCAATCCCCCATTCCCTTGCCCTTCCATTCTCCCATGCTCCCCACCTACCCTCCCAACCTACCCCCACCGACTCCCCAAGGATAGTGAGGCCCTCCATGCTGGAACATCAAAGTCCATCACATCATCTAGGCCCTCTTTCTTGTATCTGTGCTGCAATAGTATCCTTCCATAGGAAATGGGCTCCAAAAGTCCATTTGTGCTCTAGGGATAAACACTGGCTCCACTGTTAGAGATAGACTGCCTTGGCTGCTAGCTGGCACCCACATTCAGAGAGTTTGGTTCAGTCTAATGCTGGTTTCCCAGCTTTACAAGTAGGAGCTCTGTGCTCTCACTAGATCAGGTCAACTGTTTCTGCGGTTTCTCCAGCACAGTCTCGGCTCCTTTGCTCATCCCTCCTCCCTCTCTGCAACTGGATTCCAGGAGTATGGCTCATTGTTTAGCTGTGGGTGCCTGTTTCTGCTTCAAACAGCTACTGGATGAAGGCTCTAGGAATGGCAGCTAAGGTAGTCATCGGTCTCATTTTAGGGGAAAGGCATCAAAGGCAGCCTTTCCAGCACTGCCTAGATTCTTAGTTGGGGCCATCCCTGTGGATCCCCTAACATTTCCCCTGTGCCAGACCTCTCTTCAAACCTATATTGGCTCCCTCTATCAAGGCATCTCCTTTTTTGCCCTCCCCTATTCCTCCCCGGTCTCAGTCCTCCTGTTCTCCTCTCCCTTCCCCTTCTCCTACTCTCCTCTTCCCACCTCCTCCACTCTCCCATGTGTTCCAATTTGCTCAGGGGTTCTTGTCCTTTTCCCCTTCCATTGGGGTCCTCCTTGTTTCCCAGTTTCTCTAGTGGTGTAGATTGTAGGCTGGTAGTCCTTTGCTCTATGTATAAAATCCATATATGAGTGAGTACATAACCTGCTTGTCTTTCTGTGATTGGGTTACCTCACTCAGGATGTTTTCTGCCAGTTCCCTCTATTTGCCTGCAAACTTCAAGATTTCATTGTGTTTTTTTCCACTGAGTAATACTCCATTGTGTAAATGTACCACATTTTCTCCATCCATTCTTCGGTTGAGGAGTATCTAGGTTGCTTCCAGGTTCTGGCTATTACAAATAATGCTGCTATGAACATGGTTGACCATTTGTCCTTGTTGCATGAATGTGCATTCTGTGGGTATATGCCCAAGTGAGGAATTGCTGGATCTTGAAGTAAACTGATTCCCATTTTCCTGAGGAATCACCATACTGATTTCCAAAGTGGTGGTATAGGTTTGCACTCCAACCAGCAATGGTGGAGTGTTCCTTTTTCTCCACATCCTCTCCAGCACATACTGTCATTGGTGTTTTTGAATTTAGCCATTCTGGCCAGTGTAAGATGGTATCTCAGAGTTGTTTTGAGTTGCATTTCCCTGATGGCTCAGGATTTTGAGCACTTTCTTAAGTGTTTTTCAGCCATTTTAGATTCCTCTATTGAGAATTTTCTATTTTGGTTCATGGTCCTAGACAGAGTCTATCATGTTAAGAAGCTATGAAAAGTAGGTATGGCAGAAAATGAAACTCACTGCCTACATTCCAAGCACAAAGAAGAAAGTATGCTGAAAGTGATTATGAGGCTTTTAATAATGTACTCCCTTCAGCCAGACTGTACCACCTCAACCTCTCCTAACACACCCATCAACAGAGGACCAAGCATTCAATTATTGGAGCCTACGGGGGCCACTTGTCTTTGAAGCCACCACAGTACCAAAGGAGAGGGCAGCTTATAGTATGGGTAGGAATGGCCTACTCTGAGGGATGAGGATGAGAGATTATAGGAGTCATGTGGTTTGGTAGCAAATGGAGGTGAAATCTAGATGAAGCTAGGAGACATATATAGTGTGTAAAGTGATGCCTACACATTGGTTCAGGGAAGTAGGATCGCAAAGAATATAGAATACCTACAAGTGGGGAAGGATAAGAGCCCCGATGATAGGCAGGGAACAAAGGGCCCATAGGAGACGGGATGTGGAGAATCAGACCTATCTGGTGGCACAGTGAAATTAACTATTGAAGGGTGGATGATCCTATGGGGTGTGAAGGAAAGGACCTACTTGTCTATATGTATGAAAAGAAGACCTAGAGGAGACCTGAATGTTTCTGGCATGAAAAAGAGTATGCCTCCTTAGCTGCATGAGAAAGGGGAGTCCCATAGGAGGGAAGAGAGTCTTGCAGGACCTGGGTAAGACTATGGGATATGAAGGCCCAGTCTTAACTGGAAGCATAGAGAAGATGAGTCCTGAAGAGCCTAGTGGATTTTGGGGGTGGGAAGGAGTGGATCTAGTTCATAGGGTTGGAGAGAAAAACCCCAGAGGTGACCAGTAGGCCTATGGGATAGAAAGGAACAGGTCTATCTGGTGGCAGGACAAGGAGGGTCCTTCTGTTCTGAATTCTAAAATGACTCACTGTGTATTCAAATATACAGTGCTCAATCTACATGTATTCTTGTAGTTTCTATAGTTTATCTTGATAATTATTTCTAGTTTCACAAGGACTTGGAAAAGTAATCATGAAGGAAACCAAAATTAATAATCAGAGACAACAAAATCAGAGCATGAATAAATAAAAAGAGATTAAAACATAATATTGAACCTCAACGAAGCATGGAGTTCTTTTTAAATAAAAGCAATCATTGATGATCAAGACTAACTGAAGAAAGGAAAAGACCAAAATAAGTAAAATTATATATGAAAAAAGACATTACAAGTATAGGAATTTAAAAAAATCACTGAATCATGAAGATAAAACCACACAGGGACCAATAAGTTGAGATTTCATGATTACACAAAGGTTGGCTTTTACATTTTAATATGGGAAGATTACTTTGAAACCTATGTTTTTAATCATAGATAAGCATACCTCAAACTTAAAATGTAAGAAATAAAAATACAACCCCTATCATAATATTAGACAAGTTAGTTTCAGAGATCAGAGCAGTATAGTAATATCTGTATTTTCAGTTTTTAACACTGAGCATACACTCTGTAAAGATGTACCTCTCATAAACCTTTACACAAAAACTAACAACCTTGCTATATATACAACAAAACCATTGAAATTATAAGGAAACACATGTAGCTTTTATTATTTACATTTTCTCATCCATGTAGATAAATATGAAGGCCTCAATGAGTATCAATGTATGTATGACAGCAGGGAGGTTTGGTAAAGATTTATGTATTTTTTCACTGCAGTGACAAATATTTGAAGAAAAAAAATTAGGCACAGAGGGGTTCTTTTTGGCTCAAGATTTCACAGGAAGCAGTC
This sequence comes from Cricetulus griseus, assembly GCF_003668045.3. NCBI lineage: Eukaryota > Metazoa > Chordata > Mammalia > Rodentia > Cricetidae > Cricetulus > Cricetulus griseus. The sequence continues at coordinate 63,147,326 of NC_048604.1, forward strand.
TATCACAGTGGGGCAGATATTGCAGAGGACTCATTACATGGTTATAGGTGCATGTAGAAGTTGCATGTTATATTGTACTGCCAAGGAAGGAGAGTGATCACGTGTAAGAATATTAGTCTTTCATCTTAAACACTGCCCATATAGTCACCCACTTCCTACACCTAGACTCCTCCCCTAACAGTTTCACAACTTCCCCAAACAGTGCCACCATGTTGGGACCAAGAACTCTGCACATACAAACCTGTAGGAGAGATTTTATAACCAAACCACAGCAATCCATTTAGTCAAATTTATTCAAATGATGTATTTGGATCATCTCCATTCATTATATTTGTGTCTATTCTCTATATTTTCTTTTAATTACATTCTTAAAATGTACTTATTTTTATTTATTGTGCATGAGTGGTTTGCTTGCACATATGCATGTGCTCCTTGTGCATGCCTACTACTTGTAGAGGAAGAGAAGGCTGTAGGATTGATCCCCTGAAAGTGGAGTTATAGATGGTTCTGAGCTGCCATGTGAGTACTGGCAATGTAACCTGAGTCTCTGCAAAAGCAGCAAGGGCTCTTAACTACTGAGCTCTCTCTCCAGTCCCTTAATTTCATTTTATGCACTATTTTTATCAGGTATTATTCTCTACACAGACTTATGAACCTTAATAACTCATGTTTCTTTAAATGAAGTATATATTCCATAGTTTAACAAGTTTGTGTGCCAGTTTAACCTTGTCTGAAATTAATATTATTTAAACAACTATAATTACAGTTGATGTCATCTCTTGCTTTACTTTCAGTTTTCCGAGTCACTTATTTAAGGAGTCTTATGTAATCTGAATTTAGGATTCATATATATCATATTTCAAATATGCATATAATGCATTTTGAGAAAAATCCACTTTACCTCCTCCTTCCAATTTCTTCCTAGGACTCTTATTAAATGTTTTTCACTACAAAGTAATGATATAGACACATTGACCACTATTTGAACATCACATAAGTTTATGTGTATTTAAGCACCACATAAGACTTGATAACTATGATTATGTTTTGCCTATTCAAACAAACTAGGAAAAGTATTTCACCTGTTCAGAGAGGTTTTTCTTGACATGTTTATACTCACACCTGACTAAACCTTGTTTTCTTTTAATTTATTTGCTTATTAGCCTCCATTCTACTTACATGTCACATGTGTCCACTTTCATGTCTCCTCCTCTTTCCTCAATTGTATCCTGTGGAACCATCAGACAAAATAAACCCTTCTTTCCTTGAGTTTCTATTTTTCCCCTTTTTATGATCATTGGTCTTAGTTTCATAACCATACCCTTATTAACATTGTTATCATCTGAAATTACATTAAGTATTTATGTCTTTGTTTTCATCTCATCTAGTAAAGTGTAAGTCACATTAAGGAAGATAATTCCTACATTAGATGCCCCAAACACTTTACCAATTATTCTTTTTTGTTTATATGTTTGTATATTTTCCTAGTCACATAATAAAGCAAATATATCACAATATATAATCTCTTCATTATTAATTCTACAGCATTTTACTATATTTGTTTCACTGTACAACCACATACTAATTAAATAAAATATCATATATAGAAATTTATTCCACTATCATTTTATACATGGATATATTTTGTTCATATTTGCCACCCCTCCTTTACACTTTCTTGTCTCTGCCCCATTCTTGCTGATCCCCCTGGATCTTCTCAACTAGTCTCCTACCTTCATGCTGGCTTTTGTTGTTGGGTTTTTTCTTTTTGTTTGCCTAATGAGTTTAACCAGAGTTTCTTACAAGCACATGGGCAGGGGTTGTTTACAAGAACATAACTTATCAATGGGTGAAGTGCTAAGGAAAATTACTCTCCCTCTCCCAACTGCCATTAACTGCCAGTAATTCCTCAGCTACTGGTGGGAACTTCATAAACCCCTCCTCATCTATTATAGATGTTGATGGGTCTAATCTTATGCAGTCCTTGTACAGATAATCAAAGCTACTCTGAATCTGAGTGCAAGGGTCATGCCATTCCTGGAAGACAGAATTCCACACTTTACCCTAGCTTGTATTTTTTGCATCTTCCATAATGTTTGCTATTCCTTAAAGGGGATGAAAATGGATTCCTGGCTAAGCATTTGGAAGTCACTTACTTTTAGCATTCCTGCAAGTTCTGGGTCTCTGGAGTAACCGCCTCACACTGGATAAAAACATTGGATAAAAGAAGTTTCTCTGACCAAAGCTGACTGTGCTAAACATAAATATTTACAAGATGATTTGCTGCACACAACATGTTCATGAGTTTATATTGTGTACACTTATTGATCTAAAATGTAACCTTGTCTTAGTTTGACCATGCTCGTTTTTATTTTTTTTCAGTTTATGATATAATTTTAACATCTCTCCCTTTCCTTTCTTCCTTCCAAACCCTCCCATATATGCTTTCTGCTCTCCTTCAATTCCATGGCCTCCCTTTATTCTCTAACTGTTACTATATACATATATGTATATGCATCTATTCCTAAATATGACCTTTTAAATCCATATTATGTTACTTGTATGTACATTTTCAGGGCTGAATATTTGGCGCTGGATAACCAATTGGTGTGCTCTTCCCAGGGGAGAACAACCTCTCCTTCTCCCAGCTCTACTCAGTTGCCTATAGTTCTTTGTGTCGGGTTGAGGCCTTTGGGGCTTTTCTGCATCCAGTTTCATTGGTATCATCTTTGTTCAGCCTTCATTTAGGCAGTGAGGTTGTTTTATATTAATACTGTTTTTTTATTTTTAGTTTTCCAGCATATTTTGACTTGTTTTAAATGTGTTCTCTTTTCTAATTTGAAGGATATCACTTTTATTAACTTCACTGTTTCTCATTTTGTCACCCAGTACCATGTCTGTAATACCATCTACACACAAATAATTGAGGAATTTTTGTCACTAGCCCCAAACATTCTCCAGAACTCCTGAATATGTATAGTAGCTATACTGTGTTTCTGTACATATCAGTTCCTCTTCAAAATGTATTTTAGTGAAATTGCTTCTTAATACCTTTACTACTACCATTCTGATCCAGTCATTATCATTTCTTGTTAGGCTAGCCATCATCTTCTAACAAGTTTCCATGACTCCATCTTATTTTTAAAATAAAGCTTATTTTTATTGCTATATGCTTTTGCAAAATAAACATATTCTTGATGTAATGGCATTAGTCTTCTGAGGCCTAGCCAGAGTATCTTCTTCATACAACAAACTGCCATTTAGTTGTTCCACATACAAACTTTCAGCAAAGCAAGCCATTCTTCTCACGGTAGGCCACTGTTTGCTGAGACCAGCATAATCCTTGATAAGGGAAAGAACAGAGTGCATGTAAATAAGAAACTTTCCCAGGGTCTGGTTTTCTCTGAGTCTTCTGCTATCTCAGCCTGGAGTTGTGTCTGCTACTTTAAACACTAGGTAGTGCTCTGAACTCAGGATTACGATAATTTTGTTATGGACTTAGAATTGTGTAAAATAGAAGCTTGAAAGAATTGTTAAAAACGGTGAAATGAAAAATTTTTTTGAAGTAGAATTTAAAAATACTTGGAATGTGGTGTTTGACAACTTTGATAAAATGTAGCTGTCTATGGTCCTCTTGTGGTCTGTAAATAACCCCAAATAAATAAATAAACTAGATGTAGTCATCAACATGAACTTGCATGTGTTGTTCTTTGGCATATTGAGGCTGTTCCAGTTAAGGACATACATTAATTTTTCATGTCCTGGAAAAAAATCACACATTGAGCTAACCAAATCAGCTGATGACGATTCTGGTACCATGGGTGCTCACAAACAAGAAGAGAACCAAAGATAATTCAGAGGTAGGGCCCTTGGAGGAAATCTCAGGTGGCTGTCCTCCATATGGTATGGGGTGGGGTGCCACACAGATGAATGTGGTATTCCATGTGAAAATCGATATACCTCAGAAATGCTTAATGGACAACAAAACATTCTGCAGTCCATTAAAGTAGCCTGTATAAGGTGGGACTGCATGAAAGCTATGTCATGCATTGCATGAAGCAAGATATGGAACAAAAACTGAACTGTGTTCCATAGGGCAGTTGCTCACTTGAAGAAATTAGACTTAGGAAGGGATTTGTGAGTGGAATCTTCTGTGCTAGCCTCTAAAGTGGCAGGAAAATTATGTGAATGGGATGACAAGATGGAGGTGCATACTTCTAAGTTTATGTACCTAAGAATTCACAAAAAGAAAGTACAGTCCACTCTCTACTGAGAAATCCCATGTGGCACCCAGAGACTTGGGTTTCATGGGAAAAAACAAAGACAGTAAGGAGAATGATGAAATGGAGGTCACTGACAACACTCATAAACATAATATCTAATGCAGAGAAAAAGGAAATCCCACAATTCCTCATGGTGATGGTAGCAGTACCAGGACAGTATGAGTTTTAGGGATATTTTGCCTTTGAAAGGGGTATATTGGCAGAATTCTATGTGAAACTCACTAAGGAGAGAATTACAAAAGCAGCACCATGGTCAGGACAAGTGCACAGTGTTTGGCCAGTCGTCCTTGGACACAATGTTGAGTTTTCTGTACAGCTCGCACCACTGAAGTCTCACTTTCTCCCATGGGAGAGCTTACAAGGACAAGTAGAAATGTACTATCTTGCTTTGCAGAGGAACACGTGCCTTTTTATCCTAAACTGCAGTTCCAGGGTTAACATATAACAATTTTGGGCCTGTTGTGTATTTTCACTCCCATTTATCTTGTTTGCTGTTCAAGGACATTTAGAAGTTTTGTTATCTTGACCAGCTCTCTGGAATATAGCATCCTGTACCTTTTAGAGTCATGTGAAACCAAGGGGAAAACTATGTGACAGAACATCTTGAAATCCAAGAGGCAATAAAGTCTGCCTAAGATCTACCGCAGATAAAATCTTGTACTTGAGCAATATGTGGACAGGTTATCTTTGTTGGTTTCATGCTGTCACAAGTATAGTTTGATTCAATCTTCTCTTGACAAGTTGATAAGTTTATTATATTGTTCTATGACACAACTAGATCAAAATAACTATTTTAGGTTAAGAAGAGAAGCAAATTTAAGAGAATTATAGAAGGTGTATGTCAGGATTTGCACCATGCTAAAACACACACACACACACACACACACACACACACACACACACATATATATATATATATATATATATATATATATATATATATGTCAATAAGTCTGTGGTAGTCTCTGAAACTGGAACCACTGTTAACCAAGGCAGAGGAAGACACAAAGTCCAAGCTATACTTATAGTGCCTCTCATGCTGTGGTAAGAGGGTCTCATCGGTGTGGGAGTCCTCCAAATTCTCTTCTGAAGTATGGCTTATATTGTTTCCTTATCATGATCATATAAGTGAATTACTGACCTCACACTGAACTGCCAATATATCTGTCCCCTACTAATGCAAAGACCACGTTGTCTATAGTGGGCACCAAGGTACAGTGCATCCTAATTCATTACAACTCCCCAAAACATAGTGGACAGTGAACAACTGTAGATAATGTTAAGATTGGACAGTGCAAGTGAGAGAGGTCTGTCCTGATGGTGGGTCACTGTCTCCCAATCTACAGGAGTTTACTTGTTAGCAAACATAACCTGTCCATACACACTAAGTAAATAAATGTAAAACTATTTTAAAGAGCACATGATAGGGGAAAACATGTTTCTGGAGCACACCTTACACACCGCAGTTAGAGAAAATAAAGACAGTGTCACATGGTTGGGCAAAGTGGTAGCTAATGAAATGCTTTGCCCAAACAGGATAGTTAATATCAAACTGTATTGAGTGGTAGGCATTTGTGAAGAGATCATGGTCACTATTAAAATATCTTAAAAGGTGAACTATTTTTCACAGAACAAAGTTTACCAGTCTGATATAGCCAGTAAAAAAACAAGATAGTTCTTAGAAAATGACAGTAAATTGTATAGTGGTAATAATGGAATTCCCCCTATCTGTGCAGCTGAACCAGCATTGTTCTCCTGATTGGTAAGTGATGTGGGTTTTACACAGTTTTTGATCTTTCTAATATTTTGAATTCTTTAGCAACTGAATTCCAGGGCCATTCAAATTCACCTAGCATAGAGAGTAATGGGCTTTGAGAGTATCTCCCCCAAGATTATCTACAGTCTTATATCTGCCCTACAGCAGTGGTTCTAGACCTTGCTTTGTTACTCGATGATGTCATGCTAAATTCTGAGTATCAGAATTCAGGTGTACAAGTACACCTGAAGGAATAGCAATGGGAGATCAATCTATGCATGCTTCAAAGGCCTGACATGTCCATAAATATTTGCTTTGGGAAACTCTTAAAACAGTCATTGAGAAAATTTGCAGCAGCCAATATTAATAAATGAAAAGCAACTGTGCCTGCACCTAGGTTTCTTGTATTGGTGTGTTTTTGTACTTTACTTTGCTCAAGTTGCCAATCCCTTATGTAATCTGAAGGAAGGTCGTAGGAGGAAGGCAGCATGAAACTAGGACAAAAAGGTTCAGCATAGCCTACTCAATTCCTGACCACTTCCTCACCTCCATTTACTTTCTCCAAGTTAGTCCTAGGTGAGGGAGTGAGAGAGAAAAATGAGGAAGGCACAGGCCCAGTGAAGAATAGAAGAAGAGAGAAGAATAATGATGGACGATGAGAAATGCAGAAGAGAGAGAGGGTTAGAGGGAGGAGTGTTAGCATGTGGGGGCAGGGAAGAAGCCTGAATCAGGGAAAGAGCAGAAGCAGAAGGAAAAAAAAAAGACTGAGAGAAGTTCGCAAAGGAAGAGAGCTGAAGGAAGAGGTCAGCACAAGCAGCGGGGATAGAGGAGGGCAGAGGGCAGAAGGAAAAGCACAGAAAAGAGGTAAAGGGGAAGAAGAGAAGCCATGGGAGTCAGAGAGAGGATAGGAGAAGGCAGAGGGGAGAGTAGAGAAGGGAGGGGAAAGTAGAGGTCAGAGGGAGAACAACAGAAACAAGTATAGAGAGAGGCATAAGGCGGAGGGAAGCAAGGGAAGAAGGAAGAGTAGAGGAGGGCAGTGGGTTGAGGGAAGAGGGGTGAGAGAAAGAACAGTGGGAGAAGAGAAGGGGGAAAGATGTGAGCAGGGAGAGTGGAGGGAATAGGGCTGAGGGGGGCAGAGACTAGGAGGAGGGGAGAAAAGAGGAAGAAAGAACAGATGAAGTAGTGCTGAGGGAGGAGGAGATTTGGAGATGAAGGAAGGCTGAGGTGAAAAATGAAAGAAAAGGGTGCAGAAGGACAAGGAGAGCAAACATGGCAGAGGGCAAAGGGAGGAGGTTATCAAGGGAAGGGGGAAAGGAGGGCGGAGGGAATAGGTTAGCAGAGCAGGAGAGAGGAGAAAGGGGGGGCCTAGTTAAGACAGTGGAGTCAGGAGAGGACAGAGGAAGACTGAGGTACAGGTAGGAGGACACAGGATGCTGTCGGGGGAGACGGTAAAGAGAGGAGATCAGAAGGTTGAGAAAAGAGGGGTGAAGAGGGCACAGAGAAGAGTGAGAAGGGAGAAGAGGAGATGGAGGTGGGGATAGAGACAGAGTTGGAGGAAGGAGAACAGAGGAAAGAAGACATAAGAATATAGGGGAAGAAAAAGCAAGGAGGGGGCAAAGAGAAGGTAAAAGAAGAAAAATACCACAGGGAGAAGAGGGGAGAGCAAAGGAGAGAGAGGCGGAAGTGGTTTTGATGGAATACAGGAGAAAGAAGTGTGCCTCATGAGGTGAAAATAGAGGTTTGGGAAGAAGAAGGCTAGAAGTACAAGAGAAAAGAGGGATGAGTAAACTGGAAGACCCCAAGGTAGAGAAAGAGGACAAAGGGAAGAGTAGATCAAGGTAGGAGAGGAAGGGAAGCTAGAAAGAAAAGGGTAGGAGGGAGAGGTGAGAAGAGGGAGGAGATAGGACAGGTGCAGTGGTAGGAAATTGTGAGAAGAGAGGTAGACATCAAAAGGAGAAGTGGAGAAAAGAGGTGGAGATACAAAGGAAAGAGAGCAGATCCCAGACGTAGGACAGGATGGATGAGGTCAGAAGGAAGAGGGTAGAGGGAGGACAGAGGATCAGATGGAGGAGGGAGGAATGCAGGGAGCAGAGTGTGATGGCATACTCAGAGGGGCCAGGGGCAGGAGGGAAGGGTCAGCAGGACAACAGAAAAGAGTGATGTCATAATAGAGTGGGTGGAGTCAGGAGGGCATGGTCAGCAGGAGAACTGGGGAAGGTCAGTCCAGATGTGGAGAGAGCAGAGGTCAGAGGGAGGAGAGCTAAGGGAGGAAAACACCACAGGTAAGAGGGAAATGAGTGTGATAGGTGAGAGAGAGAAGGTGAAGAATGCAAGTGATCAGAGTATGAAGAAGAGGAGGGCAAAGGGCATAAACAGGGTGTTTTTGAGATGTTAGAGCAGAAGGAAGGGGGCCAGAGTGATGAAGAAGCAAAGAAAGAGGGTTGTGGAGGTCCAAGAGAACAGAGTGCCAGGTGGTCAGGAGGGCTGAGGGAAGAACTGTGAAATCATTGGTTAAGAGTAAAGGGAAAATGGAAGAAGGAAAGGTTGCAGGGAGAGATAGCTAGAGGGAGGATGTTACAGGAGGTTGGAGGGAGGAGGAAATTGTGTGAAAATGAGAAAGATGGAGCTCAAAGGGCATGGAAGAGGAAGAACAGGGGAGATCAAGTAGTGTGAAGGAGAGAGTTGTGTTGAGGGAGAGAGGGGAGGCAGGCAGGGGAGGCAGGCAGGAAGAAATCAGGAAAGTCGGAGTAACATGGAAGGCAGGAAGTGCAGAAAGGGTAGTGAGCAGACTATGATGTCATAATCAGGGTGGGCGGAGTCAGGAGGGCATGGTCAGCAGGAGAACTGGGGAAGGTCAGTCCAGAAGTGGAGGCAGCAGAGGACAGAGTGAAGAGAGCCAAGGGGGGAAAACACCACAGGTAAGAAGGAAAGGAGGAGGGCTGGAGGAAGATGCAGAGGGAGGCACAGTGAGCATGGTTAGAAGGAAAAATGATGGAGGGAGAGATAGGAGGTAAGAAGAGGTGGAAAACAGTATAGGGCAGAGTCCAGAGGGAGGAGGGGAGTCCAGGGATGAGAAGATAGATGAGAGCAGAGACAGGATGGCAGAGGGTGGATGAGAAGGAGTGTAGAAAAGTGTGATGTCATAATCAGTGGGCGGGGTCAGGAGGGCATGGCCAGCAGGACAACAGAAAAGTGATGTCATAATAGAGTGGGTGGAGTCAGGAGGGCATGGTCAGCAGGAGAACTTGGGAAGGTCAGTCCGGATTTGGAGACAGCAGAGGACAGAGGGAAGAGAGCCAAAGGGGGGAATACACCACAGGTAAGAGGGAAATGAGGGTGATAGGTGAGAGAGAGAGAAGGTGAAGAATGCAAGTGATCAGAGTATGAAAAGGAGGGCAAAGGGCATAGAGAAAAAAACACGATTGAGGAAGAAACAGGGTGTTTTTGAGATGTTAGAGCAGAAGGAAGGGGGCCAGAGTGATGGTAATGAAGAAGCAAAGAAAGAGGGTTGTGGAGGTCCAAGAGAACAGAGTGCCAGGTGGTCAGGAGGGCTGAGGGAAGAACTGTGAAATCATTGGTTAAGAGCAAAGGGAAAATGGAAGAAGGAAAGGTTGCAGGGAGAGATAGCTAGAGGGAAGATGTTACAGGAGGTTGGAGGGAGGAGGAAATTGTGTGAAAATGAGAAAGATGGAGCTCAAAGGGCATGGAAGAGGAAGACCAGGGGAGATCAAGTAGTGTGAAGGAGAGAGTTGTGTTGAGGGAGAGAGGGGAGGCAGGCAGGGGAGGCAGGCAGGAAGAAATCAGGAAAGTCAGAGTAACATGGAAGGCAGGAAGTGCAGAGAGGGTAGTGAGCAGTGCAGAGAGCAGACTATGATGTCATAATCAGGGTGGGCGGAGTCAGGAGGGCATGGTCAGCAGGAGAACTGGGGAAGGTCAGTCCAGAGGTGGAGGCAGCAGAGTACAGAGTGAAGAGAGCCAAGGGGGGAAAACACCACAGGTAAGAAGGAAATGATAGAGAGTAGAAAGAGGGCGATAGGGTGAAGAAGGGAGATGAAGGCAAAGGACATAGAGAATAGAACTGAGGGAGCAAGGGGTTATATAGGGAGAAGACTAGGGAGGAGTGTGGAGCTACAAGAACATGGAGGGGTGGAAGGAGGGCTGGAGGAAGATGCAGAGGGAGGCACAGTGAGCATGGTTAGAAGGAAAAACGATGGAGGGAGAGATAGGAGGTAAGAAGACGTGGAAAACAGAGTATAGGGCAGAGTCCAGAGGGAGGAGGGGAGTCCAGGGATGAGAAGATGGATGAGAGCAGGGATGAGAAGATGGATGAGAGCAGAGACAGTATGGCAGAGGGTGGATGAGAAGCAGTGTAGAAAAGTGTGATGTCATAATCAGTGGGCGGGGTCAGGAGGGCATGGCCAGCAGGACAACAGAAAAGTGATGTCATAATAGAGTGGGTGGAGTCAGGAGGGCATGGTCAGCAGGAGAACTTGGGAAGGTCAGTCCGGATTTGGAGACAGCAGAGGACAGAGGGAAGAGAGCCAAAGGGGGGAATACACCACAGGTAAGAGGGAAATGAGGGTGATAGGTGAGAGAGACAAGGTGAAGAATGCAAGTGATCAGAGTATGAAAAGGAGGGCAAAGGGCATACAGAAAAAAACACGATTGAGGAAGAAACAGGGTGTTTTTGAGATGTTTGTGGAGGTCCAAGATAACAGAGGTCCAGCTGGTCAGGAGGGCTGAGGGAAGAACTGTGAAATCATTGGTTAAGAGCAAAGGGAAAATGGAAGAAGGAAAGGTTGCAGGGAGAGATAGCTAATGGGAAGATGTTACAGGAGGTTTGATGGAGGATGACATTGTGTGAAAATGAGAAAGATGGAGGTCAATGGGCATGGAAGAGGGAGAGCCATTAGGAGAGCACTGGCAGAAAGCAGAAGACCTGTGAAGGAGAGAGTTGTGTTGAGGGAGAGAGGAGGGGAGGCAGGAGGGAAGAAATCAGGAAAATTAGGGAGTAACATGGAGGGCAGGAAGTGCAGAGAGAGGATGGTGAGCAGTGCTGAGAGTAGACTGTGATGTCATAGTCAGGGTGGGCGGAGTCAGGAGGGCATGGTCAGCAGGAGAACTGGGAAAAATCATTCCAGAGGTGGAGGCAGCAGAGGACAGAGTGAAGAGAGCTAAGGGAGGAAAACACCACAGGTAAGAGGGAAATGAGGGCGATAGGATATAGAAAGAGATCATATGGTGAAGGAAGATGAAGGCAAAGGGCATAGAGTATAGGACAGAGGGAGGAGGGGTTATACGGGGCGGAGAGTGGAGCCCCAAGAACATGGAGGGTTGTAGAGGGCTTGAGGAAGATCCAGAGGGAGGCACAGACAGTATGGGTACAAGGAAAAAGGTTGGAGGGAGAGTTAGAAGGACGTCAATAGAGGTGGAAAACAGTATAGGGCAGAGCCCAGAGGGAGGAAGAGTTCAGAGATGAGATGGATGAGAGCAGAGACAGTATGGCAGAGGGTGGATGAGGAGGAGTGTAGAAAGTGTGATGTCATAATCAGAGTGGGCGGAGTCAGTAGGGCATGGTCCGCAGGAGAACTGAGAAAAGTCAGTCCAGAGGTGGAGGCAGCAGAGGACAAGAGGGAAGAGAGCTAAGGGAGGAAACCACCACAGGTAAGAGGGAAATTAAGGCGATAGGGTGTAGAGAGAGGGCGATAGGGTGAAGAAGGACCATGAAGGGGCAAAGGGCATAGAGAATAGAACTGAGGGAGGAAGGGGTTATACGGGGAGGAGAGTAGGAGCTGCAAGAACATGGAAGAGTGGAGAGAAGGGATAGAGGAAGGTGCAGAGGGAGGAATGGAGAGCATAGGTAGGAGAAACTTTGGAGGGAGGGAGGTGGTCAGAAGAGGTTGGAGTGTGAAGCAAATTTTGTGAAGGGAGGACAGCAAAGGGAGGAGAGATGGAATGTGTGGGAAAGAGAGGAAGAGCCAAGAGGAGGACATTCCAGGGATGAGAAGATTGATGAGAGCAGAGACAGGATGGCAGAGGGTGGATGAGGAGTGTAGAAAAGTGTGATGTCATAATCAGTGGGTGGGGTCAGGAGGGCATGGTCAGCAGAAAAGAATGATGTCATAATCAGTGGGCGGAGTCAGGAGGGCATAGTCAGCAGGAGAACTTGGGAAGGTCAGTCCGGATTTGGAGACAGCAGAGGACAGAGGGAAGAGAGCCAAAGGGGGGAATACACCACAGGTAAGAGGGAAATGAGGGTGATAGGTGAGAGAGACAAGGTGAAGAATGCAAGTGATCAGAGTATGAAAAGGAGGGCAAAGGGCATACAGAAAAAAACACGATTGAGGAAGAAACAGGGTGTTTTTGAGATGTTAGAGCAGAAGGAAGGGGGCCAGAGTGATGGTAATGAAGAAGCAAAGAAAGAGGGTTGTGGAGGTCCAAGAGAACAGAGTGCCAGGTGGTCAGGAGGGCTGAGGGAAGAACTGTGAAATCATTGGTTAAGAGTAAAGGGAAAATGGAAGAAGGAAAGGTTGCAGGGAGAGATAGCTAGAGGGAAGATGTTACAGGAGGTTGGAGGGAGGAGGAAATTGTGTGAAAATGAGAAAGATGGAGGTCAATGGGCATGGAAGAGGAAGAACAGGGGAGATCAAGTAGTGTGAAGGAGAGAGTTGTGTTGAGGGAGAGAGGAGAGGCAGGCAGGGGAGGCAGGCAGGAAGAAATCAGGAAAGTCAGAGTAACATGGAAGGCAGGAAGTGCAGAGAGGGTAGTGAGCAGTGCAGAGAGCAGACTATGATGTCATAATCAGGGTGGGCGGAGTCAGGAGGGCATGGTCAGCAGGAGAACTGGGGAAGGTCAGTCCAGAGGTGGAGGCAGCAGAGTACAGAGTGAAGAGAGCCAAGGGGGGAAAACACCACAGGTAAGAAGGAAAGGAGGAGGGCTGGAGGAAGATGCAGAGGGAGGCACAGTGAGCATGGTTAGAAGGAAAAATGATGGAGGGAGAGATAGGAGGTAAGAAGAGGTGGAAAACAGTATAGGGCAGAGTCCAGAGGGAGGAGGGGAGTCCAGGGATGAGAAGATGGATGAGAGCAGGGATGAGAAGATGGATGAGAGCAGGGATGAGAAGATGGATGAGAGCAGAGACAGTATGGCAGAGGGAGAAAAGTGATGTCATAATCATAGTGGGTGGAGTCAGGAGGGCATGGTCAGCACGACAACAAAAGAGTGATGTCATAATAGAGTGGGTGGAGTCAGGAGGGCATGGTCAGCAGGAGAACTTGGGAAGGTCAGTCCGGATTTGGAGACAGCAGAGGACAGAGGGAAGAGAGCCAAAGGGGGGAATACACCACAGGTAAGAGGGAAATGAGGGTGATAAGTGAGAGAGAGAAGGTGAAGAATGCAAGTGATCAGAGTATGAAAAGGAGGGCAAAGGGCATAGAGAAAAAAACACGATTGAGGAAGAAACAGGGTGTTTTTGAGATGTTAGAGCAGAAGGAAGGGGGCCAGAGTGATGGTAATGAAGAAGCAAAGAAAGAGGGTTGTGGAGGTCCAAGAGAACAGAGTGCCAGGTGGTCAGGAGGGCTGAGGGAAGAACTGTGAAATCATTGGTTAAGAGCAAAGGGAAAATGGAAAAAGGAAAGGTTGCAGGGAGAGATAGCTAGAGGGAAGATGTTACAGGAGGTTGGAGGGAGGAGGAAATTGTGTGAAAATGAGAAAGATGGAGGTCAATGGGCATGGAAGAGGGAGAGCCATTAGGAGAGCACTGGCAGAAAGCAGAAGACCTGTGAAGGAGAGAGTTGTGTTGAGGGAGAGGAGGAGAGGCAGGAGGGAAGAAATCAGGAAAATTAGGGAGTAACATGGAGGGCAGGAAGTGCAGAGAGAGGATGGTGAGCAGTGCTGAGTAGACTGTGATGTCATAGTCAGGGTGGGCGGAGTCAGGAGGACATGGTCAGCAGGAGAACTGGGGAAAATCATTCCAGAGGTGGAGGCAGCAGAGGACAGAGTGAAGAGAGCTAAGGGAGGAAAACACCACAGGTAAGGGAAATGAGGGCGATAGGATATAGAAAGAGATCATATGGTGAAGGAAGATGAAGGCAAAGGGCATAGAGTATAGGACAGAGGGAGGAAGGGGTTATACGGGGCGGAGAGTAGGGAGGAGTGTGGAGCTGCAAGAACATGGAGGAATGGAGAGAAGGGATGGAGGACGGTGCAGAGGGAGGAATGGAGGCATAGGTAGAAATTTTGGAGGGAGGTAGGAGGTCAGAAGACGTTGGAGTGTGAAGCAAATTTTGTGAAGGGAGGACAGCAAAGGGAGGAGAGATGGAATGTGTGGGAAACATGTGGGAAACAGAGGAAGAGCCAAGAGGGAGGAGGAGATTCCAGGGATGAGAAGATTGAGTGATGTCATAATCAGAGTGGGCGGAGTCAGGAGGGCATGGTCAGCAGGGGGGAAAAGAGTGATGTCATAATAGCGTGGGTGGAGTCAGGAGGCCATGGTCAGCAGGAGAACTTGGGAAGGTCAGTCCAGGTGCGGAGACAGCAGAGGACAGTGGGAGGAGAGCTAAGGGAGGAATACACCACAGGTAAGAGGGAAATGAGGGCGGTAGGTGAGAGAAGGTGAAGAAGAGTATAGAGAATAAAACAGAATTGAGGAACAGGGTGTTTTTGAGATGTTAGAGCAGAAGTAAGGGGGGCAGAGTGATGGTAATGAAGAAGCAAAGAGGGTTGTGGAGGTCCAAGAGAACAGAGTGCCGACTGTTCAGGAGGGCTGAGGGAAGAACTGAGGGAAGAATTGAAATCTGAAATCATAGGTAAGAGTAAAGGGAAAATGGAAGAAGGAATGTTGTAGGGAGGGATAACCAGAGGGAGGATGTTACAGGAGATTGTAGGGAAGAGGAAATTTTGTCGAGGAAAAGTCAGGAGTAACATGGAGGGCAGGAAGTGCCGAGAGAGTAATGAGCAGAGCAGACTGTGATGTCATAATCAGGGTGGGCGGAGTCAGGAGGACATGGTCAGCAGGAGAACTGGGGAAGGTCAGTCCAGAGGTGGAGGCAGCAGAGGACAGAGGGAAGAGAGCCAAGGGGGGAAA
Organism: Cricetulus griseus; assembly: GCF_003668045.3. Lineage (NCBI taxonomy): Eukaryota > Metazoa > Chordata > Mammalia > Rodentia > Cricetidae > Cricetulus > Cricetulus griseus. The sequence goes on from NC_048604.1 coordinate 63,162,450, forward strand.
ACACCACAGGTAAGAAGGAAATGAGGTCGATAGAGTAGAACGAGGGCAATAGGGTGAAGGACGATGAAGGGGCAAAGGGCATAGAGAATACAACTGAGGGAGGAAGTGGTTATACAGGGAGGAATGTGGAGCTCCAAGGTTGTAGGGATAGTTAGGACGTTAGTAGAGGTGGAAAACAGAGTATAGGGCCCAGCCCAGAGGGAGGAAGATTCCAGGGATGAGAGGATGGATGAGAGCAGAGACAAGATGGCAGAGGGTGGATGAGTAGGATGGTAGAAAATGTGATGTCATAATGAGTGGGCGGAGTTAGGTGTGCAGGGTCAGCAGAGGACAGAGGGAAGAGAGCTAAGGGAGGAAAACACCACAGGTAAGAGGGAAATGAAGGCGATAGGTTGTAGAAAGAGATCATAGGGTGAAGGAAGATGAAGGCAAAGGGCATAGAGGGTAGAACTGAGGGAGGTTATACAGGGAGGAGAGTAGGGAGGAATAGAACATGGGCGAATATGCAGAGGGAGGAATGGAGAACATATGTAGGAGAAATTTGGAGGGAGGGATGTAGGAGGACAGATGATTTTGAAGTGTGGAGCAAATTGTGTGAGGACAGCAATGAAATGTTTAGGGCAGAGCCCAGAGGGAGAAGAGTCCACCGATGAGAGCATTGAGAGCAGAGACAGTATGGCAGAGGGTGGATGAGTAGGAGTGTAGAAAGTGTGATGTCATAATCAGAATGGGCGGAGTCAGGAGGGCATGGTCAGCAGGAGAACTGAGGAAGGTCAGTCCGGAGGTGGAGGCAGCAGAGGACAGAGGGAAGAGAGCTAAGGGAGGAAAACACCACAGGTAAGAGGGAAATGAAGGTGATAGGGTGTAGAAAGAGATCACAGGGTGAAGGAAGATGAAGGCAAAGGGCACAGAGAATAGAACTGAGGGAGGAAGGGGTTATACAGGGAGGAGTCTAGGGATGATTTTGGAGCTCTGAGAACATGGAGAGAAGGGCTGGGGGAATATGCAGAGGGAGAAATGGAGAGCATAGGTAGGAGGACAGATTTTGGAGAGTGGTAGGTCAGAAGAGGTTGGAGTGTGGAGCCAATTGTGTGAAGGCAGGATAACAAAGGGAGGAGAAATGGAATGTGTGGGAATGTGTGGGAAACGGAGTAGAGAACAGAACCCAGGGGGAGAAGAGTCCAGGGATAAGATTGATGACAGGATGGCAGAGGGTAGATGAGGAGTGTTGAAAAGTGTGATGTCATAATCAGAGGCGGCAGGGTCCGGGCAGGGTCAACAGGACATAAGTGATGTCATAATAGTTTGGGTGGAGTCAGGAGGGCATGGTCAGCAGGAGAACTGGGGAAGGTCAGTCCAGAGGTGGAGACAGCAGAGGTCAGAGGGAAGAGAGCCAAGGGAGGAAAACACCACAGGTAAGAGGGAAATTAGGGCGATCGGGAAAAGATGGAATGTGCTATCTACATCAGAAGATGAAGAAAGGAGAGCAAAGGGTTTAAATAAAAATGAACAGGGCTTATCAGGAGGATAGTTCTTATTTCAGTGGAAGGGCATAAGTATGAGGAGTTAGGGCATAAGTATGAGGTGCCATACAGTGGGGTCATGGAATAAGCTGGCTCATGGCATAGAGATCAGAGGTATTCAAAGGGAGGAGAAGATAATGTGGAGGGTAGGAGGAGCAGAATTGAAGGAATAGAGGATGGAGTCCAGAGTTATGCCCTAGTCAGGAAGGGTGTTTTCAGGAAAGTGGGATCAGGAGGTGGGTATATAGGATGGATAGTACAAGAATACAGAGGGAGGGCAAAACAAGAGGTAGGAGGAAGGTGGCAGTAGTGGGATAGATCAAAGTTGAAGAACAGAGGGCAAATGGCATAGAAACCTGGAGGAGGAGGAATACACAGGGAGACAAGATAGGAATTTAGAGGAGATTCAAGGGTGTGAAATTGTAGAGTATAGTGGTTTAAGAACAGGAGGTGGAATGGACAGCAGAGCAGAGAGGTCAGAAGATAAGGGGGATAGTGTAGAGAAGCAAAGAGGAAAATAGAAGTGGGGGTGGTAGATGGATGGAAGCAAGGGATCAGGAGAGAAGGTGATGTCATAAATGCAGAGGGTGGAGTTATGGAGGTGGCGTAGGAAGAGAATGGAGGGAGTTAGAGGCAGAACTTGGGGGCAGAGTACAGAAGGAACAAGAAATGGTAAGAGAGCAGAATGATGAGGGAAGAGAGAAGGGAACAGATGAGGGAGGAGAGAAGACAGCCAGGTTGAAGAGGGCAGAGTGTAGATGAGAGAAGTATAGATAACCAGAGGGACTAGGGGTGACTGGGCATGACAATGATGTAATATATTGTCTCATTGCCTGTTCAAAAGAAAGGAATCTGATGTAACAGTCTGCCTGTCCTGTAACTGCTGACAACTTGAAGGCTAGGAGTCGGTGCCTTCACATCTCCAAAAGCTTTGTGATTATCAGATGTTGGAAAAGCTTAAATTTCATCAACAGCCTGGAATGGACTAATGAAAGTGGTGAATGCTTAATGCAGGGATATAGAAGTGGCTTTCAAGACTTAGCACAAATCTAACATGTCGTTTAATGAAGAACAGTTTGAAAAATTTCTAAATAGATCAGAAACAATTAGTGAAATTAAAGATGACTTCATCTTTGTAATTCTTACATCATTAAACAAAATAGTGAGACGAGTAAATGATCTTGATAAATACACTGAAGACTTATTTGGAAAACTAGATAAAGAGATTCATAGCATTTCCTTTAAGCTTAAGATTTTACAAGAAAATATAATCCAGTTAACTGATGCTATTACTCATAAAGTTCCAAATGAAGTGTTATCCATGCAAGTGTGGAAGTCAAGGAAGACTTTTCCAAATTTAACTATTGAAACACAGAAAGTACAACAAGTATACTCCTGCTCATCATTGCCTGTTAACATCTTTGAAAGAAATAATGCTAATATAGCAATACCACTTCTTACAGTGCCTTCATACTACCAAAATGATACGGAAGATTCAAGTTCTTCCGATGGTTCATTCCACTCATGTTTATATTGCTCCAAACTTGTAAAAGAAAATGTATCTGTGAATAAAGAACAAACAAGTGAGAAACACATACAGGACACAAAACTAGACCATGCTAGTGAACCAACAAATATGCTACAGTGTCAAGTGGTGAACGAACATATCTCTGTGGATCACATTACATCCTCTGAAAGTGCAGTATCTCATTCATATTTAGATAATACTGATGGTGGCTCTGTATTCTACATTTTTCCACTGAATAAAAACAAGCTTCAAGGAAAGTCTGTAAATGACATCTCATCTGGTGAGCAAGAATACTCACATTATAATATTGGGCATATGAGCAATTCACGTCCTCGTGTCCTTTATGGAACTGGTAAGGGGGGTGTGGTGCTCAGCCAGCCATCATCGTTGCTTCGTTGTAAAACTGATGTATTTGTCAACCCCCTAGCACCAGAAGCACCACCGTTACCATCTGATTGGCTGACCAAACTTACCAGTTCTGAAAGTCCACCTGCTCATAGAGTTGTAAGATCAATAAGCTCACCATTAACATCTTCATTACTTGTTTGGGAAACTACAACCACCACAACAACATCTGCTTGCTTAAAGACCACTTCTAGCATTGATCTAAATATGCCACCTGATTTCACTTCAAAATCAGATTCTCTTGATAATCTAATACCACAGAGCGAAGATGACATGATCCCTCCACTTTCAATTACTTCACTAAGGAGTGACTCATGGGATTCAGTATCGGATCTTATTGACACTGCTTTACCTGTGCAACCACAACAACATTCCACTTGTCGACCCATAAAGTCTTTTCCACAATCAATTCAATCTACAATGTCATTGCCAGTATCTCCATCTAAATCAAGTTCTACACATGGACCACTACCAGAAAACCAAGTCCCACATACATCAGGGTCTTTGCATTCCCAATTGCCAAGATCTCCCAGGGGACCACATCATTCTGTTTTAGTATCTGCTTCAGCAAGCCCCAAATCTACTGTGTCACCCTCACCAAGACGTTCGGTGAGTCACTTAACAAAACTTATTGAAGCACAGTCAAGAACACCCATGACTAATCCAAAAGGACATTTGCATTCACCACAGTCAAAACTATGTTTCTCCTCAACAAAAGTTACCACTCTACAATCATCATCTTCTGTGAAATCAACATCCGTTTCATCATTGTCTTCTACGAGATCATCAGTTTCAAGCCATAGAGCTCTATCAATAAGTCAGTATACAGTAGTGCCAACATACTCTGGTGCAAAGCAAAATCCGACATTCCTGCCAATAGTGAGCAAAGCAAGGAAAACATTGATGGAAGCAATACGAAAAGGTGTTCGACTACGCAAAACTCGAGAAACCATACCAAGAAATGTACCTAAGATTCCTCAAAATGAAGCAGATATGATTCGGATCCGTCGTAAAGCAATGGGGTATAATTCAGGAAAATCAGATAGTGAGACGGAATGGGTTGAAGATTCGTAAACAAATAAACCCATCAAAAGTAAAAACTAATTGTTGTCTTGTTTTGTTACATCTAAGTTATTTCTAATGTTCTATTTTTTCCCCTAGAATTATTTATAATTACACACACACATAGAATAGTCACATTAGTAATACACGCCTTTAATCCCAGCACTCCAGAGATCCTGAATTCGAGGATTCAGGATCAACAAAGCTATGCAGAGAAACCCTGTCTCAAAAAACAAAACCAAAATAAAACAGTGTGTGTGTGTGTGTGTGTGTGTGTGTGTGTGTGTGTGTGTGTGTGTGTGTGTGTGTGTGGAAACAATTTATCACACAGTATTTACAGTTAAGTTTCAGGCATGTATCCTTAATGGTTGGAAATTTTTGGCTACATAGACTTCTGTGGGTATCCATAGCTGCTGTGCGTTCATGATTGCAACAGTATTTTAGTTCTATTGCTGTGAAGAGACACCATGACAAAGGCAATTTCTAGAAGCAGGAGTTTTGATGCTTAATTTCATGCTCATGGTAATGAACATGGCAGCAAGCAGGCAGGCATGGTGCTGGAGTAGTATCTGGGAGCTTACAACTAATCCATCAGAGAGACTTTGCACTTAGCATGGGTTTTTTTGCAGTAGAAACAGGACAATCTCAGTCTCCCTCCCGCCCTCCCCTACCAACCACCCAACTAAAACCCGACCTATCACATATCCTTTCTGCAACCCCTGAATGGTGAGGCCTTCCATAGGGTGTCATAAGAGTATCGTATCCTTTGGGATAAGGCCTAGGCCCACCCCCATGTGTCTTGGCTCAGGGATTATCCCTCTATGTGGAATGGGCTCCCAAAGTCCACACCTATGCTAGGGATAAGTACTGATCTACTACAGGACGTCCCATAGATTTCCGAGGTTTCCTCACTGAAACCCATGTTCCTGGGTTCTGGATCAGTCCCATGCTGGTATTCCAGCTATCAGTCTGGGGAGCAAGAGTTCCCAGATGATCAGGTCAGCTGTTTCTGTGGGTTTCACCAGCCTTGTATGGACCCCTTTGCTCTCCACTCGTTCTTCTTTGGAAGTAGAAGCAGACACACACAGCATGGGCTTTTGAAACCTCGGATCCCATCCCTAGTGACATACCTCCTCCTCCAAAAAGGCCACACCTCCTAATCCGTACTAAAGAGTCCACCAGCTGGAAAGCAAACATGAACTTATGGGGGCCATTCTCTTTCAAATAGCCACAAATGGCTGTATCTTAAAATGATGTGTCACAACAATCCTCCCCTTCCTCCAGTTTTTAGATGCCTGCAAAAACTAATAGTGTGGGAAATGCTGACAGTTCAGGATGGAACCTGGATACATTGAACTACAGTTGTAAACATTCTCCTAGGCAGTGACTTTCCAAGAGCAGATAGCTTTTTCTTGGTTTGCCCATTCTCCTTTCAAATGAGTTAGAATTTAATTTTTGAGATATTTTTCTCTTTCACCCTCAGGGACCTCTTTTGGTCTCTTTCAAATCCATGGCCTCTATAAACTAAATATAGCCTGCACATGTTTTCACATATAACGATCTGGCACTGGACAACCTTTGATAAGAGGGTTCTTGCCTTTAGAGTATCTTTCCTATTCAATATAGAGTATTTTTCAAAAACAATTATAGCCCTCTTTTGCCATATACCTTGGCTGTAACTTTAAAATCCTCAAGCACTTCCCTTTAAGAAGCTATACATTTTTATACCTTCCTGTGGATACATTTTATTTTCACTGCAGACCTGGATAAACAGAGGTAAGTCATAACTATACTAAGTCTGAATAAATCTTCCCTTGAAATTTCCATTAACAAAGTTCATTAACTTTAAATTCAGACTTTTCAAGACATGAAGACAATGCAGCCCAATTCTTTGTCAGAATATAAACTTAATGGCTCCTAGCACAATTTCTGACAGTCCATATTCCCTTCTAAAACTTCACAAACTGAGCACTCACTGTTTTTTTCTCAGCATTCTTCTCTTTCAGGCTCCCACCAGAATGAGTCATTAAATGTTCCATATAGTATACAAGGGCTGTTGTAGTTCAAAGTAACAAATTTACATACCAATCCCAGTTCCCTCTCCCTCCTGTCCTTCCCTTTCCCCCACCACCTCCCCATCCCACCCCCATCCACTCCTCAGGAAGGGAGAAGCCCATGGGGAATCAGTCTGTCACATCAATTGGGGCAGGACCTAGGCCCTCCCCTGTGTATCTAGGCGAAGTGGGTATCCCTCCATAGGAAATGGGATCCAAAAGCTCTTTCATGCAATAGGGATAAATACTGGTTCCACTGCCAGAGGCTCCATAGACTCTCCAGGCCTCCCAACTGACACACACATTCAGGGGCCCTGGCTTGGTCCTGTGTTGGTTGCCATGCTGTCAGTCTGTCTGGGGTCCATGAGCTCCCTCTTGTTCAGGTCAGCTGTTTCTGTGGGTTTCCTCAGCCTGGTCTTGACCCCTTTGCTCATCATTCCCTCTCTACAACTGGACTCCAGGAGTTTGGCTCAGAGCTTAGCTGTGAACCTCTGCTTCTGCTTCCATCAGCTGTGCATGCAATTTTTTGATTATATTTTTTATTTTTACAATTGTAATCTTGTTCCCTCTCCCTCCCCTCCTCTCCTGTGCCCCCCATCCCAAGCCCTTTCTGCTCCCCAGGGAGGGGGAGGTCTTCCACAGGGGATCTTCAAATTCTGTCATATCATTTGGAGCAGGCTGAGAGAGTATCCATCCATGAGGAGTGGGCTCCCAAAGTCCATTCTTGTACTAGGGATAAATACTGATCCACTACCAGAGGCCCCTTAGGTTGCCCAGACCTCCAAACAGATCCTCATTCAGGGAGCCTGGATCAGTCCTATGCTGGTTTCCCAGCTATCAGTCCATGAGCAACCCCAGACTTTTAACACAGTCTTCTCTACTACTCCAATACTTGTTTTATCAGTAAGTCTAGCATAGTTTCTACTTATACTCTAGAGGAGTTTCTGCTTCCCTTCAGGAGTTGCTAACTACTGGAACCAACAAAATGAACAGTGTGATTATTTTGTTTCAGGAAGGTGATCAAGTTCTTTGGAAATTAACCATTTTGTTATCATGTTATGTCCCTCAGTCCATAGTCAATTTGACATTTTTCGAAAAGAAACTTAATATTAAGATAAGTAGCAAATGCTAGTCAGTCTTTGTATGATATGCATTCCAGGCTTTTATTCTACCTATATCATTAGGTTTCAAAATATTTAAAAGTGAGGATCTTCACTTTTGTTACCACAAAGAAAGACTAATAATCATTGTTTGGAGCCATATATTTTGCTTATACTGGTAAGCTGTATAAAACGAATTATTTCTCTTTCTTCATCTATTTGTTTTTGCTCACTGTATATGTAAATAAAAGGTTCTGGAAAAACCCCACACATTTTGCATTGAGTGTTCTTTCAGGGTTGATTAACCGTTTAGAACCTCAGTGACTGGAGGAGTCCGAATGTTGCAGGTCTAGAGCCTAACTATAATTTATCTAGGCATTTCTTTGTGCACCTCTGTGTCTGATCTAATATCCCCATGACTAATTGATAAAACCTTTGGAATGCATTAATTTAAAAAAACCCTAGTTTCCACCAAGTAAAAGGCTAAGAACATAATCAGACAGTGTCTGAGGCCTGCCTAGATCTGAAATCTCTTCACTTTGCTCTAATATGCAGACCTGATACCTCTAGCTGTGTATTTTTGTCATTCTAGGATGAAGGCCTTATGAGCAGCAGCCTATTTATTCTTTTTTCTCCATTTTTTATTTGAATTAGAAACGAGATTGTTTTACATGTCAATCCCACTTCCTCTCCCATGCATGCCCCTCTTTCCTAGCTTGTTTCCTAGCTTCTCTGCCGGGGTGGATTGTAAGCTGGTACTCCTTTGCTATACATTTGAAATCCATATATGAGTGAGTACATACCATGTTTGCCATTTTGTGACTAGGTTACCTCACTCAGGATGGTTTCTTCTAGTTCCAACCATTTGCCTGTGAATTTCAAGATTCCATTGTTTTTTTTTTCTGCTGAGTAGTACTCCATTGTATAAATATATCACATTTTCTTTATCAATTTTTCAGTTGAGGGGCCTCTAGCTTGCTTCCAGGTTCTGGCTATTACAAATAATGCTGCAATGAACATCATTGAACAGATGTCCTTGTTGTATGAATGTGCTGCTTTTGGGTATATGCCTAAGAGTGGAATTCCTGGATCTTGTGGCAGACTGATTCCCATTTTCCTGAGTAATCACCATACTGATTTTCAAGGTGGCTGTACGAGTTGGCACTCCCACCAGCAGTGGTGGAGTGTTTCCCTTTCTCCACATCATCTCCAGAATAAACTGTCTTTGGTGTATTTGATTTTAGCCATTCTGATAGGAGTAGCATGGTGTTGATTTGATTTGCATTTCCCTGATGGCTAAGGATATTGAACACTTTCTTATGTGACTTTCAGCCATTTTAGATTCCTCTATTGAGAATTGTCTATTTAGATCTGTACCCAACTTTTTAATTGGATTATTTGGTGTTTTGGTGACTGGCTTCTTGAGTTTGTAAATTTTGGAGATCAGCTCTCTGTCAGATGTGGGGTTGGTGAATATCTTTTCCCAATCTGTGGGCTGCTGTTTTGTCTTGGTGACTGTATCCTTTGATTTGCAAAAGCTTCTCAGTTTCAGGATGTCCCATTTAATAATTGTGGATCTCAATGTCTGTGCTGCTGGTGTAATGTTCAGGAAGAAGACTCATGTACCTATTCGTTCAAGGGTATTTCTTTCTTTCTCTTCTAATAGGTTCACTGTGGCTGGATTTATGTTGAGGTCTTTGATCCATTTGTACTTAAGTTTTGTGCATGGCAATATACATGGATCTATCTGCAGTCTTCTACATGCCAGCATTCAGTTATGCCAGCACCATTTGTTGAAGATGCTTTCTTTATTCCATTGTATAATTTTAGCTTCTTTATCAAAAATCAGGAGTTTGTAGGTGTGTGGGTTATTATCAGGGTTTTAAATGTGATTCCATTGGTCCAACCATCATTTTTTGCCAATACAAGCTGTTTTCAGGACTATAGCTCTATATTAGAGATTGAAGTCAGGGATGGTGATGCTTCCAGAAGTTCCTTTATTCTACAGGGTTGTTTTGGCTATCCTGGGTCTTTTTTTTTACCATATAATGTTGAGAATTGCTCTTTCAAGGTCTGTGAAGAATTGTTCTGGGATTTTGATGGGGATTGTATTGAATCTGTAGGTGCTTTTAGCAATACTGTAATTTTTACTATGCTGATCGAACCTATCCAAGAACATGGGAGATCCTTCCATTTTCTAGTATCTTCTTTAAGAAAGACTCAAAATTCTTATGATACAGGTCTTTTACTTTATTGGTTAGCATTACCCCAAGGTATTTCATGTTGTTTGTGGCAATTTTAAAGGGTGATGTTCTCTGATTTCTTCCTCTGCACATTTATCATCTGTATATAGTAGGGGTACTGATTTTTTTTTAATTAATCTTGTATCCTGCCACTTTGGTGAAGGTATTTATCAGCTGTAGAAGTTCCCTGGTAGAGTTTTTCAGGTCTCTTATGTAGACTATCATATCATCTGCAAATATTGAAAGTTTGATTTTGTCCTTTCCAATTTGTATCCCCTTGATCTCCTTTTGTTGTTTGATTGCTCTAGTTAGAAATTCAAGGACAATATTGAAGAGGTATGGAGAGAGAAGACAGCCTTGTCTTATTCCTGATTTTAGGGGAAACATGTTGAGTTTCTGTCCATTTATATGATGTTGGTTGTTGGCTTGCTGTATATTGCTTTTATTATGTTTAGATGTGTTATTGTATCTAAGACCTTTATCATGAAGGGGTGTTGGATTTTATCGAAGACTTTTTCAGCATCTAGTGAGATGATCAGGTGATTTTTCTTTCTCAGTCTATTTATATGGTGGATTACATTGATGTATTTTCATATGTTGAACCATCCTTGCATCCCTGGGATGAAGCCTACTTGATCATGGTGGATGATTTCTTGATGTGGTCTTGGATTCGGTTTGCCAGTATTTTGTTGAGTAGTTTTGTATTGATGTTCATGAGGGATATTGACGCCTCATAAAAAAGAGTTTGGCAATGACCCTTCTGCTTCTATTGTGTGGAATTCTTTGTTGAGAATCGGTATTAGCTGTTCCTTGAATTTCTGGTAGAATTCTTCACTGAAGCCTTCTGGCCCTGGGCTTTATTTGGTTGAAAGACTTTTGATGATTGCTTCTATTTCATTAGGGGGAAATGTCCATTTCCTTTAAATTTTCCAAATTTGAGGAATACAGGTTTTCAAAGTATGACCTGATGATTCTCTGGATTTCCTCGTTGTCTGCTGTTATGTCCCCTTTTCATTTCGGATTTTATTAATTTGCATGTTCACTCTGTGCCATTTGGTAAGTTTGGATAAAAGTTTGTCTCTCTTGTTGATTTTCTTGAAGAACCAACTCTTTGTTATATTTATTATTTGTATTGTTTTCCTGGTTTCCACTTTGTGAATTTCAGCCCTCAATTTGATTATTTCCTGGTGTCTACTCCTCTGGGGTGCGTTGACTTCTTTTGTTCTAGAGCTTTCAGGTTTGCTGCTAATACTCTAGTGTGACTATTCTCCAGTTTCTTCATGTGGGCCCTTAATGCTATGAACTTTCCTCTTAGCACTGTTTTCAAAGTGTCCCATAAGTTTGGGTATGTATCTGTATTTTCATTGAATTCTAGGAAATACTTGATTTTTTTTTTCATTTCTTCCTTGACCCAGGGATGGAATTGTACCTGTTGAGGTTTGCTATGTTGGCAATTATGTGGTCAGTTTTAGAGAAGGTTCCATGTGGCACTGAGAACCTTTTTGTGTTTGGATGGAATGTTCTATAAATGTCTGTTAAACCCAATTGGGCCATAACTTCTATTAGTTCCTTTGTTTCTTTGTTAAGTTTCTATCTGGTGTTCCTCTCTACTGATGAGAGTGGGGTGTGGAAGTCCCTCACTATAAGTGTGTGAGGTTTTTATATGTGATTTGAGTTTTAATAATGTTTCTTTTACAAATGTGTATGCCTTTTTATTGGGGGCACAGAAGTTCAGAATTGAGATTTCATCTTGATGGATTTCTCCTGTGATGAGTAGGAAGTGACCTCCTTCATCTCTTTTGATTGGTTTTAGTTTAAAGTCTAATTTTTTTAGGTATTAGGTTTGCTACCCCTTCTTGTTTCTTGGGTCCATTTGATTGGAAAATCTTTTCCCAACCCATTACTCTGAGGTACCATATGTTTTTGAAGTTGAGGTGTGTTTCTTGTATGCAACAGAAGGATGGATTCTGTATTCTTATCCATTCTGGTAGCCTGTGTCTTTTTATAGGAGAATTAAGATCATTACTATCGAGGGACATTAATGACCATTGATTGTTCATTCTTGTGTGTTTTGGATTTGGTGGTGGTGGTGGAATTGTGTGTGGATTTCCACTCCATTTTTCCTTTGGCTGTTGGTAAAGTGGGATTATCTATTGCCTATGTTTTTCTGGTTGGAGTTAACTTCCTTGGGTTTGAGCTTTCCTTCCAGAACTTTCTGTAGGGCTGGATTGGTGGATATGTATTGTTTAAATCTGGTTTTGTCATGGATTATCTTGTTTTCTCCATCTATATTGATTGAAAGCTTTGCTGGGTATAGTAGTCTGGGCTGGCATCTGTGGTTTCTTAGTATAAGTAGAATATCTATCTAGGATGTTCTGCCTTTCAGAGTTTCCATGGAAAAGTCAGGAAAGTTTTCTTCTATGATTTTGTTGAATGTGTTTTCTGCACTTTTGAGTTGGGTTTCTTCACCTTCTTCTATACCTATTATTAGGTTTGGTCTTTTCACAGTGCCCCATATTTCCTGGATATTTTATGTTAGGGATTTGTTGGACTTGATATTTTCTTTGGACAATGAGTCTGTTTCTCCTAGTATATCTTTAACTCCTGAGATTCTCTCTTCGATCTCTTTTATTCTGATGGTTATGCTTGCACCTGTAGATCCTGATCATTTACTCAACTTTTCCATTTCCAGCATTCCCTCAATTTGTGTTTTCTTTATTGTCTCTATTTCAGTTTTCAGGTCTTGATCTGTCTGAATTGTTTACTTCAGCTGTTTGATCATATTTTCTTGGCTTTCCTCAAGAGATTTGTTGATTTCTAGTATTTTTTCTTCCATTTCTTTAAGGGATTTTCTCATATCCTCTTTGAGGCCATTTGCATTCTAGCAGTGTATTTTAAAAGTGCTTTGTGAGCCGGGCATTGGTGTCGCACGCCTTTAATCCCATCACTCGAGAGGCAGAGGCAGGTGGATCTCTGTGATTTCGAGGCCAGCCTGGTCTCCAGAGCGAGTGCCAGGATAGGCACCAAAGCTACACAGAGAAACCCTGTCTTAAAAAATAAAAAACAAAAACACAAAAAAGTGTTTTGTGTTATTGGTATACAGAAACTTCACCAAACTGTTAACCAAATAGGAACATGGACTTGGTGGTAACCAGAATCTGTGTCCCCAGGCCATCTGACTCAGATTTAGCTTCTGAATAAATTATGTCTTACCTCTTTGAGGTGAATGAATAGTGTGTTTTTACACAGACTGGGAGTGTTAACAAGTATTACCTAAAGAACAGTATTTCAGAAATTATAGGGCCAAAAGCAAAATATAATCAAATAAGAAAATGGTTTCTATGACTTATTTGTACCCTAACCTCCACCAGTTAGAATGTACCTGGAAGCACAATCTGTCCCGACAAGCCTCCCTGAGGGTGTAGTATACTAATATGCCTTGTAAATAACTGACCTACAGCCAGGTACTACAGAATTTTCAGCAGAGTCATAACGAATAAAAATCCCAGAATTCTATGTAGGCTTGAGCCCCCAAACTTCACCCAATAAACTTCTGACCCCACAATCTTCCAATGTTATGGGTGTGGATGTATCTGAGTGTGGAGATAACTTGCTAGTTATCTAGCAAGTCACCTGCTAAAAGAACCATGTTCATGTGGCCCAGGGCAAAGAAATGTACCAGAACAAGGCTTAGAAACAAGAATAGGAGACATTTTATTATGAAAGGAAAGCAATGTTGAGGATGGGGTAGTGTGCTGAGAAAGGAGCATAAACTCAAAAGCAGTGGGCCACAAACTGCATGACTGTTTGCAGGACACTTACAGTTTGCCCAAGAGAGGAAGGGCTGCTGCCCAGAAGAGGGCTTCCAGTCTTTCTCTGCCATTTGGCTTCTTTAATGTGATAATCTTGATCTTTGAGTATCAGGTGAACTCTAGTCCTTGCCCTCATGCCCTACCAAGACCACCACGGACCTGGGAAGCACTGAGATGTCTCCGTGCTGCTCTGAGCTGTCTATTGCCTATTGCACTTACTGTCCAAGACTCCTGCAACCAACTACTGCTGACATCAGCTGTAAAAGAAGCACAGTACAGTGGGGCTGAGTGTCTTCCCCTGACATGGACATGTTCCAGAGCTTCTGTCCATAGGCAGGCTTGTGGGTGATGGTGATTAGAATCTGCTCAGTGTTGGGTTTCATTAGCCCATCATGATGACCATATCTTAAGCTTACTTTGAAACATGCCTGATATGTGACTGTATCGAAACTTATCAAAGGGATCTAACTCTCCAACAAGTACTTGTTTACAAGTTAAGTATTATTAAATTCTTTTAAGAGTATTAATTTTAATTGTGAATACTTTTTGACATTTTTGTTCTTACTCTGTTTTTCCTTAGAAAGAACAAAACTATCAAGAGCAGTTCATTTGGCTCTTGAATGACAAATGGCATGCCTTATGCCTTGAGCACAGAGCTGTAAGGCCAGTAGTTCCTGTGTTGGTGACTGGCAAGACTGTCATCATGACATTTTGGCTGCTGGGAACACTTTACAGATGCTTTGAGGAAACTGCACTCCAACTGTAATTAACATTGCTAAAGGCATGACTCCTGCTTCATGGGGCCTTACACAGGCTCTGAAAGAATCCACTCATGATAAGATAAGTGTCCTTGAACTTAAGATGACCCCGTTCACCCTGCAGATATTATTACTCAGGAACGGAAGGCAACCACTTTCTGAGTGGATTTCAGAGATCATCAAACATAGAAAGTCATTCAATAATCCATCCCCCAACACCAAGATTGCTTTCTAGGACATCCCTAATATAAAAAGTGTTCGCTTCTGGGCAGATTAACTAGTACAAAAGATATATTTGTTTCCATGCTAATTCTCATTCTCTTATCCTGTATCTTCAGTTATCCAGAGTTCAGTCACCTTTTCTTTAAATTAATTATTATAATATTTGTGACGGTGATTTTTGATGTGAACTTGCCACAAATTAGAATCACCTGAGTAGGGAAACTTGATTGATATGGGAAGATCCACCCAGGTTTAGGGATACTGTCTGGTAGCAGCCCAGATAAAAAAGTGGACAACATAAGGAAGATCCTCTGCCTATTGCTTGCTTGACCTTCCTTTACTCGTCTGGCTGAGTCGATTTACCCTGTTGTTGCTGCTGCATCCTTTGCTCATAGAAGTACCAGCATTTTCAGGCTTCTAACATTGATGGTACCAGAGGCTTTCTAGTACCCCCCACACACACGTGTTCTGCATACAGCTGGAACTATTGAGGCACCCTGTGTTGCAGACTGAGCAACTACTGGGTTCTCAGGCTCTTAGGCCTGAATACCTGTTTGTTTCTATTTGAATGTAAGCCAACTTAATAAATTCTTCACACACACACACACACACACACACACACACACACACACACACACACACACTATTTGTTTATCCTATCAATACTGTTCCTGTAGACAATCCTTCCTAATACAATAATTACTCTTATTAATTTATATTTTACATTCCAATCCCAGTTCCCCCTCCCTCCTTTCCTTCTGCTTCTCCCACTTCCCCCCCCACCCCACCTCCCATCTGCTCCATGGAGAAGGTAAGGTCTCCCATAGGAAGTCTGCAAAATCTATCCCATCATCTCATTGAGGCAGGATCAAGTCACCTCTCCACCCCCACATCCCTGTGTCTAGGCTGGGCAAAGTATCTCTCCATATAGAATAGGCTCCATTAAGTCAGTTTGTGCATTAGTGTTAGATCTTGGACCCACTGTCAGTGGCCTCATATATTGTTCCAGTCACACCACTGTCACCTATATTAAGAGAGTCTAGTTCTGTCTTATGCAGGTTCTCCATTTGTCAGACCTGAGTCAGTGATCTCTCACTAGCTCGGGTCAGCTGATTCTTTGGGTTTCCCCATCATAATCTTGACTCCTTTGTTCATATTTTTGCATCTCCCTCACTTCGATTGCACTCTGAGAGCTTGGCCCATTGGTTAGTAGTGGATTTCTGCATCTACTTCCATCTGTTTCTGGAAGAGGGTTCTAGCTTCTCTGGGGTTGTGGGATGTAGGCTGGGTATCATTGCTTTATGTCTGGTATCCAGTTATGAGTGAGTACATACTATATTTGTCTTTCTGGGTAGGGTTTCCTTGCCCAGGTTGTTTTTTTTTCTAGTTCTGTTCATCTGCCTGCAAATTTTAGGATGTCGTTGTTTCTTACCACTGAGTAGTACTACATTGCATAAATATACCACATTTTCTTTATCCATTCTTCAGTTGAGGATCATCAAGATATTTCTTTTACCTGGACAGAAATTTTCTTTGGATGCTGACTGAATGAGAATATCTTAGATAAGAGAAATGAAGCTTGGAAAAGTAAAACAATACATGAATGTACTGGTTCCAATCACTCTTGTATAATATAATGACAAAATGAACTTTGTAGAATTTCATGAAAGGTAATTGAGATAAACAGTGTACTATGCTCGCTATAAATCCCATGCATTAAGAAGGCATCTATTATAGTATAAAATTAGAGAATATAGCTTTTTGAAGTTGTAAATTACAGGAAAGAGAGAATTTGGGTTAGGCAGATCTAAATTCCCATGCTAGTGTTCACTACTAACTACATTAACATAGATGAGGTATTTAATCTCCTTGTACTTCTGACATTATTTGAAAGTAGGGATAATGACACTTCTCTAGGTGGTTGTTTTGAGAATTATATATCATAATATATGAAGAATGCCTGGTAGAGTAACTTGATTATAATTACCATTAAAATATCCACTATAATTGTGCATCTACTGACAGTTTTTATATCCTCTATATCTAACATGCTGTAACTTTTTAGCTCCTCTTTTTGGATATCAATTTTGTCCACAATAAGTTAGGCCTATACTTTCATTAATGCACCCTGGGGTTTGTTCCTTTGTTTTGGAGATAAGGTCTCACTATGCTATATTGGCCTCTGCCTGGAGAGCCTTTCCATAAATGCTGGGATTAAAGCCATGTGCCACTATATCTTAAATTCTGTGTGCCTCTTTAAATAATTATAAAACAAAAATGAGATATTAAACGATCACATTGTCATTAGTCGAATTGTAGAGTTATGCCAACATAGAAATTTATTCAATAAACTCTTCTCTTACAATGTTAATTTTACTTGGAGTGTTGTGTCCTCCAGACATCCCTGAAATGTTCAGTGCAGCCACAATGTCATGAAACTTCTAGGGTTAATTTATTTTGTTATTATTGTATTTTACATAAGCCGTACCAACCTCTACTTTTCTTTCTGGAGTTGGATTTTGAGAAGCAACTGCAGGACCTTACAATCTTTTTGAATAAAGTTAACACATTTTTCAATTTTTCAGAGTTTTTAAGATATGTCGCTGAAAACAAAAGTCATGTCCTCTCTTTTGTAAAATCTAATCAGTGCTCTTTAAAGATCTCCAACACTGCCAGGTGTTGGTGGTGCACACCTTTAATCCCAGCACTCGAGAGGCAGAGGCAGGTGGATCTCTGTGAGTTCTAGGCCAGCCTGGTCTCCAGAGCGAGTGCCAGGATAGGCTCCAAAGCTACACAGAGAAACCCTGTCTCGAAAAAAAAAAAAAAAAAAAAAAAAGATCTCCAACACTGCCATTATAAAACATGAAGTAGAACAGATGAGAGTCAGGCATAGAAAGGTCAACAGAAGAGTAGATTCACATTCTTGGTAGCGTTTACTAGAAATCTGTTAGAATTAGTTTATGGCATGCATCAGACTACGTTTTGGTGGATTTCAATTCCTATCTTCTGTCTCATCTCTTTACTGAGTAACTTTAAATTTAATGAAGCATATAGTACTCTCTCTTATTTGTGGAAGATACATTCCAAGATCACAGATACTACTGAATCCTATAGACAGTAGGTTTTTTCTTGTGCATACACTCCCATAATGTTTAATTCATAAAGTAACCACAATAAGAGATTAGTAGATAGCAGTTACATACAACAATTATCACAATATTAAAGATACTTAAAATTTATGAGATATTTATGCCAGGAATTTTTACTTAATATTTTAAGGTTACAGTTGACCTTAGCTAAATGAAAGTGTGAAAAGCAAAATTACATATGAAGCATGACTGAACCAAAAGTCTGTACACTTAGATGTATTATACAGAAACATGGAAAATCATTTTCATTCTATAGTTTAAATGATGAGTATCTTTTAATATTCAAAAATGTTTTCTACTTTTTCCTAATTTTAATAAATGCATTTATTTATCTTATGTCCCAGCCACAGTTTCATCTCTCTCCTCTCCTTCCAGTCCTTCACCCCACCTTCCCTCTGTTCCCACACCCCAATCCACTCTTCTTCTTTTCAGTAAGACTAAGCACCTCCCCGTTTATTTAAGGCTGGGCAAGGTGACCTAGTATGAGCAGTAGGGTCCCAAAAACCAGTAATAGAATTGCAGACAGCCCCTGTTCCCACTGTTAGGAGTCCCATAAGAGGACCAAGTTACAAATCTGTAGCATATGTGCACAGTGTCTACATCAGTCCCATGAAGGCTCCTTGGTTGTCAATTCAGTCCCTGTGAGACCCTTATGAGCCCAGAATCGTTGATTCTGTGAGTTTTCTTATTATGTCCTTGAGCCCTATGACTCCTACAATGTCAACCTCTTGAATATATCTTTTACCTATCATCAGTGATTTCATTTATTATCTATGAAAAGAAATTATAGCATCCACAGAGTGTCTTTGTATCCATGTCTCAAAGCTTGAACTGATTCATAATAGTTATACCTCATTTTTATATTTCAAGTTTAGAAGAAACAACACCATTAGCTGATGACAAAAAGCAAACTAACAAATAAAATTACCAGACATAATAGCTTGAGGACTATGGAAATGAAGAGTATTGAAATTGAAGCTTATTGGCGTTAGGCTAAAACGATCCCCATCAATACTGCATAACTATGAATATTTAAGTTTTTTGTTTTGTTTTTGTTTTGGAGGGGTATTGACTCAGGGTTTCTTTGTAGCTTTGGAGGCTCTCCTGGAACTAGCTCTTGTAGACCAGGCTGGTCTTGAACTCACAGAGATCCACCAGCCTCTACCTGCTAAGTGCTGGGATTAAAGGCGTGCACTACCACCCCCCAAAATATTTAAGTTTTAACATCTTACAATCTTGGTTTAATTTTCTGTTTGTTCTGGTAAGTGAATATTTCCTTTTTTCATTATTTTCAATTAAAAAATCTTATTTTACATAGTAATCCCAGTTCCCTCTCCCTCCTGTCTTCCTACTCCTGCCACTGTCTCCTCCTCCCACACCCCAACCACTCCTCAGAGAAAGTGAGGCCTCCCATGGGGAATCAGTGAAGTCTGTCATGTCATTTGGGGCAGGACCTAGGACCTGCTCCCTGTATGTAGGCTGAGAGAGTATCCCTCCATAGGAAATGGGTTCCAAAATGCCGGTTCATGCACTAGGCATAAATACTTGTTCCACTGCCAATGACCTCATAGACTGCCCAAGCCCCACAATTGACACCCACATTCAGGGGGCCTGGTTAAGTCTTATGCAGGGTCCCTAGTTGTCATGTCAGCTGTTTCTGTGGGTTTCCCCAACATTTACTTGACCCCTGCTTATTACTCCTCCATCTCTACAACTGGATTCCAGGAGGTTGGATCAGTGCTTACCTGTAGAACTCTGCAACTGCTTCCATCAGCTACTGGATGAAGGCTCTAGGATGGCATTTAAGGTAGTCGTCAACCGCATTATAGGGGAAGGGAATTTAAGGTACCCTCTCCATTATTGCCTAGATTCTTAGTTGGGTTCCCCTAGTGGATTCCTGGGAATGAATTTCCCTAGTGCCATGTTTCCCGTTAAGCCCACAATGGCTCCCTCTATCAAGGTATTCCTTTCATTGCTCTCCTCTATTCTTCCCCAGACTCAGTCTTCCTGCTCCCTCATGTCCTCCTCTCCCCTCCCCTTCTCTCCTTCTCTTTCTCCTAACTCCAGATCCCCTGCCCCCATGTTCCCAATCTGCTCAGGAGATCTTGTCCCTTTCCCCTTCTCTGGGGGAACATGTATGTCACTCTTTGGGTATATATGGATGCCAGGGGGTGGGGTGGAGCTTCCACCATAACAGTCATGATGTTTGTCACAGCAATAGAAACTTTAAGACACCAGGGAAGCAATTTTAGGTCATGCTAAAATGTTAGTTGATTAGGAGAGAGATATATTCATTCTTGGATGTAATAATGATCAGTTCCTCTGCTGTAGGCCTGGAGAAGAGGTGAAGGATGGAAGGATTCTAAAGTGGTTTATCTTTCTAGTATTTAAATATGAAAAGGACTGTTTTCCTCTAAACTATAGTTAACAGAAGTGTTGCTGGTGAGATTCCTAATAGTGTTTGAGTGTTGTTAATAGAATGCAATGATCATTATGACCTTCTGAAGATTAAAAATGTCATTTTAAAAGATTCAGACATTTCCTTGGATTTTTTTAAGTATTCAAGTTGGATCATACAAACCTAAGACAAATTTAAATCAAACTTATGTAATAATAAATTTTAAATTCATCTTATATACATAATTCAGTCATTCTTAGCTATTTAAAGGCAAGCACCATGTCTGCAAAGGCACATATTTATTTTGAATTAAATTTTATACAAAGGTATAAAAGGTACTTTTCACTGAAAAGCATTGTAAATTATATTAAACACCAAGAGGGTATACAGAGATGATAATTAGTGATTTCTGCTCTGTGGATGAGCTAGAGAGGTTGAGTGATACTAAAAGATAGGAAATAGTATTAAGAAACAATTAAATGTATGTGACATTGTAAACTATGTTTCATAGGCTAGATGAGTTTCTCAGGAAGACACATGTAAAGGAGGACAGTCCACATAAAGTGGATATCATGAACAAGGTGTGAGATAACATGAGCATTCAAGGAATGTGATATAATAAACAAGGTGTGAAATCAATTGAACACTTGAAGGAGTGATCCATGGAACATTCATGGAATTCATATATATCTAGAAAATAAGATATGTGGAAAGAATGGTAAGTTCATGAGAAGGGAATCTGGGAAGTTAGGAATTATTCTGGTTTTAAAAACTCCTAACACTATGTAAGATGTTTTAGCTTGAATAGGCAATTGAGAAAGTATAGTTGAAGACAGAGTATGAGAAATATGTGAAGTGGGGTGAACAGGTCACTAGATACTTCGTTATCTCATAAAGTTAGTGTATATACCATGTTGTTTAGGTAATAAGATTTTTAAGGCCTATTTTTAGTTTCTTTAATAGGATTGATTATCATTAGCAGTCTCATAATTGTTTAAATAAGAAACCAGTCTTCCATTCTTTCTTTTCCTATATATTTTGATTCTACATATAGATAAATAATGGTAGAAAAATTCAAAGGCAACATATTTCTTGATGGTTGGAAATAACAATTATTTCTTCTTCTGTGGTAATAATAAAAAATATTAAGAGAAGACATCATGTTTATTTTCAGTGTTTTCAACCCTAGGAAAGGAAATAGGGCTAGAGAAAACCCAGAAAATGTCCACCTTTCTGTTAATAATGAATTCATCAGTATTATCCCTGGGTAAAGCACCTCTAACATTTTGTCAAATGATTCAAAGCTGAGGAAAAGAAAATGGATATTAGAAGAGGGATGAAGCTTATAGACTCAGTGATGTTCTACTCCAACTTTTATCAGAAATGTCAACAAAGAGAAGATTGGATACCTTCTAAAAGTCAGAGGATGCTAAGGACCAATCCTACAAATATATCTAAATCACTGAAATGAGGTTTTAAATTTACTTTTGATAATCCCATACTTGTATACATACTATACCCTTTCTCACCCCCTCCTACTTCTGTCAACCCCCCTCATTTGTCCTACATAGTCCCCAGCCCACACTCATGCCTTTCTTTTCCCTCCTCCTCCTCCTTGTGTTTGTCTCAGTTGCTAAGTACTTTCTAGAAGACATTTCAATCCTCTCTAATTTCTCATTCCCATAGCCCTTTCACCTTCTTTATGCAATGTTCCTTGGAAATTCGGAGTGACAAAGATGTCCAGTTTAAGGCCAATAACTCAACTGTCACTGATCCTCAAAACTGAGACAAGTTATGAGCCTTCAATTTGACCATTTGCTGAAATAAGTGGCTTCTGTGACCAGGTGATAAATACACCTATCTATGCATATAAAATAATTATTTAAGGACTATTGAGATGGCTCATCATGTACAGTTACATGATGTCAAGCTAGATGATGTAAGTCAAATACAAAAACCCACATGGTAGATATAGGGAGCCATCTCCTGCAAGTTGCCCTCTGACCTCCACAGAGGTACTGAGGCATGTTTATGCACATTAATACACACACACACACACACACACACACACACACACACACACACACACACACACACACACACCTCCACAGAGGTACTGAGGCATGTTTATGCACATTAATACACACACACACACACACACACACACACACACACACACACACACAGAGAGAGAGAGAGAGAGAACATAAATAAATAAATGGATAAACAAACAAAATAATAAAATAAAACAAGTATTTAATGCATGTTTAATCAGAATGATTATCTAACAATGCATTGGTAGTAGATTTTGACATAGGATATCTAAAAAATCATGAATGAAAAAGTGTGGAATATGTTCAGGGAAATATCATCTTTGTGGGATAAAAGAGCAAGTACAAAAGGCCCTACTTGAGACAAGGCATAATAATGCATCCAGGGAGTTAAATAGAAGCCTTCCAGCTGAAGTATAAATTAGAGGAGATGGGAATGAAAAGCTAGGTAGAAACAATCATATCCCATATGGTAAGGATTTTCTGAGGATTTAGACTGAACCATAGCAGCAATAGCAAAGCACTAAAAAGGTTTAAATCTTTGGCACAGCTGATCATCTTTGTTTTTCTAAAATACTACCCTGTGCTAAGACATGAGAAATAGATGCTCTGTGACAGATTTGGGAAGATCAACTTGAACTATCTCCATTTTACAGATGAGGAAAAAAAGAGTTTTTATTTCCTGACAGAGCAACAAGAAATTTTTGTGTATTCATTTAATATAATGCTCTGCTCATTTATTTATTCAATATGATTAAACACTATGTTAAAGAATAGAACTCCCAAAGTTACATTCCTTGTGAAACTCATGTTCTAATAAAATATGATAACATTAAACTAAATCTTTTAATTATTTCCTCACAAATGCTGCTACTGTGAACCACAAGAACAGAGTTCTACGAGACTTTGTAACTGAGGAAGCAAGGAACATGTACTTCTTTAAGGAGGTGACATTGAAGCTGAACCATTGAAGATAAAATGTAATAAATTTTAGAAGATATTTCCAAACAAAAGGAACACCGTGTGCAAAGTCCTTGAGAAGGGAAAGGAACTGGCATGAATCTGTAGTTGAAGCAAGTTTAGTGTGGCAAGATGTAGTGGATGGGAGGTGTTTAGCGCAGCACAGCACTTGACTCACTGTGGGTGACTAAAATACATTTATCTAATGTACAACTAAGAAAGCCATAGTGAAGTAAAGAGGCATCCTGGAGAATAATGAAATCTCAAAGCACAGGAGTAGCACAGATGTATTTGTAGTCAAAGATAAAAGAACCATCAGAAAGGAAAAAGCTAATGGCATAAGAGGGAATACTTAGAAGCAATGCATTTTGAAAGAAGCAGGGGGATACTGGTAGATAGATAGCCTTGGAAACAAAGAATACTTCCTTCATTGAAATAACTCCTTTGAACAGAGATTCATTGAACACAGAGATGTGCTAGAGTGAATGTTCCAGTTTGAGTGCACATTCTTTTTTTCATGACTTCAAATTCAGTATCAATTTGTTTTCTATTTGAAATTTATAATGGTGGGAGTATTCACATTATAATATTAATTACTGAATGTTCATTGTACAGACTTCATAAAAATTACCTTCTTCAATAATCTCATTTATACCTCTTTTTACAGGTGAGCAAAGTTAACAAATATGCTTTTATTTCACAGAATGTGGAGTGAACACTAGTCTGAGTCAAAGCCAATCCTTTTTAGTCCCATCAGTCTCTGTAGTAACATCACAGCTGATAAACTTGTAAACACTGAAGGAGAACTGTGTGAAGGATGCAATTAGAACACCAAAGGGAATTTGTTATAGAAATGGGCTAGAAATAAAAGTGAAGTATCTTTGTCATGTCAGGAGTTTCAAAATGACAGTGAATTACTAGAGAAAATTTTCTGGAAGGTGTGATATATAGACAGAATCAGTATGCAAGAATGTATTAAATTAAAGAAGGCATGAGGGAATGTGAGGCAAATAAAGAAAGATATGGGGCAGGAGCTCCCAAAGAATTTAGGATCGTTGGAGTATAATGCTGAGGAGGGAGGAAGGGACTCAGTTATAAAAGCCTGTAAGCAATATGAAACAGTTCCTACTTTATCACAGTCATTAGAAAAGTTCTGAACAATTATGTGCAGTGACCAAATTTTGGGTTTACATAAAAATGTATGACACTGATTGCTAAGTCAAATGGAGCCTACTCCCTTTGTATTTATAACAAAGCTTTATATTCATTTAACAAGTACTAAGTGCACAATATATGTGCTGGATGATTTCTGGGAACACATGGTGAGTGAAACTGCTATGCTGTCTATTTTCATAGAACTGATGTAAGCTAAGGGGAAACTTAGAAGGGTCAAACAAATAGATTTATAGTTTGTAAATGTTAGCAATAGCCATCCAAAAAGCACCAAGGTTCCCGTAGAAAATTCAACAAAGGCTGCTGCCTGAATTCTTTTCTCATCGCTGTGACAGAAAAGCTGTTAAAATCAATTTAAATATGGAAAGGTTTTATTTTGGCATACAATTCTAAATAATATTCCATCATGGTAGGAAAGAAATGGCAACAGGAGTATAAAGCAGACAGATGGGTGCTGGTGCTCAGCTACTTTCTCCTTTTTACTCAATGTAGGACTCTAGCCCATGGGAAGGTGTCATAAATAGTTAAGGTAGGTCTTCTCACCTTAAATAACTTAATCTAGAAACTTCTTCACAAGCAATTCCAGAGTTCCATGTTCATAGTGATTCTAAATACTATCAAGTTGACATATGAGATTAGTTATCAAACTAACAAAGATTCTGAAGTCTGGGAAGGCAACCTCCAGGAAATAAATGTAAAAGTGATATTACATAATTATATGTTAAGTTATCAGACAGAAAGAAAGCCTTATTCTAATCAGGAAGGTTATCATATGTGAAAATTTGGGGGCAAAGTAAGTAATCATCCATTTGTTATAGCTTGGGTCCTGATCATTACCAGTGGCCCTTAAGTATTGGTTTGGCTACAGCCTGTGGCATTACTGAAAGGTAGTTGAACCATTAAGGCTTGGAGTCTTGAAGGAAATTTTCAGGACAATAAGGGTGTTCTCTTGAACTACATAGTGGAGCTTAGCCTCTTCCTCTTTTTACTTTCTGAACATGAATCAAAAGACTTTCTCTGCTTTAGCAAAAGCAACAACTAAACATAGACTTAAACCTTTAATGTCATGAGCCAAATAAACCTTTTGTCACAGAATTTTTTAAAGTTATGAACTTAAAATAACTTGATGATAAGACCATATTCCTGAGGATTTTACTTACTTGGGTCATAGGACATGAAGAAATCAACCTGGTAGCCATCCAGAAGTTTCCTCCATATTGATAAGATTTTGTAATGCTGAAAAGTGCTATAAAGGCAGCTGGTAGATAAAATCCATCAGTAGTCTTACACAGCAATGAACCTAATGATTTACAAGAAGGACTGGCCTGGCAAGATGTGTCCACTGATGCAACAATGGCATGAATGCTATGGTGGTAACCAATTGCTTTCTGGTTGGGTATAAGGGTCACTCCATAAGGAAGAACTCGTGGCTGTTATTATAAAACCTCTCTGAAAACCTGTGGCTGAGGAGCTGATGAGCCCCGGGGAGAACCTACTACTTTGACTTTGCTAAGTGGACACAGAATGAAAATGATTTTTAAATACTTACCTTTATATTCACTTATTAGTGAAGCTCCAAGTCCTCATCCAAGGAAGCTCATTTTTTTTTCATGGGATGATAGCACAGAGATTCATAACTGATCAAAGGGCAAAAAAGTGATAGTGAAGTTTTCAGCCCTGAACAGGACATCTATATCATATACCCTCCTTACAAGGCTCAAGAAATACTGGGGAAAGAGGTAGAAAGATTGTAAGAGCAAGATGTTGGGGAGAACTGTTGCCAAACTATCTTCTGTAAATGACACTGTCATTGCATTCATGAATTCATAAGATGTGTGATTATCTGCACAAGACTGGCACAAAAATCAGCATTTCAGTATGGATAAGGGAGTGGCACGTGACATTCTACCACCAGGTGAGTGGGACTTGGGAGTTGATGGCAGCAGTTGATGGTGGAGAGTCAGTTTATTATAGGGGTGTGGCTTCTAGTAGGTTTACCATGCTCCAGTGGATGGTCCTGTACTTGTGGGCATATGGCAAACACTAATGGAAATGGTGGATTAAAAAAAGAATAAAAAACAGTATGACACTTGCACAAAAACATCAATATGAAGACCAGTGGAATAAAATAAAATATTCAAACATGATTTTCCACAACTACATAGCTGTAACTACATAAAGATGTCAGAAACATACATTGGAAAATACAGACAGCATCTTCAACAAGTGGTGCTATGAAAACTGTATGTTCACATGTAAAAGAATGAAGTTAGACCCATATATTTCATCTCAAATAAAAATGAACTCAAAATGGATCCAGGACTTCAATACAAAACCTGAAAGACTTAAACTGCCAGAAGAAAAGAGGAAGTACCCTACTGGATATATATTAGGTAAACACATTCTAAATAATAGGATTACATTTGCTTACAAATTAGGCCAACAACTAAAAAGTGGGACCTCAAAAAACTAAAAAGCTTCTGAATAGCTAAAGATATCAATGGGAGATATGTATGTGACAGAAGATGCAGAATATATAAAGAAATCTAAAAGAGTCAAAACCCACAAGTAACTCATACAAAAAAGAGCTTTGGATCTGAACAAAGTGTTTTCAAAAGAAAAAATAAAAGTAGCTAAGAAATATCTGAAAATTGTATCATCTTTTTGACAATCAGGAAAATGCAAATCAAAACATTTAAGATTTTCATTTTACTCCAAACAGAATGACTAAAATTAACAAAACAATGACAAAAAATGTTTTGAAGATGTAGGGTAAGTGGGTGAGGGGTTGGGGATGTCATTCACTGTTGGTGGGATTGCAAACTGGTCCAGCCACTCTGCAAATAAGTTTGAAGGACTCTCAAAAAGATAAAAATAAATCTACCATATGTACCAGCTACATAACTCCTTGGCATATGGCCAAAGTACTTGACCTCCTTGTCCACAGATACTTGCTCAGCTATGTTCATTTCTGTTTTTTTTTTATTTTGCAATAGCTAGGAAATGAAAACAATGTAAATGTTTTTCAACAGAAAAAATGAATAATGAGATGTGGTACATATGCATTATATAATCCTATTCATTTGTAAAGAAAAATGAATTTTGCAGTTAAATGAAAGAAACTAGAATTCAATGCAAAAATCATTATATTGTGTGGTAACCCAGACTCATAAAGACAAACAGTGAATGTTTTCCCTCATATGTATGTTCCTATCTCTAAATCTTAAGATGTGAATATATTACCCAGAGCAATTGCAGAAGCCAGGAATGTAAAAAGGTACCATGGATGGTGTGCTACAAAAAGGAATAGCAGGATATAAGCTACATGAAGGAGGAAATGGGGAAAACAGGGGATTTAACTGGGAAGGAAGAGGGAGGTCAGTACAGAAGGAAAGGGAAGGAAAAGGGAAAAACACTAAGGATTTTTAAAGCCATAAAGAATGCAATCACAATGAAAAATAGGCCAGAAATTGAAAGAGAACAAGGAGAGGTATACGGGAAGGTTTGAAGCAAGGAAAAGGAAGGGGGAGATATGATTATAATCTCAAAAATTAAAAAGTAATAAAAAATCATAAGTAATCATATTATTTTTTACTTACCAAAATGACCTATAATACATATGTGTATGCTTATACATATAAAGTTGAAATGAAACTATGTCACCTGGTCTCACACTTCCCCCAAGAACTATAGATCAGATAACAAATGCCAATATTAGGCATGAGATACCCCATTCGAAATTATTGGTCAGGGGAGTTCAAGAGACTCCAAAAGCAACATAGGCTATTGCTAATGCCCTTGGTTGCCTCAAAGAAGTTGCAGGGAAGTTAAAGCCCTATTGTTGAAGACAATATGTACTTCAGACAAACCTGGAGGACCTGATCTGGATGCTACCAGAAAGCCTCCTTCCTGAAGACTAGTTTTCACAGTATCAGAAGCCACCATGCAAACTTCCAGAAAAGAGAGGCAACCAAAAGTCCTACCCATCAATGATGCCTATTAACTACAACAGTTACCAACATGTCATAATAACTAAGGGTATAATGCTGGCACTCATGTCTTGGTGGTAACCAACAGCTAATTGGACCTAAGGCCCACGCAGCAGGAGGGATATTATGTCTTGTACTGGAAACCTAGCCAAATTCATGGGGCTACTGAGTTCACAGATCTTACAGGAGAACCTGTTACCTAGCATAATTTCTAACTGAATAGTAAAGAGTTATCCTTATAGCCACAGATGCAGGTAGTTCTCACACATCAGAGAAACTCTTCCTTGCAACAGATACCATTACATAAACTTGTCACAATTGCTAAAAATAGAGATAATATCTGAACGTGGACTGACCAGTCCCAGTGAATGCATCTCTAACACCTAAGACCCAGGAAACATCTCAGAAAGGGAACTGAAAGATCATAAGTAAGAGGCCCAGGGAATCTGCTGTGAAATTGTGTTGCCTAGAAATGACAGGAAAGCCTCACACATGATACCCAAACAATACGGCTGCCTAGAAAAGACTCTAACAAGTACAACATCGATAGGCAAGCTAACATGGATGGATGAATCTCGTGGGGCCCAGCCTTAGGCAAAGAATTACAGGCAACTAAAGAATGCTTACAGCGAGGGAAATAGTCTTTGCCAAGGATGAACTCCTAATTGGATGTCCAGTACTAAGTGGTCTGCCCTGAAATCATATACATACAAGTAACACTAAATGGACTCAGAAGTTTGCACTTACATATTTAAGCACACATACATGCATGCATACAAACATACATACATATGTGTGTATAACAATAACAAAGAGTTACCATTAATTTGAGCTAGAACAAGGGCTATGTGTACATTTGGGATGTTGGATCGAGGAAAGGAAAAGGGATAATGTTGTAGTTATGTTTTAATTAAAAATAAAAATAGACAGATGATAAAGTTGAGAAAAGGACAAGAGAAGGTTCTGACAAGGAGGAGGAAAAATGGGCTGCTATGATCAAAATATACTGCACACATATAACAAATTCATAATAATAAGTGAATTAAAACTTATGTGAGGGGAACCTAAAATCACATTTGAGTAATTAAAAGGAGGACCTAGGTAGAAGGAATACTGAGTTAGAGATCAAAATAGAAAGACAGTCAAGAGTCAGACTAGGAGAGTCAAATTAGAAGACCATCATATGGGTGTTTAAGGTTACTTTAAAAGTAACAAGAAGACTTTGAGTTAAGGTTTACTCCAATAGGAAATGGTCCATATAGAACCACTCTTTAGTGGAGTGGTGGGGGATAAGAATTTTTGAGATTTACCAACTGCAGACAAGATGCTCTAACCCTGATCCCATTCCTGCTCTTGTAATCTAATCTGTAGTGTGGATGCACAAATTGAGTTGTGACACAGAAAGTATTCCCCTATAGTGTGGAATTTCTAGCTGTCTCAAACTTGATGACATTTTGCAGCCAAAATCTATGCTGTGATCTGGAAACTGTGAAAGAACAAATTCCATCCTAGAGATAGGATAAGACAGTTTTGGAGGAAGAGAAAAAGCAAGTACATGGTGATTGATTTGTTGGTATTAGAATGAAGAGTGGGGAGATATGAACACAAACTTAATCCATTTTATCATCCTATCTAACATCAACTGCTAGGTTTAGATGATTACACCTATACCTATAAATCTTATTTGGCTGTAATTCGCCAGGTCAGGAATCTAAAGTGTATTGAAAATGTTTTATTCTACTGGTTTACCTTGAAATGCTTGTATGCATTGATTCTGCTAAGAGTTTAAAAGTAAAGAATATAAGACACAGCTGTGCCTAAGTTTTCTGGATATAAATGGCACACACTGCTTCCTGGCATTGAGAGAAATGTCATTG
Organism: Cricetulus griseus; assembly: GCF_003668045.3. Lineage (NCBI taxonomy): Eukaryota > Metazoa > Chordata > Mammalia > Rodentia > Cricetidae > Cricetulus > Cricetulus griseus. Next base: position 63,192,754 of record NC_048604.1, read on the forward strand.
CTCAGGCACTAGGGATACTAACTGAGGGGTGTTCCAGATTTAGCAGAGAACACAGGGCTTTATGTTCAATTAGTACTTTCAGGAAACTGTGGCACTGGGTCAAAAGGAATTTGAAGCACCAACTGGAGACCTAGTCTATTCAGAGTTTTTAATTACTTGAATGTTTGAAAAGCTGATTTTTTTTCTCCCTCAACATTCCTAGAAAGGTTTACTTCTTTACATAGTGTTATGGAGGATTTCTGATAAAAGAAAAGAGGCAACTTCTCTTTTGAGAAGTTCTGTTGCCATCTATATTTTCACCCAGGGGATTCTCTTGCTGACAGGAATCCTCTAAGTTCTCAGAAAGACCAGTGGAAAGGAGAAAGCCTAAAGAAACATCAACACAGCACTCGGAAGGCAGAGGCAGGCGTATCTCTGTGAGTTCTAGGCCAGTCTGATCTCCAGAGCGAGTGCCAGGATAGGCTCCAAAGCTACACAGAGAAACCCTGTCTCGAAAAAGCAAGAAAAAAGAAACATCAACAATCATAATACAAGCCTACTCATATGCTGTTGTTAAGAATTCATTATTAAAACCATCTATATGATGTTTTCTATAAAAAGTATTGCATGTGTTCATATATTAGTATTCGGGTATTAGTGTCACTTTTAGAACTCAGAAGCACAGAAATCCTGATGTGGAATACACAACTCACTGGCTCTGTGCTTTAGAGTGCTTTCCTTGAAATTATTAAAGTGCTTTCTCATTTCTAGAGGCTGTAACAGACTACCAGAAAATGGGTAGCTTAAACAACAAATACTAGTTTCTCATTATTATGGATGGCAGTAAGTCCAAATTCAAGGTGTTGAAAGATGTCATGTCGATTCCGACCACCACAGAGTGCAGAGAGTGCAGTGGTGAGCTGATTTGGCCCCTACCTTGGGCACAGCCCCCCATATCACCCCCGCAAATCTCGGCAGACTGGAAACTGACAGACTGAATCAGTAACTGAGGACCCTGGGATCCCGACTCTGCTGAGATCCCTGGGCTATTCCAGCGCCACAGAGTGCAGAGGGGAGCTGCTTCAGCTCCTGCCTTGGGCCCAACTTCCATCTCCCCACCCTGGCAAACCCTGCCCCGGGATCTTCAACAGGATGACATGACCCCTGAAGACCAAGCAACCCAGAGTCTGCTGACATCTCTGCGCCAGTGCTGCTCTCACCCACCTGCAGAGCAAGTTCCTAAGAACTGCCTGCACCCAATTTGAAACCCATCAGAGTATCAAAGTCAATTGCACACACCTGAAGAGAACACAGGACCCATACACACCAGGAAAGGAAGTGACACCAACTGAACCCACTGTAAGAAGAGATGGGAAGACGACAATATAAGAACACATCCAACAACAGGAAAACCAATATGACACCACCAGAGTCTAGGGACTCTACACCAGCAAGACATGAACATCCCAACACAGAAGAAGCAGAAGAGAGCAACCTTAAAAACAACTTCATGCAGATGATAGAGAACCTAAGAGAGGAAATCAGTAATAGAAATAGAAGAAAAGACAAACCAAAAGATGCAAGAAATCAAGGAAAGCCAAAAAAGCCAAGAAAATACAATTAAACAGCTGAAGGAAACAGTTCAGGACCTGAAAACTGAAATAGAGACATAAAGAAAACACAAACTGAGGGAATGCTGGAAGTGGAAAAGCTGAGTAAACAATCAGGAACCACAGATGCAAGAATAACCAATACAATGCAAGAGATGGAAGACAGAATCTCAGACACTGAAGACAAAGTAGAGGAAATAAAATCGTCAAGCAAATAAAATCTGAAGTCTAACATATCCATAACACAAAATATCCAGGAAATATGGGACAACGTGGAAAGACCAAACCTAAGGATAATAGGTATTGAAGAAGGTGAAGAAACCCGACTCAAAGATGCAGAAAACATATTCAACAAAATCATAGAAGAAAACTTTCCCAACCTAAAGAAAGACATGCCAATGAAAGTACAAGAAGCCTACAGAATGCCAAATAGAGTGGACCACAAAAGATAGTCCCCCCCCCGTCACATAATAATTAAAACACCAAATGTACAAAATAAAGAAAAAATATTAAGAGCAGCAAGGGAAAAAGGCCAAGTAACATATAAAGGCAAACCTATCAGAATGACACCAGTCTTCTCCATGGAAACTCTGAAAGCTAGAAGGACCTGGATAGATATTCTACCAAATCTCAGAGAACACAGATTCCAGCCCAGACTTCTATACCCAGCAAAGCTTTCAATCACTATAAATGGAGAAAACAAGATATTCCATGACAAAACCAGATTTAAACAATATGTAACCACTAATCCAGCCCTACAGTAAGTAATGGAAGGAAAACTCCAACCTAAGGAAATTAACTACACTCACATAAACATAGGCAATATATAATCCCACTCTACAAAAACACAAAATAAAAAACAGGGTAAATCTACATACAATACCAGTACCAACAATAAATCAAAAACAAACAAGAATAAATACTCAATGGACCTTAATTTCCCTCAATATTTATGGTCTTATCTCGCCTATAAAAAGGCACAGGCTAACAGTTTGGATACGAAGACAGAATCCATCCTTCTGCTGCATACAAGAAACACAGGTCGAATTCAAAGACAGACATTACCTCAGAGTAAAGGGTTGGGATAAGATACTCCAATCAAATGGACTTCAAGCGAAAACTAATCATAAGAGATGAAGAAGGTCGTTTCATATTCATCACAGGAAAAATCCATCAGGAAGAAGTCTCAACTCTAAACATCTATGCCCCAAATACAAAGGAAACAACATTCGCAAAATAAACATTATAAAACTCAAATAACAAATAAGACCTCACACAGTTATAGTGGGAGACTTCAACACCCCACTGTCACCACTGGACAGGATGACCAGACAGAAACTTAACAAAGAGACAAAGGAACTAACAGAAGTTATGACCCAATTGGGATTAACAGACAGTTATAGAACTTTCTATCCAAACACAAAAGAATATACCTTCTTTTCAGCATCACATGAAACCTTCTCAAAAATCAACCACATTCTCGGCAACATAGCAAACCTCAACAGGTACAAAAAATTGGAATAATACCCGGTGTCTTATCAGACCACCATGCTTTAAAGTTAGAAATAAAAACAAATCAAAGTGAAAAAACCTACCAACTCATGGAAATTGAACAACACGCAATTGCAACATTCCTGGGTCAAGGAAGAAGTAAAGAAAGAAATTAAAGACTTTCTAGAATTCAATGAAAATGTTGACACAACATACCCAACATACCCAAACTTATGGGACACTTTGAAAGCAGTAGTAAGAGGAAAGTTCATAGCTCTAAGTGCTCACATGAAGAAACTAGAGAATAGAGACACCAGAGACTTGACATCACAGCTGAAAGAAAGCTCTAGAAAAAATGGAAGCAAATTCACCCGGGAGGAGCAGATGCCAGGAAATAATGAAACTGAGGGCAGAAATCAATAAAGTCGAAACAAAGAATACAATTCAAAGAATCAATATAACAAAGAGTTGGTTCTTTGAGAAAATAAAAAAAATAGACAAATCGTTATCCAAACTAACCAAAAGGCAGAGAGAGATTATGCAAATGAACAAAGTCAGAAATGAAAAAGGGGACATAACAACAGACACTGAGGAAATCCAGAGAATCTTCAGGTCATAAGATGAAAACCTGTACTCCACAAAATTTGAAAATTTAAAGGAAATGGACAATTTTCTAGACAGTTATCACATACCAAAATTGAATCAAGAACAGATAAGCAACTTAAAAAGACCGATAACCTCAAAGGAAATAGAAACAATCATCAAAAGTCTCCCAATCAAAAAAAAGCCTGGGGCCAAGTGGATTCACTGCAGAATTCTACCAGAAATTCAAAGAAGTGTTAATACCAATACTCCTCAAATTGTTTCACACAATAGAAGCAGAAGGGACATTGCCAAACTCTTTTTACGAGGCTACAATAAGTTTGATACCCAAGCCACACAAAGACACAACTAAGAAAGAGAACTACAGACCAATATCCCTCATGAACATTGATGCAAAAATTCTCAATAAAATACTGGCAAATCGAATACAAGATCATATCAGGGAAATCATCCACCATGATCAAGTAGGCTTCATCCCAGGGAGGCAAGGATGGTTGAACATAGGAAAATCCATCAATGTATTTCAACATATAAACAGACTGAGGAAAAAAAACCCACATGATCATCTCACTAGATGCCGAAAAAGCCTTTGACAAATCCAACACCCCTTCATGATAAAGGTCTTGGAGAAATCAGGGATAACAGGAACATACCTCAACATAATAAAAGCAATATACAGCAAGCCAACAGCCAACATCAAATTAAATGGAGAGAAACTCAATCCAATTCCTCTAAAATCGGGACAAGACCAGGCTGTCCACTCTCTCCATACCGCTTCAATATTGTTCTTGAAGTTCTAGCTAGAGCAATAAGACAATAAAAGGAGATCAAGGGAATACAAATAGGAAAGGAAGAAGTCAAACTCTCACTATTTGCAGACAATATGATGGTCTACATTAGTGACCCGAAAAACTCTACCAGGGAACTCCTACAGCTGATAAACACCTTCAGCAAAGTGGCAGGATACAAGATTAAATCAAAAACATCTGTGGCCCTACTATACACCGATGACACATTAGTGGAGAAAGAAATCAGAGAAACATCACCCTTTAAAATTGCCACAAACAACATAAAATACCTTGGGGTAACACTAACCAAAAAGACCAGTACCATAAGAATTTTGAGTCTCTAAAGAAAGAAATTAAAGAGGAAACCAGAAATTGGAAAGATCTCCCATACTCTTTGATAGGTAGGATCAACATAGTAAAAATGGCAATCTTGCCAAAAGCAATCTACAGATTCAGTGCAATCCCCAATCAAAATCCCAACACAATTCTTCACAGACCTGGAAAGAACAATTCTCAACTTTATATGGAGAAACAAAAGACCCAGGATTGTCAAAACATCCCTTTACAATAAAGGAACTTCTGGAGTCATCACCATCCCTGACTTCAAGCTCTATTACAGAGCTTTAGTCCTGAAAACAGCTTGGAATTGGCACAAAAAGAGACTGGTAGACCAATGGAATAGAATTGAAAACCCTGATATTAACCCACACACCTATGAACACCTGATTTTTGACAAACAATCCAAATTCATATGATGGAACAAATTGAACATCTTCAATAAATGGTGCTGGCATAACTGGTTGTAGACATGTAGAAGACTGCAGTTAGACCCAAGCCTATTGCCTTGCACAAAACTTAAGTCAAAATGGATCAAAGACCTCAACATAAATCCAGCTACACTGAACCTATTAGAAGACAAAGTGAGAAATACCCTGGAATTAATTGGTACAGGAGACTGCTTCCTGAACATTACACCAGTAGCACAGACAGTGAGGTCAACAATTGATAAATGGGACCTCCTGAAACTGAGAAGCTTCGGTAAAGCAAAGGAGACAGTCAGCAAGACAAAACGGCAGCCAACAGACTGGGAAAAGATATTCACCAACCCCACATCTGACAGAGGGCTGATCTCCAAAATATACAAAGAACTCAAGAAGCTAGTCCCCCAAATACCAAACAACCCAATTAAAAAGTGGGGTACAGAACTAAATAGACAATTCTCAATAGAGGAATCTAAAATGGCTGAAAGACACATAAGAAAGTGTTCAACATCCTTAGCCATCAGGGAAATGCAAATCAAAACAACTCTGAGATACCATCTTACTCCTGTCAGAATGGCCAAAATCAAAAACACCAATGACATTTCATGTTGGAAAGGATGTGTAGAATGGGGAACACTTCTCCACTGCTGGTGGGAGTGCCAACTTGTACATCCATTTTGGAAATCAGTATGGCAACTCCTCAAAAAAATGGGAATCAGTCTACCACAAGAACCAGCAATTCCACTCTTAGGCATTTGCCCAAAAGAAGCACATTCATACAAGGACATATGTTCAATGATGTTCATAGAAGCACTATTTGTAATAGACAGATACTGGAAGCAGCCTAGATGCCCCTCAACCGAAGAATGGATAGAGAAAATGGAGTACTACTCAGCAGAAAGAAACAATAGAATCTTGAAATTTGCAGGAAAATGGATGAATCTAGAAAAAAACATTCTGAGTGAGGTAACCCAACAGCAAAAATACAAACATGGTATGCACTCACTCATATGCGGATTTTAGACATAGAGTAAGGATTACCAGCCTACAATCCACACTGCCAAAGAAAATAATAAGCAAGCAGGATCCTATGAGAGACATACATGGTCCCCTGGAGAAGGGGAGAGGTGCAAGATCTGCTGAGCAAATTGGGAGCACGGGAAGACGGGGAGGGAGCTAGGAGAATGAGAAGGGGAGAAGAAGAGGGATGCCGAGGACATGAGGGAGCAGAAAGTTTGAGTCAGGGGAAGAATACATGATAACAAGAATGGAGATAGCATAATAGAGGGAGACATTTTTGGTTTACAGAGAAATCAGGCACTAGGGAAATGTCTGAAAATCTACAAAGATGATACCAGCTAACTATCTCAGCAACAGAGGAGAGGCTACCTTAAATGCCCTCCCCTGATTATGAGATTGATGACTGAGTTATATGCCATCCTACATAGCCTTCATCCAGCAGCTGGTGGAAGTAGAATCAGGCATCCATAACTAATCACCGAACTGAACTGGAACCCAGATGCAGAAAAGGACCAGTGAAGAGCACAGAGGTCCAGACCAGGCTGTTGAAACCCACAGAAACAGCTGACCTGAACATCTGGGAACTCTTGCTCCCCAGTCTGATAGCTGGAATACCAGCATGGGACTGATCCAGACCCAAGGAACATGGGTTTCTGGAAGGAAACCTCAGAAATCTATGGGACCTCCTGTAGAAGCCCAGTATTTATCCCTAGCATAGGTGTGGACTTTGGGAGCCCATTCCACATAGAGGGATAGTCCCTGAGCCAAGACACACGGGGGTGGGCCTAGGCCCTATCCCAAAAGATGGGATAGACTCTGATGACACCGTATGGAATGCCTCACCATCCAGGGGAGCAGAAAAGATATGTGACAGATAAGGTTTTAGTTGGGGGGGGGTAGGGGAGGACAAGTGGGAGAAGGGAACTGGTATTTCCATGTAAAACAATCCTGTTTCTAATTCAAATAAAAAAGTTGGAAAATAAAAAAAAAATTTAAAAGGTGTCATGTCAGATGAGGGCCTGCCTTTTTGTTTTCAAATTATGTCTTGTCTGGTTATCATTACAGTGAAGAGAGCAGCATGAGGTAGTTGCATCCTCTTTTGAAAATTCAATTTCTTTAAGAGAACACTGCTCTCATGAATCAATTACTTATGAAAGAACTGATCTCTAAATACCATCACATTGGGCATTTTTTCCTATGAAGCCTACAATCTGCTCAGACAGAGAAGCTAGGAAAAAAGGAGGACCCTAAGAGAGACATGCATAGTCCCCCCTCCAGAGAAGGGGAAAGGGACAAGATCTCCTGAGCTATCATGGGGAGAGGGGAGAGGAGTTAGAAGAAAGAGAAGGGAAGAAGGGAAAGGGAGAGGAGGACATGAGGAAGCAGGAAGATTGAGTCAGGAGAGGAATGGAGGAGAGCAAGAAAAGGGATACCATAAGAGAGGGAGCCATTATAGTTTTAAAGAGAATTCTGGCACTAGGGAAATGTCCAGAGACCTACGAAGATGATTTAGATAAGCAATTTTCAACTATATTTTTATCATAAGCATTATTCTGTATCAACTTAAAATGGCATAAACAGTACAAAGGAAAATACCTAGGGATCAAGGAAGGAATGACTAATGTCATCAAAATGGGTGGTCTAAAATTCAGGCTGATTTCATATATATGCCTAGGACCTAGGAATACTATCTTGAAATTATTTCCCTAGTCAATTTCTAATGGTTGAGTGAAAGCAGGTAGATTGCTATTGTCATTCAGGCAGTCATCCTTAGCTAGTTCAGGACTTTTGCAGACCCTGGTCTTCCTTTCAAAAACTCTGTGGCACTGTGCCACTCCACACATGGAGCTGTACAGGTACGCAAAAAGTTTCTGGATTTCTGGCCATGAACACTCTGAGATATGTACTTATAGTGTTCTTTGACCCCAGGATTATCGAAAATTTCAGAGTAAATGTCTGGTGAGTTCACACATTAGCAATTATACTATTTCTTTTGTGGGATCCAGTGACATCAGGGCAAAGTAAAGGCAATAATGCTGATTCTGAGACACTGTAACTCATACCAGATACAAGACAAGCTTCAATCACATCTGAGAATAGTGGGGTGAGAGCAGGCAGTCTGAGTAGTTACTTCAGACCCTCCTTTTGCTCCACATCATATGGTAGGGGATGTTCCAAGACTATTTGCTCTTCTATAGGAAAAAGGGTGGCCTATACTTATCCCACTATTAAATGAAGGATAGACATTCCCTGTACAAATAACACTGCTTTCCTTGCTTTGCTTATGTGACCCTTGCTGACTCTTCCTATTTGTGGCCATGTGTGGCAGGTAGAATCATGGGTAAACACAAAAGAAGTCACATTCTAGAAATATAATGATTGATATATAAAGCATTCAAGGAATTACATAGTAAATGTCATGTTCTACATGTGTACCATAAAATTTCGAATTTTAGCCATTTGTTAAGGCTACAGTAACAAATGAGCAGTATATGAAAAAATTATTAGTTATTTAGAAGTGATTAAATACAAAAAAGTGAATAAGCTAACAAAAGATTAATAATATGTATACGGTGAAATATTATGCAGCTGTGAGAATAGCTTAAAATGATGCTTTAAATACTTAAATGTAATTTTAATAAAAGGATGGGAATCACAAAAGAAATAAAATATGAACTCAATATAAATAAGATATACGGAGAAAAAGGACTAAAATTAGGCGATCCTAAGTGTTAACATATATGGCTTGTGGAATTATGAATGAAATTTATATTCTTTTAAATTCTGTATTTTTATGTTTGAGAAGAGACCTTGGTTTGTTCTATATTCTAACACTTGTTAGCTGTTTAGCCTTGAACAATCTACGTACTCACACTCTTAGGGAACTTAGCTTCTTTATTGATTACTGAGTACTGAAGTGTTATCAGTTGGTGTACTAACCTGCAATATGAAAGGGAAGTCTTTTGGGGTGAGAATATAATTAAATGAAATCTAAAAGAGGTCATAAGGTTTGATCCTTGACCCAATTTGTACAGAGACAGAAGAACTTGTTTTCTGTTTCTCCCTTCACCATGTAAGAGCATAAGTGGAAGGCAGCAATTTAAGTGGCATAAAAAGGCCATCGGTGGAATCCAGGGACGGGCAGATTGACCAAAGACTTTCAGCCTTCAGATGTGTTGATATATTGTTTATGATGTAATAAAACCACTGGGGATCAAAACGCAAAGCTAGCCACAGACGTAGATCCAGGAAGTGGTGATATACAACTTTAATACCAGCAGCCATACTAGCTAGCCATAGAGCCAGGTGGTGGTGGTACACACCTTTAATCCCAGGGCTCAGGAGACAGAAGTAGATTGATCTCTGTGAGTTCAAGACCACCATGGGCTACATGAAAGTGAATCAGCCAAAAAGAATAACAGCTCACACCTTTAATCCCAGCACTAGGGAGGTATAAAAGGAAGAAGCAAAGGGTCTCATGTGAGATTTAGTTTCCAGTCATGGAAAAAAATGCCTCTGAGGATTCGTGGAGACAGGATCACCCATTTCAGTCTGAGGTAGAGGTAAGGGCTAGTGGCTGGGTGTGTTTTGCTTCAGTTTGAACCCCAGTATCTATCTCTAGGTTTTTATTAGTCCTGTTACCTTCAGAACCCTGAGTAATACATTTCTGTTGTTTAAGTCAGTCTGTGATATTTTGCTATGGCAACTTGAATAGACTAATGTATTTGTAAAAGTAAAAGTATAAATATTAACCTTATAAGATTGTTATCTGATTAAATGAAATGACATTTATAAACTGCCTATGATAAATTTTGGCATATATATTTATAGGTAAAATGTGTGTTATGGAAAGGTATCAAAGTGAAAAATATGAAAAATAAATATGAGAGAGTAATGTGTCAATCATACAGCAAAGAGATGCTACAGAAAGAAAAATTGACAGGCAATATTCAGTTAGTTACTGGTTATTAATGTGCATTGCTAAAGGCAGCTGAAAAGTCTCTCATTCTAAACTGTGAATTCTAATAGTGATAGAGGATATAAAGTAAAATCTTGGATTTATAATTAATGAAGTTACAGATTTATAATGGCAAAAGCAAACATAAACAAGCAAATAAAATGATAAAATAATTGTAAAGATGTAGAAAGAATAGGCCAAATGCTTCATTTAAAATGGAACTTGTATATTCAACTCTCCATCTGCAGAATTTGAATTAAAATTCCTGCACAATATTCATAAATCTTGAATTCATAAAATTCAAGATTTTAGTAGGTGGGTAAAACAGATTAGGAGGGAACTTGAAACTTAAATGAAGATAAATTTGGTCCTGACTTTCATGTTTTGGTTTGGTTTTTCTCTACCATTTCCCAGTTTAGAATAAAGTAGCTTAAAACCTGAATATGTTGTCACCTGTGTACAAACTAGATGGTCAACATCATAGGACACCTTATATAGCTTTAATGATTTACAGTCATTGATCTGAACCTTAAAGGACTATTCTTGTTTTATTCTGGAGTGTTGGAGACAGAAGCCATGGTCATGGGTAAGCTAGGCAATCCTCTCTCAGAGCTACTGTTAAAGGTAGCTAAATAGCTCTGGTCTTTTTACCTGGAATTTGTTTTTACTTAATTTTATAAACTAAATCAGTTTATTTATATATAGGTGGATTTCAGTGTTTAAGTTTAAATATAGCATTGCTTTCTTTTTGTTTTCCTATTTTTATGGTTTATTTCTCCCTATGGCTAAATAATCGGCTTTTAAGTTTGTGATAATAATGCATTTTCTAAATATGCATATAAAACATTAAAGAAATCATTGTTCCATTTTATTGAGGCCTCAAAGAGTAAGAACTAATCAATCAGTATCAAAATATCTTTCATGGATTTTAAAGTTTAAAAATGCATGTATTGCATAGAGAAGAGGCAACTGGAAAATGGATTTCTGCCCTTTATCTCTATATCCCACCTCTATTGTATACAATAGTTGAGGTGAAGATAGCTAGATGAATAATTTCTTTGAAAAAAGTTGTTGGGGTTCCATGGGATTTTTTCAATCATTGTTTCAAAATAGGCCTCATATATGTTATATTAAGAAAATTATTCTAATATGTTGATATATGTTCCCTTGAACATGGAAGAAACAGAAACTAGTTGATCAACACCTGAAGATTCAGTAGAGTGAAAAGTATACCAAGAAACCAGTGTCATTAATGTAAGGGTCTATAAAGGGAGACAAATATCTTGTTGCATGTAATAGGAAAAAATAATAATTTTAATTATATTTTACCATATATGAACCCTAAAGACGATTGATCTGAGTCATTTTGGAAAGCAATCCATGGAGCAGTACTTCGAGGGGCATCACTAAGGTACCAGTGAAAGCACTTGACCTCTGATATCCATACATGCATGCACACATGAACATGTATACAAACACATAAAAAACTAGAATTAAAGTATTTCACCAGACACAGGGGTAGTTGCCATAGTTTCTTTTCCTGTTGCAGAGTTAAGAAACCCTGACAAAAGCAACTTAAGGGAGAAAGGGTCTATTCCTGCTCACAGCTACAGAGTACAGTCCATCATGACAGAGAACTCAACACTGCACGAACTTGAAGTAGTTGCTCTTAGAACATCCACAACCAGGAGGCTGAGAGGGATGAATAATTGTTGTCACTTTACGTTTCCCAGTTTCTTCAGTCTAGGACCCAATGCAAGAAAAGGTACTATTAACAGTAGAGATCTTTACAGGTCAATTAATCAAGGTAATCCCCCACAGATCTCCCTGAGGTTAGTTTTTATCTGGAGACTGTCACAGGCATGCCCAGATGGAATCCTGCCTATTAGGTAATTTAAAATCCTGTCAAGGATTAACACCAACAATCATAACAGATTTAATTCCTCACAATACCACAAAAAATTACCAAAAAAACACCACAATTCAATATACTAGTAGTCAAGTGTCAATTCTGACAGTTTAGAACTTGTATGAAAACACACACACACAATATATATATATATATAATTCCAAAGGCTGGAGTATTTAAAAGACTAAAGTGACTAAGATTACAATTATGATTTTCAGTTAGACACATGTAATTTCAGTTATTTACAAATATCTGAAAAGCTCTAGTTAAGATTTCATCCAGATGTCATTGTTTTTTACTGCTGAGTAGTATTCCATTGTGTAAATTTGCCACATTTTCTTTGTCCATTCTTCAGATGAGGGGCATTTAGGTTGCATCCAGATTCTGACTATTACAAATAATGCTGCTATGAACATAGTTGAACAGATGTCCTTGTGGTATGAGTGTGCATCATTTGGATATATGCCTAAGAGTTGAATTACTGATTTCCAGGATGAACAAGTTCACAAGCAAATGGATGGAACCAAAAGAAACCATCCTGAGTGAAGTATCCCACACACAGAAAGACAAATATGGTATATACTCACTCATATATGGATATTAGACATAGGAGCAAATGATAACCATCCTACAATCCACACCTACAGAGAAGCTAGGAAACAAGGAGGACTCTGAGGGAGACATAAATGGACTCCCCCAGAAGGGGAAAGGGACAAGATCTGAGTAAATTGGGAGCATGGGTGGAGGGGAGAGGAAGGTGGGAGGAGAGAAGAGGAGGGGGAAGAGAATACAAGGTACTGGGTAGGTCTAGTTGTGGGGAGGACAAAGGAGGGCAAGGATAGAGATACCTTGATAGAGGGAGCCATTATGGGCTTAAGGAGAAACACAGCACTAGGGAAATTCCCAGGAATCTGAAAGGATGACCCCCAACTGTAGGGGAAGCTGTAGCCACGCCTTCTTAGGGGCTGGCTACAGGTGTGCCTGACCAGGCTTGTGAGGGCGTGGTCAGAGTGACGTGGTGGGACTGCGTTTTCGGTTTCGGTTTCTCTTTTGCTTCTTGCTGTAGAGGCTGCTGCCACAGGCTGGCTAGGTTGCTCTGTAAGTAAGGCTTTTCCCTATTAAATAACCTTATATTTCTACCTGACTCCGTATTGGTAATTTCCCACTATACCCAACTAAGAATATAAGCAATAGTAGAGAGACTACCTTAAATGCCCTTCCCCTATAATAAACTCCCTTAAATGCCACCCTAAAGCCTTCATCCAGTTGCTGATGGAATCAGAAGCAGAGATTCACAGCTAAACACTGAGCCAAAATCCTGGAATGCAGTGGTAGAGAGGGAGGAGTGATGAGCAAAGGAGTCAAGACCATGCTGGGGAAACCCACAGAAACAGCTGACCTGAGCAAGTAGGAGCTCATGAACCCCAGTCTGACAGCAGGGGAACCAGCATAGGACCAAACCAGGCCCCTTGAATTGGGTGTAAGTTGGGGAACCAGGGCAGTCTATGGAGCCTCTGGCAGTGGAACCAGTATTTATCCCTAGTGCATGAATGGGCTTTGGGAGCCCATTTCCTATGGAGGTATACTCTCTCAGCCTAGATACATGGGGGAGGGCCTAGGTCCTGCCTCAAATGATGTGACAGATTTTGGTGATCCCCATGGGAGGCCTCACCCTCTCTGAGGAATGGAAGGAGTTTGGATGGGGAGATTGTGGGGATAGTGGGAGGGAAGGGGGGAGAGGTAAATGGGATTGGTATGTATTGATGATTACAAAGTGGAGTCAGAGATAGGTTAATAACTATTAGTTTATTAGGGGAAAATCTCATGCCAGGGAACCAATAACCAGTGTTGCACCTGAGCAACATGAACCCAGAAATGCTTCCCCTTCAGCTCAGCTAAGTGAGATAGCCGCGTGCTTGCCCTCCTCCTTCTTAAACCCTTCTTATGCAACTGTGAACATGCCCAAGCTGGCATGGTCAGCAATACCTACAATCAGGGTTTCTCCATACAATTCCCCTTTTAGTCTAAAGAGGATTTAAACCTGAGACAAACTAAATTGTGTGCAAAACATTTTAACATAAGTAAAAGCATACATCATCTTAAGTAGAGACAAGATTATACAGAGTAAGACAATGTGAGACAAATTATACATACAAGTAAATTAACATAAGTTACATCATACAAGGATCTATAACAGTGTAAGTTATCTATAATTAATAATCATAAAGCTGAATTACAAGAAGATATAATAATCTACTTATATCACATCCTAACTATATCTGTTGCATCTAAATTCTAATGTCATCTGAAAGAGATGTCCAAGCCTGAACACCTCCTTCCAAACCCAACCCTAAACAATAGGAAACTCCCTAACTAGGTGTACATTATCCTTAGTGTCAACAGTGGGGAAAGTGGGGCATAGTATTCTCTGAGTTACTTTCTGCTGAAATGGGACAACAATAGCCTCGTGGGGTCCTGTAGGAAGAAAATGTTTGAATAGTGAAAGTCTTCAGTGGATTATCTGCAACACATGTATCCAGTCCGTATTTGGTAGGAGATGCTTGATTGAAGTCCTTATCCAGATTGAAGGCCTCGTGTTAATTGAAGCTCTGGCCAGAGTTCAATTAGAATGTACCACCATCTCAGCTAGCTGTTTTGGAGTTGATGTAGTCCAAACCAAGTTTAGAGTGGGGATTGTTAGTTCAAATGAATCAAGTTGGATCCAGTGGACAAGATGAGGTGGGGCCCATTTTCTTTCCGGAGAGTTCAAGGAAGTTCTTTATTCGATGTGTGGAACTTAAGCTTTTCTTTTTCGACTTGAATCTTGATCAACTTTGATGGTAACCAAAGCTTTTCTTCTCCTGTGTAAACAAAGGCAAAACTCCTTTCCCAACGTAACACATGTCCTGGTTTCAAAACAGAGGTCAATACATCTTTGAAGTATACTGGCTGATTTAGTTCAGAAGTTTTTCTGTAGTCCAGTGTCTTTCTGAAGCTGTTTGTCCTTTCTCATTAGCACTAAGAAAGTTTAGTGTTAATAAAGCATTATGTAACCTATGTTTGGGGATTTTTGTGCCCCCTGCCTGTTTATGGAGCATTTCTTTCAATGTTTGATTAGATCTCTCTACTACTGCTTCTCCTGTGGGATTGTGTAGTATACCAGTTACGTGCTTTATGTTACAAATATTTGAGAAACTGTTCCAATTTGCTGGAGACATATGCTGGAGCATTGTCAGGTTTATTTGTGCAGGTATACCCATAACGGCCATCACCTCTAACAGATGTGTTATAACAGAATCGGCCTTTTCAGAGCTAAGAGTAATAGCCCATTGAAACCCTGAAAATGTGTGTATAGTATGATGCTCATATTTTAAATTTCCAAATTCTGGAAGGTGAAAGACATCCATCTTCCAGACCTCATTTCTTCAGATGCCCTTAGGATTACAGCCTGCTGGTTAGGGAGCTTGATTATAAAACAAACAGGTAGGAGAGTTTCTCACTATCTCCTTGGCTTGTTGCCAAGTGATGGAGAAGTCCTTTTTTCAAACCTTTGCTATTTGCATGGTGTTTCTTATGAAATTCTGAGGCTTCTAACACATTTCCTATTAATAAATGATGAATCTCATCATTGCCTTGTGTTAGTGGGCCTAGCAGACCCGTATGGGATCTGATATGTGTTTTATATATATAGGATTAATTCTGTTCCTGATTGTGTCTTGTAACTGTATAAACAGTGAAGTTAATTCTGTATTATCAGGAATGAATTCTGCAGTCTCAATGTGTAAAATTACTCTCTCTGCATATTGAGAATCAGTAACTATATTAAGAAGCTCTGTAAAATCCATAAGTACCATAAGAATTGCATATAATTCTGCCTTCTCTACAGAAGTATATGGATTTGAACTACTTTACTTACCTATCCTGATGTATATCCTGCCTTACCTGATTTGTTAGCATCAGTGTAGAAGATAAGAACTCCAGAAATAAGAGTTTGTCTTACATTATGTGGAAGGATGCAGATTGTTTTTTTATGAATTTAATTCTGTCAGTTTTGGGATAATTGTTGCTAATTGTTTCCAAAAGAGCTATCTGCCAGTATTCATTATCCTTCCTTAAGGAGGAAATATCCTCATTAGTTAAAGGTACTATAATTTCTGCTGGGTCCCTTCCTGTCAGTTTACGAAGTCTTAATTTGCCTTTTATAATCAAATCAGACATCTTTTCTATGTACATCTTTAGCTTTTTATTCTGTTTATGTGGCAGAAATATCTACTGTAATATCTTCCCTCTGCATCAGAATCCCTGAAGGGATTTGTAACAAGAATACAGTCTAAATTAGGGTCCACATGGTCTACATGTGTGTCCAGTATTCTGTTTTCCACCCATTGCAATTCATTTTCCGCTTCAGCTGATAATATTCTTGGAATGTTTAAGTCCTTATCCCCTTTAAGGGCCATTTTTAAATGTTGTAAGTCATGTCCTACTACTCCAATTATTGTCTGTAGTTAAGAAATTTCCCCTAGCAATTTCTGAAGGTCATTAAGAGTTTCATAATGATCTCTTCTATTTTGTACTTTTTGTGGCCTGACTTTTCGTAAGTCTATTTTATAACCTAAATAATTAATATAATCTCCTCTTTGTATCTTTTCTGGGGCAATCTGTAATCCCCAGAGAGGTAGAACTTCCTTTACTGTCTAAAACATCCATTTTAATGCTTTCTTCTTAGAATCTCACAACAGTATGTCATCCATATAATGATATATTATGGATTGTGGAAATTTCTTACGAATTATCTCCAAATGTTTTTGTTTAGAGTGCTGGGACAATGTAGGACCTTTTAACATTCCCTGTGGCAAAACCTTCCACTGAAATCTCTTAAATGGCTGTGAATTATTCTATGTAGTTACCATGAACACAAATTTTTCCCTATCCTTTTATTGTAACACTATAGTGAAGAAGCAATCTTTTAGATCAATGACAATGATCAGACATCCTTTAGGAATCAAGGAAGGCAAAGGCATTCCAGGCTGTAGAGAGCCCATAGGCTGAATTACTTTATTGATGGCTCTAAGATATGTGAGCATTCTCCATTTACTAGAATTCTTTTTGATAACAAATACAGGGGAAATCCAAGGAATGTTAGATTCTTCTATATGCCCAGCATGTAGTTGTTCATGAATTAGCTTTTCTAAAGCTTCTAGCTTCTCATAAGTCATAGGCCATTGTCCTACCCATTTAGGCTCATCTGTAAGCCATTTTATGGGTAGAGCTTTTGGTTCCTCTAAAGGTTTAGCATTTATACTTTGTTTATGTTCAGCCTGGATGGTTGGTATCTGTTTTCCATACTTACTATATTTTGTCCAGCATATAGAGATTGTATATGATTTGCATCTGATACTAAAGGAATGTTAATCTGGGTGTTCCATTGCTGTAAAAGGTCACATTCACTTCTTGTAGTGGTCATATCCGAGGCCAGGACTTTTGGGTTCTAATAGTCACATCTGCCCCAGTGTCCACCAAAACGGTAATAACTTTATTATTTATTCTTACTTTTAACTGGGGCCTCTGATCTTTTAAAGAAGTCCGCCAAAATATGTATTTTTTTGTCTTCTCCAAAATTGATTTGATTCCTCCTTACTAGCCAAACTACCATCTAGAGTGGTACCATTCTTTACAATAGGGAATGTACTATCTATTCGTCCTGTGAGAGATTGTTCTCCACAGTGACTGGGAATTACCCGACCTTTCTCGATGTGGAGGCCTTCAACAGGACTCCAAAGGAGTTTCCCAATTGTAATGGGTTTCCTTGTACGTCTCTGGTCGATCTACATTCATTGGTCCAGTGTCTGCCCTTAACACATCTCCTACATAATCCAGGAGGCAGAGGCCTTCTATATGAGACATTGTTGGAATTTCCTTGCCTACAATTCCTTCTAATATGTCCCATTCTGCCACAGTTAAAACATCTAGTATCCTGATTCCTTCTTGACCCTCTGGGGACTGTTTTTCCTACCAAAGTTCCTGTTTCATTACAGTTAGAGCATCTGGCCTCTTGGTGACTTTTTAGACCTTTGGGGTTTGCTTCTCCTTCCCAAGCTTCTGTGTCATCACCTTTAAGACATTTAGTCTCTTGATGTCTTTTTTAACCTTTTGAGATTGCCTCTTCTACCCAAGCTTCTGTATCTTGGACATTATACTTGAGAATCTGATTGACAGTCATCCAAGGCTTGTAGCCTGGCAACTGTTGTCTCCTTGAGAGATTGAACCTCGTGAATCATATAAAATTCTAAGGATTTAATAGAATCTTTAATTTTTCTTGATTCTTCATTTACATATGCTTCTAAACCTTTAAAATTCTCATCTTTATATAGTAGCTGAATGACATATAAATTGCCTTCTAAATATCCAATCCTAGACTCCAGCTTTTGGCCTGTGGCAGTAGATTCATCAGACATGGAGCAAATTATCTGTGCCGGTTTGGTAATCCTGTTCTGGTTCTTATCTACCTTTCCATTTAAGACATCAGACATGGAACAAATTTTGCTTTCTAATTTGCCATGAGTTTGTTCTACCGGTGTTAGTAATGTAGCATGGCCACATTTAGTATCTTCACCTTCTTTACATAAATGTTTCATGTCTTGCATTTCAGAGATCAAGTTTTCCTGGCTGGCTTTTATAACTTGCATCCAACTTTCTAAGCTGCCCATAATTCATACAGGTTCTTTGTCCTTTTCCCTGTGTCTAAGTCCTCTAGGTAGAGATATCACATGAGCTCTGAAGCTGACTAATAACATAATATATAGGCATGTTACCAGCAAGTCATAAGCCTCCTCTAATATAGAATTCACATAAGAAGCAAGAATATTCTCAATGGTCTGCATTGCCAGATTATCTGGCAGAGTAATAAACAGAGTAATAAACCTTAGTTGTTATTACCTGGTAAAATATAAGTCTTTTATTTTCTATGGTTTGATTTTAGGTCGCAGTAACTATGTTTGACCAGCAGACGGCATAGGTGGCCAGTTGTGGTGGCGCAGGTGTGTTTCTAAACAGAGTTGAGCTGCGGATGGCTAAGTTGTTCTCAAAACAATCTGAAAAATATCTGAATGACTTTTGGACTGAGTTAGAACAGATGGAAGTGATGAGGTATTGTCAAAAGGTAAGGGTTTTGGAAACCCACAGGGAAGTAGCCAGTTCCGGGCACTGAGGCAGTATCCGGCCACAAAAGTGGCCGCAGTGTCGGAACGGAAGAGGAGGGGCAGCCAGAAGAAGCTGTGTTCTGGGGGGGAGTCAGACCCAGAGAGGCGGTAGAGAGTTTCCTTGCTCCCTCTGGGAACCTCGGGTTGGGAGACTTGAGAAGAAAATGTTTGGCAGGGCCAATAAGGGATGAGAGAGCAGCAAGGGATGGGAACACAGGGCAGTCCCAGCGGGAGACCGGCAGAGGAGCTCCAGTTGGGGAAAGGTCGGGCATGGGGGTGAAACCTCCTTCTGACACCAGATATTGAAGATTACAAAGTGGAGTCAGAAATAGGTTAATAACCAGTAGTTTATTAGGGGAAAATACTCAAGCAAAGGAACCAATGACCAGGTTTGCACCTGAGCAGGAAAGACCCAAAATGTTTCCTAGTCAACTCAGCCAAGCGAGAGAGCAGCATGCATGTCTCCCTACTTCTTCAACCCCTGTTATGTAACTGTGAACACGCCCAAGCTGGTGAGGTCAGCAATAACTATAATCATGGTTTCTCCCTACAGGATGTAAAATAAGAACTTTTTCTTGTTATTTAAATTACAAGCAATCTTATTTTACATATCAATCCCAGTTCTCTCTTCCTCCCATCCTCCCATAACCCCTAACAACCCCACATCCCATCCCATTTCTGCTCCACAGGGAGGGTGAGCCCTTCCCTGGGAGATCATCCAAGTCTGTCATATTACTTGGGGCAGTGCCTAGGCCCTGACTCATGCATCTAGCCTGAGAGAATATCCCTCTGTGGAGAATGGGCTCCCAAAGTCCATTCATACAGTAGGGATAAATACTGATCCACTACCAGAGGATCCATAGATTGTCCAGGCATCTTAACTGACACCTACATTCAGGGAACCTGGTTCGGTTCTATGCTGGTTTTCCAGCTATCAGTCTAGGGTCCATGAGTTCCCCTTTGCTCAGGTCAGCTGTTTCTGTGGGTTTCCCCAGCCTGGTCTTGGTCACTTTGTTCATCACTCCTCCCTCTCTACAACTGGATTCCAGGAGTTTGGCTCAGTGCTTAGCTGTGGGTATCTGCTTCTGTTTCCATCAGCAAATGGATGAAGGCTCTACCATGGCATATAAAGTAGTCATCAATCTCATTATAGGGGAAGGGCATTTAAGGTAGCCTCTCCACTATTGCTTAGATTCTTAGGTGGGGACATCCTTGTAGATTTCTGGACATTTGGCTACTGTCACATTTCCCTTTAAACCTATAATAGCTCCCTCTATTATGGTATCTCTTTTCTTGTTCTCCTCTATTCTTCCCCCAACTCAATCTTCCTGCTACCTTATGTCCTCCTCTTCCTCCTCTTCTCCCCATCTCTTTCTCCCAATTCCCTCTCTGATGGGGAATGTACTGTGTGTGTTTATCTTTTTGATTGTTAAATAAATTACTGTTTGGCCAATGAGACAGCAGTTAGACGGGACTAGGAGTCAAAGAGGATTCTGGGAAATGTAGTAGAGAAGTGCTGATCCAGGCAGGAAGTGACATAGCAAGGAGACTCATATTTAAGAGAAGGAGAAACAAAAAGGGCCCTTTTTCCCGTTGGCCTGCTCCAGCGGCACGATGTGATCCACCAACAAGGAGGGATGCCAATAAGGCATCCGATAAGATAAGTCTTATAAAATATATAGGTTTATGATAGTTAAGACTGAGCTAAGAGAGGAGAATCCTAGTCATTGGCCAAGCAGCTTTGAACCTAATACAAGTTTCTGTGTATTCATTTGGGCCTAACTCGGGCGGGTGGCTGGCATAAAGCTCACACGTGGCAGTGGGGCTCGGCGGCTTTTGGTGAAAAGATTTATCGTAACACCTCTCCCCTCCCCCCATGCTACTAATTAGCTCAGGAGATCTTGTCCCTTTCCCCTTCTCTGGGGGACCATGTATGTCTCTCTTAGCGTCCTCCTTGTTTCTTAGCTTCTCTGGAGGTGTGGGCTGTAGGCGGGAAATCCTTTACTTTATGTCTAATAGCCATATATGCATGAACACATACCATGTTTGTCTTTTTGTGATTGGGTTACCTCACTCAGGATGGTTTCTTCTAGTTCCAACCCTTTGCCTGCAAATTTCAAGATGTCATTGCCCCCCCCCCCCGCTGAGTAGTACTCCATTGTGTAAATGTACCACATTTTCTCTATCCATTCTTCAGTTGAGGGGTATACTTTGAATACCTGTACTCCACTAAATTTGAAAATTTAAAGGAAATGGACAATTTTTGGGATAGATATCACTTACTAAAATTAAATCAAGAACAGATAAGCAATTTAAATAGACCTATAACTCCTAATTAAATAGAAGCAGTTTTCAGAAGTCTCCCAACCAAAAAAAGCCCAGGGCTAGATGGTTTCAGTGCAAAATTCTACCAAAATGTCAAAGAGGTGCGAATACCAATACTCCTCAAAGTGTTCCACACAATAGAATCAGAAGAGACATTGCCAAACTCTTTTTATGAGGCTACAATTGCTATGGCACCCAAACCACACAAAGATTGTTTTTAATTTAAATTAAAAAATTAATTTTAAAAAAGTTTAATAGAAGGCCGGGCAGTGGTGGCATATGCCTTTAATCCCAGCACCCAGGAGGCAGATGCATGCATATCTCTGTGATTTGGAGACCAGCCTGGTCTACCATAGCTAGCCAGGACAGCCTCCAAAGCCCAGAGAAAGCCTGTCTCGAAAAACCAAAAAAACTAAAAAGTTAAAAAAAAAGATTTCATTCAGAGCCAAAGTAATAGGTAAGTTATAGAATAGATTTCAAGGAACAGTAGAAGCTTATAATATGGTTACTTCAATGGATACTCTGTTATTTCCTATTTTTTATTTTTCTTTGTTTCAGATATTTTTCATAATAAATTACATTTTCCCTTTCATTGAAAATAGATTATTTTCTCATACAGTATGTCCTGATTACATTTCTTTTTCCTTCTCACCTTCATTCCCTCTGGATTCATTCCCTTTCTGTCTCTCATTAGATAATATTCTAATAATATTCTAAGAGATAATATCCAAATATGAGAAAATATGATATAATAAGATAAAACAAAAGCCATCACTTTTCTGCTCCCTAACTCAACTCCACAGATTTCATTTTCCCCTCCTCCCTCATGCTTATACTACATGTTCAGGCAGTGACTAGGAACAGACTTCATAGTTATATTTCAGAGTGAAACTTTTGTGAAAAAACACTTGAAAAAAATTACAAATTGTAGGAAAATCTCATTTTCCCAATGATAGTCAATTTCTTCGAGAAACAGCTGCTTGCAGAGTTAACCAGTGTTTTATCCTATCTTTCCTTTTGTTTGGAAACAGCTGAAGCCTGCCTTCCCACATCACCTGATGCATAAGCAAACTGGTTTTTGCAGCAACACTTGATCATAGTTAAAAAAAAAAAAAACCTCCTTTCTGGGATGTGGTGGCACATGCCTTTAGTCCCAGCACTCAAGAGGCAGAGGCAAGTGGAAGTTTGAGACCAGCCTGATCTATAAGAGAGAGTTCCAGTATAGCCTCCAAAGCCACAGAGCAACCCTGTCTCATAAAAAACCCTCTTTACAGCAGTAGTAACTAGCATGAAATATTATCTCCTGGGAGTGGGTATTCATATAAAGTTTTAAAAAAGACTCTTATCTTTCTGTCTTCAATTCATGATGTTATAAAATGAAGAGTAGTTTTCTCTGTCCAATATAAAATGTGATACAATAAAAAGGAACAATTGTTCATTTACGTAAGTACTTGAACCTTATTCGATACCATAATAGAAAAATCAATTTAACTATTTTCTGCAAAGTAGAAATAGGCAACATGAGAGAAAAATCAACTTCTTTTGATTAATGTATGCTGATAAAAAGTTTAAATCAGATTGTAGATGGCTCTGCTATCTATAAAAAAATCTGAAGTTTACATCACACCATTAGCATAGACATTGAGATCTACAATTAATAAATGGAACCTCCTGAAACTGAGAAGTTTCTGTAAGGCAAAGGACACAGTCAGTAAGACAAAATGACACCCCACAGAATGGGAAAAGATCTTTACCAACTCCACATCTGACAGAGAGCTGATATCCAAAATATGCAATGAACTCAAGAAGCTAGCCACCAAAACACCAAACAATTAAATTAAAAAGTTGGGTGCAGAACTTAAAAGAGAATTCTCAACAGAGGAATCTAAAATGGCTAAAACACACTTAAGAAAGTGCTCAAATCCTTAGCCATCAGGGAAATGCAAATCAAAACATCTCTGAGATATCTTCTTACACCAGCCACAATGGCTAAAATAAAAAACACCAATGACAGTCTATGCTGGAGAGGATGTGGAGAATAAGGAACACACTTTCATTGCTGGTGGGAGTGCAAACTTGTAAGACCACTTTGGAAATCAGTATGGTGGTATCTCAGAAAAATGGGAATCAGTCTACCTCAAGATCCAGCAATTCCTGTCTTGGGCATGTACCCAAAGAATGCACGTTCATACAACAAGGATATATGTTCAACTATGTTCATAGCAGCATTGTTTGTAATAGCCAGAACCTGGAAGCAACCTAGATGCCCCTCAACTGAAGAATGGCTAGAGAAAATGTGGTACATTTACACAGTGGGAAAAACAACAACAATGGAATCTTGAAATTCTCAGGCAAATGGATGGAACTAGAAGAAACCATCCTGAGTGAGGTAACCCAGTCACAAAAAGACAAACATGGTATGTACTCACTCATATATGGATTTTAGACATAAAGCAGAGGATTACCACTCTAACATCCTCATCACCAAAGGGACTAGGAAACAAGAAGGACTGTAAGAGAAGAATGCATGGACCCTGGAGAAGGGGAAGGGACAGGATCTCATGAGCTAATTGGGAGCGTGAGGATAGGGGAGAGGGAGCTGGGAGAATGAGCAGAGACGAGGAGGAGAGAGAAGGAAAGGAAGGATCAGGAAGGTTGAGTTGGGGGAAGAATAGAGGAGAGCAGGATGAAAGATACCATAACAGAGGGAGCCATTATAGGTTCAAGGAGAGATCTGGCACTAGGGAGATTTTCAGAGATCTACAAAGATGACCCCAACTAAGAATCTAAGCAATAGTAGAGAGGCTACCTTAAATGCCCTTCCCCTATAATGAGATTGATGACTACCTTATATGCCATTCTAGAGCCCTCATCCAGAGGCTGATGGAAGCAGAGGCAGACACCCATGGTGAAACAATGAACTGAACTCTGGAACCCAGTTGAAGAGAGGGAGGAGTGAAGAGCAAAGAGGTCGGGGCCAAGCTGGTGAAACCCACAAAAACAGCTGACCTGAACAAGGGGGAGCTCATGGACTCCAGACTGATGTCTGGGGTGCCAGCATGAGACTGATCAGACCCCTGAATGTGGATGTCAATGAGGAGGCCTCGGCACTCTATGTGGCCCCTGGTAGTGGATCATTATTTATCCCTGGCCTAAGAAGGGACTTTTGGAGCCCATCCCACATGGAGGGATGTTTTCTCAGTCTGGACATATGGGGGAGGGCCTAAGCCCTGCCCAGGATGACTTTGGGGAAACCCCATGGAGGGCCTTATCCTTCCTGGGGAGCAGAGGGGGATGAGGTGGGGGGGCTGGGGGTGGGTTGGGGGAGGGGAGGGAGAGAGAATAGGGATTGACATGTGAAGCAAGCTTGTTTCTAATTTGAACTAATAAAAATAATCTCTTGGGCAAAAAATCTTAGGGTTTACAGAGGAATTTATAAATAAATACTTCTTTTCATATAGCATTATGATTTGTGGGCAACTTTCTTTTGACTTAGATATTCTTTAACCAAGTTTATTTTCTTCTTACAGGTTGACAAAAAGTTTTTGCTTGTTTGAATCACTCAGATAAAATGTTATTTGCTATTGTTTATAGAGGGAAAGACTGAAGTGGAATATGTATGCTGTATGAATTTCTCTACATTTCCTTCTAATGGAATAATGCTAAGAAGCTTCCTATTTCCCATACAATTTCATGTTAACAAAAAATGCTTCTTGTTGCTAATGAAGGAAATTCCCATTTTTTCCACCATCATCAAATCCCGGACACTTCCTGAAGAGTAAGTTGAAGACTGAAACAACGAAGGAAAAAATCCTATGCTCAAGAGAAATGACACCTCTACTCCCGTTGGAAACTTTCTTTAGCTTCAAGGCTTACTAACTTTACAGGACCTCTTTGCCCTGTGAGTGAACAAGGGAACTTTTGTGCCGTTGCTTCTTTGACCAACCTGAAATCCTAAAACCTTTTCTTATGTACCAGGAGTCCAATAAATGAAGAATACCAGCTCTGAATCCATGGGTCTTCCCTGGACTGACTAGCCTTTTATTTTCCCCCTAAAATTGCAAATAGGCTATGAGTTTTTATGTTCCTTTTTTTACAAATAATTTATTGTGATGTAATTGATGTACAAAACTAGACATATTCAATGTGTACAATTTATTGTGTAAAAAGGAAACTCCTGTGACAAACACACCTAACATATATTCATAGGTTCCTTTTGTGTCTGTTTTCATTATTGTAGGTTTTGTGAATTTAATAACATTTAACATAACCAGTTTTGAACTGCACATAATACTTCATTGCTATATACAAGCATTGTTATATAGCAAATCTCAAGATCTCACTTATGGATTTAAACAAAGAGTTTGTAACTACTAAACAAAGGCCACATTTTTCCCATCTGGCAGTCCCTAGAAGTACACAGAAGTAGGAGCACATAGGATTTGTTTATGAGTGGATTATTTAACTTTGCATAATCTTCTCAAGGTTCATCAACTCATAAACAAGGGAAATTTCTTCATAAAACGAATTAACATACATTTCTATACCATCTTTTATTTATTAATTTTTTGATGAATATATATGATGGTATAGCTTGCCTATTATAAATAATGATGCAGTAGACATGGGAGTGCATGTATCTCTTAGAGATCTTGATTTCAGCTGATTTGAATATATAATGAAAATTGTATGATGTGTTACAAGAAAGCTCTATTTTTAAAATTTTCATAGCTCCATTTCTTTTCCATAGCTGTTGTACCCCTTTACATTCACCAACAACAGTGATCAAGAGTTTTACTCTCTGTCTCCTCATCCCACCCCATCCACTCCTCAGAGAGGGTGAGGCCTCCTATGGGAGATCATGAAATTTGTCACATCATTTGGGGCAAGACCAAGGCCCCCTTTCCCACTGTATCTAGGCTGAGCAAGGTATCCCTTACTGGTATGTGAAATAAGATTGTTTCAAAAATTAAAAAAAGAGCTTCACTCTGTCTATATCATTGGCAAGAGATTTTAAAATTTCTGTTTGATGTTTTGAGACAATATGTAGATATGTAGCGCTAGTTAGCCTAAAACCCACTAAGTAGACCAGGCTGGCCTACAATTCAGGATACTTTGTGAGTGCTAGATTACAGGTATGTGCCACCATGACCAATATTTGATTAATTTCTAATCTTTGTTTTGATATTACAGGAAGGCCTTATGTATTTTGGAAATTGGCCCCTTATTCAGATATGTGGCCCTCAGGTATATTCTCCTATTTCATAGGTGACTTTTTTCTGTTGCCTTGCTGTGCAAAAACTGTTTTTAAATTTTTTATGTAGCACCACTAACACAATGTTTTTGATGTCAGCACTTCACAAGCAACCATTACCAAAGCCAGTAACAAATAGGTTTCCCCCTGTTTACTTGTAGGTATTTTTCAATTTCAAGCTTTATTATCAAATTTTTCATCCATTTTCAGTTGATTTTCACAGATGTTTTTAAGGTAGGAATAATTTTTTTCATCCCCCCTTTTTTTGTTTGTGGAGATACATGCAAGTTTTATGTGAATACAAGTCAACCTCATCCCAGTAAGAATAATTAATTGGCACCAAGAAAAAAAGCATCAGGGCTGTTGAGATGGCTTTGTGGGTAAAGATGCTTGCTGTCAAGCTTGACTATCTGAACTGGATTCTGGGACCACTCAGAGTAGAGAACTGATTCCTGTAAGTTGTACTATGATATCCACTCCCTTCTCCTAAGACATACACACACTAAAAATTAAATAAATGTTACATCATACCATTTTCACTATATATTCAAACCAGATGAAATCAAGATCTCTAAGAGATATGTGGATGTACTCCCATGTCTACTGGAGCATTATTTATAATAGGCAAACTGTACCACCACACACATGTCCATCAAGAAGTTAATAAATACAGTATGATATAAAATGTGATGGTATGTTACTTAATAAAAATCTTTTAAGAAAATATTCATCATTGCCAGAGAGAATACAGCGGGGCATTGACCCTGCTTCACTAATGGTAAGACTGCAAAAGTCCAGCCACTATAAAAATAAGTTTGAAGATTCTTCAAAAAGACAAAGAAAGGAAGGAAGGAAGAAGAAATGGAAGAAAGGAGAAAGAGAAAGAGGGGAAGGAATGAAGAAATAAATTCATATTACTTTTAGGAATATATGCAAAAGAATCAAACTCAACATGTTGTAGAGATTTCTGCACATCTATATTATGGCACTGTTCACATAGCCCAATTATGGACTCTGTCTAGGTGTCCATCAGTTTATGAACTAATAAGAAAAATGTAGTATATGTAACAAAGGAGATTCACACAGACACAAAGAAGAATGAACTTGTCAGTAGCAATAAAATGCATGAAACTGGAAATTATCATGGTACATGACATAAATCAGAACCCAATGACAAGTATAACACATTTTTCTCTAATGTGTAGAAAATATTACAGAGGGAAAAGGACATAAGTTAGAAGGGTGACTACTAATTATTTGGAAGGGGCAGGACAATGTGGGAGTTGGGTATAAAAACGAATAATACAAAGGGTGAATATGATCAGTATACATTAGGTGAATGGTGACTGTATAGAAATGTCACAATGAAATCTCTTACTTTATATATTCAATATATGATACAACTGTGATCTTATAGAACACAACATATAGTGCAGGATGTGAGAAAAGCCCATCAAATACTTAGACACTCATACATACAAGCCATGTATAATTATGGGTGACTTTAACATTACTAGGAATTTTACAAGGCAAAAATTCTCAAACTGCCTTCTAAATATTAATATTTATTCCCATAGACAATTGTTACTCTCAGCTTTAATGAAAGAAGCCTCTCGTTGTAGTAACAAAGCAGTGAATGCAGAAACCCTTGGCTGCTCAAGGTGTTGAGGACTTGTATAATTTTCTTTGGAACTGCCCTGTGGAGAGGAGAGAAACAATCCTCTTGTCTTTAGATGAGGGTTGTCCTAGAGGACCATCAACAATCAAGACAATGGAACAATAATTCTCAACCCATTTTTTCCTTCAGGGGATATTAGACAGTCAAATTGACAGTCACAATTAACAGTAATAGGATTAACTCCCTGTCATCTGGACATGCAAACACCTCTCTTTAAAGACAATAATAATCATAACTTAAAGTAATATGACATAACTCCCCGGTGCATAACCGAAACAGTCACACTAATTCATTTCTGAAAAATCTCAACACTTGAGTCTCAGGGAAAGAAAACTCAGCTGTGAGATCCTGTAAAAGTTGTAAGGAAAGTTGCATATTTTCATAGTAAAAGGGCAGAATAAACACTGCATTACCTAAGGGAGCAAAGCAAGCATGTGATGTGACCAAGTGTCAGATAGTCAAAACAATGACTCACGTCTTACCACTATTTATTTTCTATGCTAGTCAGGCTTTTTAGTACTAACAGCTAAGATTAACAAGTCAGGTGAGGAAAGGTTTATTTTGGCTCACAGTTCTAGTGTTTTCAGTTCATCTCTGCAAAGAGGGTATGGTACAGCAGAACGGTTCACAACCTGGCGACTAGCAAGTTGAAAGAATACCTCCCATAGGAGGCTTTATCCTACTCCCCTTCTTATTTTCTCTATATCTCCAGCCTATGGTAAGGTGCTTCCTGCATTCAGGGTGGATGTTCTTTTCTATTTACTCCTTTGTGAAAACTAGGATGCACTTCAAGGTACACTTTACGAATCTACGAATTTCTTAATCCAATCAAGTTGAAAATCAAGAATAAAATCACATGAACAAAAAAGTATGCTAAGAAGGAAATAATAAACATAACAACTGAATTTTCTAGGTATAAAATATTAAAGGATCATAAACAAAAAACCTCCTCCAAACAGTAAATGATAATCCAAAGTTTCAGGAAACATCACACAAATACTAAAAATATCAGTGATTTCCTTATATTCTGAAAACAAGATAGTAGGTTTGATATTTAGAAAACAAGGACATTAATAGGAACAACAAAATTTGCAATATTTACAAATCCATGCCAGGGCTGGCATAGATGTGGGGAAATGGGGAATCCTTATACACTGTTGCTAGGAATGTAAAGTGGCAGTCACTATGGAAATCAGTGTAAAGTTTCCTCAAAAAGCTAGAAATAGAACTACCATGTGAACAAGCTACACTACAACATGCCTGAGCATACACCCAAAAGACTGCATATCCTACCACAGATATACTTTCAGTTCCATGTTCATTGCTTCGTTATTCAAATGGGTAGAAAATGGAATGAGGTACTTATATGCACTGGGATTTTATTTGGCTATACATAAAATGTAATTTTGAAATCTACAGGTACATGGGTGAAACCAGAAAAGTTTTTGCTGACTGAGGCAATCCAGGAACTGACAGACAAATGCCACAGATATGCACTCTTCTCCACACTCTTCCCCCCACTCTCATTCTGGCTTGGATCTTGAACTGTATGTATTTAACTTGAAGTATCGTGGAAGGTAGTGAAGGAGAAAGGGACTATTGGAGTGGATGCCTTAAGAGTGAAAGTATAATAGAACATAGATAAAATGTAAGTCATGGGGGGAGGGATACTGTAAATGGGAAGGTCTAAGCAAAGAGTATAATGATGACAATGAAGATGATGGGCAGGGAGAGAGTTAACTATATAACAATGAATGTATGAAAAAGCCATATGAAAATCTATTATTGTGCAATCCAAATACATAAAAAGAGAGTGTAACAAGAAAAATAAAAGACCTAGAGACAGATATTGGGATTAAACATGAAGATCAGGGAAGCAAAGCAGCCAATCTACCAGAGAGCTCTTACCTTTAACAGGGCTGTGGTGTTCCTATTCTCAACATAGCTGGAGAATGAATGCCTCCTGTCCTCAGTGTGACTGGAGAATCTGTGTCTGATACTGACTACTGAAGACCCTGTTCCTATCTTTTATACCCTTCTCGTGCTTGGATTAAAGGCATGTGATCTCAGGTGCTGAGATCATCTTTGTGTGAGCTGTTTTTCTTTGGGACTGGATCAATGCTGTGTAGATTTGGGTGGCACTGGACTCACAGCAATCGGTCTATCTCTTGATCCTGAGTCCTAGGATTAAAGGTGTGTATCACCACCTCCTAGCTTCTGGATGCTGGGATTAAAGGTGTGTGCCTGGCTTCTATGGCTCGAGGCTGACTTTTCTTTCTGAATCTTCAAGAACGCTTTAATGAATAATAAATAATATGTCACCACAAGAGAGAGAGATAAAGGAGATACCATTCACAGATGGATAATGATGCCCCTAGAAGCCCTGGGTTACTAAGCACAAATACTAACTAGTAACCACTGTAGGATACAACCATTGTTTTTGGTCATGGAAGTCCCAGAGACCCCCCAGAACAGGACAAGCTCTTGTCATTTTTCTTGGTTGCCCACCAGAACTAGATTGTACGTCTCTGCCACTAAAGATAGCACACACCTTGATTGTAAGATATGGAGAAAAGAATCTGGAACTGAGCTGGGCATGTCTCTTCTGGCTAGCGTTCATGGTGCCAGAAGGTGCTATGCAGGCTAGTGGGGGAGAAAAGCATCACAGTCTTACCCATATATGGCCCTTATGAACTTCAGTACCAATCATGCAGGCAAAATGTGCCCACTTGTGCAAAAGTGCCACTCTCCCACTGGAGTTTAGGGCTGCTCCATAGGGCAGAAGCCATGTATGTCATTATAAACTTAATAAAAAATATATGTGGCTATGGAACTCATAGTAGGTGAACTTACTCTTGTTCTTTAGTGAATTGATAAATTCTCAAACTACCTTCTAAATATTAATATTTATACCCATAGACAAATGTTACTCTCAGCTTTAATGAAAGAAGGCTCTCTTTGTAGTAAGAAAGTAGCATATGAAGAAAATCTGGCTGTTCAATGTGCTGAGAACAAGTGATGGTTGAGAGTTGAGTCCAAAAAAAAGAAATTTATATAACTCCTCCTAAGGCTCATGGAGCATCATGGAAAAGTGTGTAGAAAGAATGTAAGAGCTCGCTAGGCAGTGGTGGCACATGCCTTTAATTCCAGCACTCAGTAGGCAGAGGCCGGCAGATTTCTGAGTCTGAGGCCAGCCAAATCTACAGAGGGAGTTCCAAGATGGGCTGAAAAGCTACAAAAAGAAACCCTGCCTTGACTCCACCCTCCAACAAGAATATAAGAGCTATAAGACGTAAGGAAGGACTAGAAAATGCCAATTTCTGGGCATGACACAGCCATTGCAATCTTGAACTCAGTAGTTGCACTGGGCCTGAAAAGACTCAACTTGTCAACAATCAGCTATAGATGTGGGAGGGGCTAGTGGTGACCTATGTCATTTTAAAAAATTACTGGCAACTGAGAAAATTCTGGAGGGAGAAATAGGCAAATTTTTTCAGTTGTGAACCCACTGGTGAACCTACCTGACTTCAACAGATAGTTCCAAACTCATGGTCTCATAGATGACTTTGGTTGTACTCAGTGAATCAGAAAACAAAGGCATGAATGTGGGAAAGGGATTTGTAGAAAGAAGTGGGGTTGATACAGGTGGAAAATGATAACAATTAAAATAGTTTAAACATGCACAAAAATGTTAGAAAATAATTGGACTTAAAATCTCTATGAGGAAAACTAGATTTCATCAGTGAAATCCATCAACAACTATACATGTTCCTTGTTCAACAACAGGAATACAGAATGTGTTAAAGTGTAGGCTATATCTATACTGCCCCATATATTCAGTGCAAGACTAATCAAAACCACAGAGAGTTATTTTGTGAATAGCTACAGACTGAGTAGTAAGTTTATACAGAGAGGGAAAGACCTTTCCTGGCAAATAACCTACCAAGGGAGAAAAACAAAGTCGGAGGATACACACTACTGATTTTCTAGATATACTGGAAAGTACATTAATGAATGTAATCTGGAACTGGTGGAAGAATAGACAAACAGATCTGTGAAACAAAATAAAGAGTGGAGAAATAGAGCTACATAATGCAGTGAACTGATCTTAACAATAGCAATAATGTAACTCAAGAAAAGAATCTTTTCGAAAAATAGTGCTAAAATAACTATATACAAACAAGGATAGCCACAGACATTATAGTCTTCACAAAAGTTAACTCAGATTGGGTCAGAGACCAAATTTAAAGTGCAAAGCTATAAAACTTAGGGAATATAACAATAAGAAGGCAATAGACTGGGCAATCCAATACTAAAGCCTTCAAAATCTGGAGGACTGTATTTGGTATGCTGGACTTCATTAAATTAAAAAACTGGGGAGCAAACAACATTGTCTAGAGAATGAGTGGACACAGCATCAACTGGTAGTATATATAGCTCTCCTTCAATATTTATGGGTTCTGCATCCATAGACTAAACCGATTTTTGATTAAATATTTTAGAAATTATGTCTATATTGACACTAGAGAGACCTTTGCTTTTTCTCTATATACATCACACAGTATTTATATAGCATTAGGTTTTATAAGAAACCAGAAATAATTTTATGTATATGGAAAGATGTATATAGACTCTACTATACCATTTTATACAAGAGGCCAGAGTATCTACGTTTTGGCATTCATGGTGGATCCAAGAATCAATTGGTACCCAGAAACAGCTCTATGTGCAAAAATGTATTTGACAAAGCATTCTTTTATTAATTAAATTAGTTTTTCTTACATCCCAACTGTATCTTCCCCTTTCTTCAAGTTTCCTCTGCCAACCCCAATCCATCCCTCCTCCACCTCTGCTTTAATGAATAATAAAGCAAAGAAGAGGCCTTCCATGTGTGCCAACAAAGCATGGCATATCAAGTTGAGATAAGATCAAGCTCCTCACCTTTTATTAAGGCTGGGCAAGGCAACCCAACATTAGCAGCAGGTTCCAAAAAGCCACGAGAAGCGTTAGGGATAGGGTCTCTTCCCACTACCAGGATTCCCACAAGTAGACCACGCCACACAACAGCCACACATATGCAAAGGGCATAGGCCTGTCCCATGCAGGCCTCCTAGCCCTCAGCCCATAGTGTGAGCTCCCATGAGCAAGCCAGTTGCTTCTGTGGGTTCCCTTGTTGATGACCCT
Source organism: Cricetulus griseus (assembly GCF_003668045.3). Taxonomy (NCBI): domain Eukaryota; kingdom Metazoa; phylum Chordata; class Mammalia; order Rodentia; family Cricetidae; genus Cricetulus; species Cricetulus griseus. The sequence continues at coordinate 63,226,513 of NC_048604.1, forward strand.
GATCCCCCTGACTGGTACAATCCTTCCTCCCCCACTTTAGCAGGATTCCCCAAGCTCGGCCTAATATTTGGCTGTGGGTTGCTGCATGTTTCCATTTGTTACTGAATGAAGACTCTCAGATGACAATTGGGGTAGTCACAAATCTTACTATAGGAGACAGCCAAATCAGGCTACCTATCTACTAATGCTATGAGTCTTATCTGGGGTCATCCTTGTAGATTTGTGGGAGTTTCCCTTGCATCAGGTTTCTTCCTGACGCTGAAATGCCCTCTCTACCACTTATTCAGTACTTTCCCACTCCATCCACCCTTCAACCAGATCCCTCATGTTCTCATTCCCACCCACCACCCAGGGAATCTCTTGGATAGCCATGTTACAATCCACAGCATCAGAGAAACAAGGTAACAAGGAGGGACCAAAGGGGAATGCATGAATTTCTCTGGAAAGGGGGAATAGAAAAAAAGCATTCTTATCAACTATATGGAAAGTGCTCTTAAAAGTCAATAATATAAAAAAATTAGATTTTAAAATAAGTAAAAGAGGTGACGAGATGCCTCACCAAATAAGATGTACAGATGAAAAATAAACATATTCAAAGATATTCAAGTTCATAAAGCACTAAGGAATTATCAATAATGAATATTGATAATCAACAATGAATATCATTATGTTATGTACACCTATTATAATGGCAGATATCCACGTACAATCATAAACTAATGGGGATGTAACACAAAAGGAACTCTCATTCACTGCTAATGGGAGGAAAAAATAATACAGCTACATTTATCATTGTAAATTCCTTTATAAATAAACACATACCATATCACCTACTAATTATAATTTTTAATATTTACTCAAATGAGTAGAAAATAAATGCCCCCAAAAACCTCCACAGAGCTGTTTACAGCAATTTTATTCATAACTATATACTTGGATGAAATCATGATGTCCTCTAGTAAGTGAATGGATAATCATAGTACATTCAGTCAAAGGAATATTCCTCACTGAAAAAGAAATTAGTTTTATCAAGCTATGAAAATTCATAGAAGAAACAAATACATATAACTCATTGAAAGAAACCAAACTGAAAAGTTGTAAAACGAATTATATGAAATTCTGGAAAAGGAAACCTGAAAACAGTAAAACAATAATTGCCAGAGGCTAGAAGGAAAAGAGGAATGCAAAGGTAGAAGAGGTATAGGCTCCCCCAGGGTATTGGAACTATCCTGCATTATATTATAATGAAGGACACATGCCATTTGGCATTTGTCAAAATCCATAAATTACACAGTATGAACCCAATATGATCTATGGATTTAGGTGGCAATGAGTTGCCAGTGTAGATTAATTGAATCTGAGTAAATCAATCATTCTGGGAATGGGAATACTGAAAGTAGGAATATGTAAGAAATTGATGCTTTCTTCCTAAAATTGCTGTGATCTACAATGTCTGTGAAAATGAAGTCTTTTTTCTCTAAGTGCCACAGGGTATGTTATTCTTACCAAGATTGAACCATTTTTCTTCTAACATTGTTTAAGAGTTTTGAAGTTACTAATTCTAATCATGTATGTATTCTCCCATTGCCTGTTACTCTAATAATTTACTTTTTGAAACCCCTTACTCCACCATATTCATTGACTTTCCTTTGGCTATTTCACAGAATCTCTCTTAGTATTTTGATATAACTATGTATAGAATACAGCTGAGAGATGAGAATCAGAACAAATTGGCAAGCACAGAGTTCTGAGTTAACAGAGTGATGGAGTCAACTTACCATTTTACCTGTGGGCTTCCCCCAATAAGTTTGTTTAAAGTTATTTCATGCAGACACTGGAGGTTTTGATAGAAACAACTTCTCTAGAAATAGTGACCTTGGGGTGATGTTTCAAGCAATGTATCTTTCTAGAGGCAAGAGTTGTTCAGGCGAGTTACAAATAACCTTCAAAATGTACACAAATATGTACACAGCTCTCTGTAAGAGTTACCCTCCCATAAAACCACAGATTTCCTTCATTTTATTTAAAATTTTCTATACTGCAAATTAAAATTGTAAGTTCAGCCACTGTTACCTCTATCATAGTGTGTACAGAAAAGTGATTTGAATAAAACATTTTGACTATAAGATAATCCATTTTTCAAACATTTATCTGTAATGTGTCTTTGAAATTGGAAAAATGATTTTTCTCCATGAATGTATTTATTATGTCTGCCATATTTATCATATTTATGTATCCTTAGAAGAGCTGGTGTGCAAGAAAAAGCCGTCTGTACTACAGAGCTGAAACAAGTGTGGGATCCATTTCACGGGATATATATATATATATATATATATATATATATATATTCTAAGGAGACTGGGTGGGTGTTTTGGTGGCTAACTTCATGAGTTCATTCTATATTTTAGATATTATCCCTCCAATGAAATTATAAACTGGGTTGAAGAACTAAAAAGAGAAATCTCAACAGAGGAATATAAAAAGGCTAAAAGACACTTAAGAAAGTGCTCAAATCCTTAGCCATCAGGGAAATGCAAATCAAAACAACTTTGAGATACCATCTTACACCAGCCAGAATGGCTAAAATAAAAAACACCAATGACAGTCTATGCTGGAAAGGATGTGGAGAAAAAGGTACACTCCTCCAATGCTGGTGGGAGTGCAAACTTGTAAGACCACTTTGGAAATCAGTATGGTGGTATCTCAGAAAAATGGGAATCAGTCTACCTCAAGATCCAGCAATTCCTCTCTTGGGCATATACCCAAAGAATGCACATTCATACAACAAGGACATATGTTCAACTCTGTTCATAGCAGCGTAGTTTGTAATAGCAAGAACCTGGAAGCAACCTAGATGCCCCTCAGCTGAAGAATGGATAGAGAAAATGTGTTAAATTTAAACAAAAGACTACTACTCAGTGGGAAAAAACAACAATGGAATCTTGAAATTCGCAGGCAAATGGATAGAACTAGAAGAAACCATCCTGAGTGAGGTAACCCAGTCACAAAAAGACAAACATGTATGAATTTTAGACATAGAGCAGAGGATTACCACTCTAGAATCCTCATCACCAAAGGAACTAGGAAACAAGAAGGACTGTAAGAGAAGAGTGCATGGATCCCAGAGAAGGGGAAGGGACAGGATCTCATGAGCTAATTGGGAGAGTGAGGATAGAGGAGAGGGAGCTGGGAGAATGAGGAGAGATGAGGAGGACAGAGGAGGAAAGGGAGGATCAGGAAGGTTGAATCATGGGAAAAATAGAGGAGAGCAGGATTAGAGATACCATAACAGAGGGAGCCTTTATAGTTTCGAGGAGAGATCTGGCACTAGGGAGATTTCAAGAGATCTACAAGCAAGACCATAGCTAAGAATCTAAGCAATAGTGGAGAGGCTACCTTAAATGCCCTTCCCCTATAATGAGATTGATGACTACCTTATATGCCATTCTAGAGCCCTCATCCAGAGGCTGATGGAAGCAGAGGCAGACACCCATTGAAACAATGAACTGAACTCTGGAACCCAGTTGTAGAGAGGGAGGAGTGAAGAGCAAAGAGGTCGGGGCCAGGCTGGTGAAACCCACAAAAACAGCTGACCTGCTCATGGACTCCAGACTGATGTCTTGGGGGCCAGCATGGGACTGATCCAGACCCCTGAATGTGGATGTCAATGAGGAGGCTTCGGCACTCTATGGAGCCCCTGGTAGTGGATCAGTATTTATTCCTGGCCTAAGAAGGGACTTTTGGAGCCCATCCCACATTGAGGGATGCTGTCTCAGCCTAGACACATGGGGGAGGGCCTAGACCCTACCCAGGATGACTCTGGGGAACCCACATGGAGGGCCTTACCCTCCCTGGAGAGCAGAGGGGGGATGAGTTGGAGGGCTGGTGGGGGGTTGAGGAGGGAGGGAGAGGGTATTGCCATGTGAAGCAGCCTTGTTTCTAATTTGAACTAATAAAAATAATGTCTTGGGGAATGAAAAGACTAGGGTTTTTATTTTGGGAAAGAATAGACTAGGGTTTTCATTTTGTTCATGTCATTGAAATTAAAAATTCAGTGATTTACTGTTTCTATAGAAACTCATTATGAGTTCAGAAATGAAGACTGCAATGATACAGGTATAAGAGATATAATGAAACAACCAGAAATGCATACACTTATGTATAACAGTACGTAATGTTAGGAATGATGAGGGATAGTGTACTACTTTTAATTATTCTATGTCTTTACATATACTTCATTGAAAACTTTTTAAATGTGTGAAATATATTCAAATCTTGACACAAAACAAAAGATAACCCTCAATTGTACACTAGATAATTTTACATAATCTTGCTAAGAATCAGATTTACTTGGTGATGTATGAGAATGTATATTCATATGCATATGAATACTTACAAATGCACGTATGTACATATACATGTATACATTATAGAATATACATGTGTGTATTTTTATTTTAATGTTATAAATAATGTAGAAAGATTCCAAGCATACTAATCACTTAGTCTAATGAGAAATTAGATTTTATGTAAGTAATTTAATGGCACTATTGTCAGGTTTCAAAAGTTGATAAATCCGGGTTCTATTAGTGCTAAATTATGAAACTGTTAATATGCTTGATGAAATATACAAATAAAATGCATTTTTATATATCAGGAATGAATTAACTAGAAGGTTACAAGTGAAATATTATGGAACCAATACAGGAATGTATATATATATATATATATATATATATATATATATATATATATCCACTTACTACTAAATTTAAAATTGTCTGTTTTTTGTAAGTATGGGAAATAGGATTCTTGGTTATGTTTGAAACATTACATAAGGCAGAACATCCTTGTATATTAAAGGATTAAAATGAGTAATTTTGCCTTTTTTTCCTTACAGTCATATATTGATATCTTTTTAATTTTTTTAGGTTAGAAAGAATATTTTTTTACATATCAATCACAGTTCCCTCTCACTCCCATCCTCACATGGCCCCCACCGACCCTCCACTCCATCCCCTTTTTGCTTCCATGGCAGATCATCAAAGTCTGTCACATCATTTGGGGAAGAGCCTAGGCCCTCCTCACTGTATCTAGGCTGAGAGAGTATCCCTCTATGGCGAATGGGCTCCCAAACTCCATTCATGCACAAAGAATAAATACTGATCCACTACCAGAGGTCCCATAGACAGTTCAGGCCTCTTAACGAACTGACAGCCATGTTTAGGGGGTCTGGGTCAGTCCTATGCTGGTTTCCCAGCTATCAATCTGGTGTCCATGAGCTCTCCCTTGTTCAAGACATCTGTTTCTGTGTAGTTTTCCCTGCCTGGACTTGACACCTTTGCTCATCACTCCTCCCTGTCTGCGACTAGATTCCAGAGTTCAGCTCAGTGTTTAGCTGTGGGTGTCTGCTTCTGCTTCCATCAGCTACTGGATGAAGGCTCTAGGATGGCATATAAGATAGTCATCAATCTCAATATAGGAGAAGGGCATTTAACGTAGCCTCTCCACTATTGCTTAGATTCTTAGTTGGGGTCATCCTTGTAGAACTCTGGACATTTCCCTAGTGTCAGATTTCTCTTTAATCCTATAATGGCTCCCTCTATTAAGGTATCTCTTTTTTTGCTCTCCTCTATTCTCCCCAGTCTCGATATCCCTGCTCCCTCATGCCCTCCTCCCCATCTTCTTCTCCCTTTCTCTTTCTCCTAACTCCCTCTCCTCTCCCCCATGCTCCCAATTTGCTCAGGAGACCTTGTCTTTTTTTCCCCTTTGCCAGGGGACCATGTATGTCCCTCTTAGGGTCCTCCTTGTTTCCTAGGTTCTTTGGAGGTGTTTTGGAACCCAGCCTCCATGGGGTCTCTAAGAGTTGTTTTCCAGCATAACCACAGGTACCTCCTGTTTTCCTGACCTCACCCCACTGGGACCAATATCCTGTTGTGAACCCACCCTTTGACCGGGGGTTTTTGTAAGTTTGTATATAAGGCTGCTCCACATTAAAGGTGAGAGACATTCTCTCAGAAAAGGACCAGGAGTCTTGTGGTTCATCCAAATCTCCAGGCTTTCGCCCAATACTTGGACTTAGTGGCCAAGAGCTGCCACAAATGGAGGCCTCACCGAGACCGGGGGAAAAAGGGGACCCTGAGAGATCACCCTCAGAAGGCTGGAAAGCAAGTAAGGAGTTGTGAGGGTGGATTGCAAAAGGTACTAGAAAATAGGTGCCTCAACTCCTGAGAGAGTTGGATTGGCAAAAGGTACTAGAAAATACATACCTCAACTCCTAAGAGAGTTGGATTATAAAGGCACTGGAAAGGGTGGTGCCTCAACTCCTGAGAGTGTTGGATTGTAAAAGCACTGGAAAAGTGGTGCGTCAACTCCTAGGAGAATTGGATTGGAATAGAGATCACAGTCAATCACACAGATAAAGTTTAAAGAGACAAGGTACTGGTATGATTTAATTTTAACTTTGGATTAAAGAAATGCTGGAAATCCTCCACTGAGGAATCCCTCCTCCAGAGCTACCCACCAGCAGCCAGCTGACCCAGTAGCCTGTGCTTTTTTTCCACTCAAGCCTGCTGCGGGCTCCAGTCAGCCAGCAATGATGTGGTGTGCATAGGCTGGCAGGAGAAATTGCCTCATGAGAAAAATCGGGGCGCTATGCTTGGAAGAACCCTGACGTTCAACAAACAAGAGCTCCAAAAGAGGTTTATGTTTAATATCATTGCCAATGAGCTCACCTTCTACCTGGTAGCTGAGACAGAGGCTGACATGAATAGGGGGTCCAGAGCATCTGGCAGATCTGCAGCTTCAGTCAGACTAAAGAGAGCACTGATGCCCCGAGAAACCTTTCTTCAGTCAGTCATAGTCTCCGCTCTTCTCCAGCTGAATTCAGCAGCTACAGTCAGCACCTGCTCTGAGCAAGGAAGTCCTCATCTCCTTCACACTCTAGCCAGCCCACATCCAGCCTGCCTTGTCCACCAGTGCACCTCGGGAGTATCAACACTTGCACCAACACCCCTTGACCTGAGAAACAACACTGTCATCAATGGGCTTCAAGTCACCTGTCACCAAATATTGGTCCTCAGTCAACTACACCTTTAACTCCAGCTTCTCTCAGTACTGCAATTCCATCTCCACACAAAGCATCACCAGAGACTCCAGAGAAAGTGAGGAGAACTATGTCCCTATGCAGAACCCAAAGTCTTCATCCCCTGTATCCAATGGCACTAACAGTCCAGATGCAAAAAAGAGTACTGGCAATGTGAATTACATAGCCCTGGACTTTCAGCCGGTCTCCCAGAGCCCTCATTGCAAGCCATCCACATCATCTGTCACATCAGATGAGAAAGGAGAATATGTCCAAGTGGATAAAGAAAAGACCCGGCCCCTACAAAAGACCATACAGGAATGGGCAAAGATGTGTCAGTCCTCAAGACCCTCCAAAGATGCCAAGCTATGGTAAGGATGGCCATCCCTGACACCTCCTCTCCTTTGTGACTTTTGTTCAAAAGATGTATGTATGTCCTGTATGTATGGTGTGGCCACACATGTGTGTATGAAGTGTGATCATAAATGTGTGACTGTTAACAAAAGAATGCTATTCTGTTGTCTTTAAATCATTAATTGTACAGGTTACTTAGGGGGGAATTTCTACTTCTATTTCTATGGAGGGTGAAGGGCTGGTATGGTACTAGGCTTCCAGAGTGGTAGGGTTTCATGGGGCAGGACTCCCTTAAGCAGTGGCGCAGGTGATCCAAATATTTGTTTTAATTTAAATTTGGTTGGTTAGAAATGGTAGTGTTCACAGTCAACCACTTTTAAAAGGAAAAAAGAGGAATATGATATAGAAATGATACTTCATATTGGAATGGATCCCCATTTGTTGATACTTTGGATTGGAATGGATCTTAATTTGTTGATACTAGTTAGGTTTTCTAGATATATAGATATTCATACCATTCAAAGACCTATGGGAGGGTTTTTCTTGACAGTGAGACACAACTGCTCCTGGCACACCAATTATATCTGAGAGGAAGATGGGCATCCAAGAAACTCGTTATAGAGTTTGCCTTTGACATGGCAAGACCAGCCATTTGGGCAAGAAGCTACTCTTGCCTGAACTATTTAACTGTTGCTTTATAAACTGGACATGCAGGACCCACAGGAAAATGCCTAAAGGGTTCCTGCTTCATGGAGGAGTACAAACTGCCACCTCCTCTCCTTTGTGACTTGTGTTCAAAAGATATATGTATGTCCTGTATGTATGGTGTGGCCACACATGTGTGTATGAAGTGTGAATGTAAATGTGTAACTGTTAACAAAAGAATGCTATTGTGTTGTCTTTAAATCATTAATTGCTGGGGAAGGAGCAACAGTTGTTAAAGTACAGGTTACTTGGGGGGGGGATTTCTGCTTATATTTCTATGGAGGGTGAAGGGATGCAAGACAGTTTAGAATTCCCTGCTTCATGAAACAGTCTGACAGACATTCTACAGGACACAGAAAAAAGATGACAGACAAAATGCCAATGCAGGTGGACAGTTTAGAATTTCCTGCTTTGCTGAAAAGTCTGCCAGACACATTGTGGCCTGTAGGCTAAAGATGGATGCCCCAATATTACGAAGAAACTTTGGGTGACTGTCTAGGAAGCAAGGTGTCTCTGTCAGTTCTAGAGTTTATATATTATCCTTCTATGGTCTTTGATGGAGTTGAAGATAGATAGTTATAGTAACACACTAAGAATGGTTAAAATCTTATAGTTCTTACTTGATAACTGGTTATATATATAAAAAGAAGGGGGAGATATTAGAACCCAGCCTCCATGGGGTCTCTAAGAGTTGTTTTCCAGCATAACCACAGGTACCTCCTGTTTTCCTGACCTCACCCCACTGGGATCAATAACCTGTTGTGAACCCTTTGACCTTGGGTTTTTGTAAGTTTGTATATAAGGCTGCTCTACAATAAAGGTGAGAGACATTCTCTCAGAAAAGGTTCAGGAGTCTTGTGGTTCATCCACATCTCCAGGCTTTTGCCCAATACTCGGACTTAGTGGCCAAGAGCAGCCACAAAGGTGTGGATTGTAGACTGGTAATCCTTTGCTGTATGTCTAAAATCTATATATGAGTGAGTACATACCATGTTTGTCTTTTTGTGACTGGTTTACCTCACTCAGGATGGTTACTTTTTTAAAAAATACTTTATTTAACTTTATTTTATGTGCATTGGTGTAAGGATACAATATCCCCTGGTACTGGAGTTACAGACAGGTGTGACCTACCATGTGGGTGCTGGGAATAGAACCCGGGTCCTCTGGAAGAGCAGCCACTGCTCTTAACCACTAAGCCATCTCTCCAGCCCCAAGGATGGTTACTTTTAGTTCCATCCATTTTCCTGCGAATTTCACAATTCCATTTTTTTTCCCACTGAGTACTACTCCATTGTGTAAATGTACTACTTTTTTTTATCCATTCTTCAGTTGACGGGCATCTAGGTTGCTTCTAGGTTCTGGCTATTACAAATAATGCTGCTGTGAACATGGTTGAACAGATGTCCTTGCTGTATGAATGTGCATCGTTTCAGTATATGCCCAAGAGAGGAATTGCTGGATCTTGAGGTAGACTGATTCTCATTTTCCTGAGGCACTGCCATACTGATTTCAAACCTTAGTTATCAAGTCTACATTATGAAGAGAAAATACTCTGTCTTCATTAATTTACTGCTTCTTTTTCACAGTAATTTAAACTGCCAGAAAGTGGCTAGACAGTTGTTCTGCCTATTTAAACCTCAAGAAAACTACACTGAGTGACCACCCCTCCATTTTTCTTTTTTTCCAGACTCAGTTTCTCTACGTAGCTATGGAGCCTGTCCTGTAACTTACTTTGTTGACCAGGCTGGCCTTGAACTCACGAAGATCCATCTGCCTCTGTAGTGCTGGGATTAAAGGCACGTACCACCACTGCCTGGCCTCCCACCTTTTTATAATTAATTTTTTTCATTTATTTTACTTACTGACCACAGTTTCCATTCCATCATCTCCTCTCATCCCCCCCCCCACCTCTTTTCTACTCCTCCCTCCCATCCACTCCTCCTTGTCTCCATTCAAAAAGGGGCAGGCCCCCCATAGGCTTGAACAAAGCATGGCACATCAAGTTGAAATAGGACTGAGATTCTCCCTCTGCATCAAGGTTGGGAAAAGCAACCAAGCTTGGGGATTGGATTCCCAAAAGACAGATCAAGTACCAGGGACAGGTCCTGATCCCATGATAGGAGCCCCACAAACAGACCAAGCTATGCAACTGTGACACACATGGAGAGGGCCTAGATTGGTCCCGTGGAGGCTCCTTAACTTAGTCCAGAGTCCATGTACTCCCACGAGCTCAGGTCAGCTATCTCTGTGGGTTCCCCTGTCATGACATTGACCTCCTTTGGCTTGTACAATATCTTCTCCCTGTCTACAGCAGGACTCTAGGAGCTCAGCCAATGCTTGGCTATGGATCTCTGCATCTGCTTCCATCGTTACCGGATGAAGGTTCTATGATGACAGGGTAGTCACCAATCTGATTATAGGGGAAGGCCAGTTCAGGCACACACTAAACTATTGCTAGGAGTTTTAGCGGGGGTCATCCTTGTGTATTCCTGGGAAATTCCCTAGTACCAGGCTTATGGTGTAATCTTTTTTTTTTTCTTATTCACATTACTTTTATCAGGGTTCAGTATTTTAATGATGGTTATATTTAAAACCACCTTTCATTATTTAATCACTTAATCCAAAATTCCACCAATTGCTAAAGGTCTGGTGGGGTTTTTTTTGTTTTTTGTTTTGTTTTTTTTTGTGTGTAGGGGTATAGATTCAATATCTGCTATATCATTTTGGCCCATTTATCTGAATGATTCTGGCATTTAATTTCATTTTCGGTCAATTATGATCTTATTCAATGTATTATAGATAACAGTAATTTGAATCAGGGAAGATCTTGTAAATAAGAGTTACCAATGGGGGGAAATCCAATGAAGCTAAAGGAAATAAATAAATATATACCCTTTAAATAATTAGGTTTGTGGATAGTATTTTGTATTGGATAGTGTTATCAGTTATTTTGTCATAAATTTTTTTATGTACAGTTGAAATAGGACTGAGATTCTCCCTCTGCATCAAGGTTGGGAAAAGCAACCAAGCTTTTTTTCCTTGGTTCCTTGTACAAAGTCATAATATACTTAAGGTCAGTAGCTTTTTGTGTTCCATATTTTCCACCTTTAATGAAAGTTGCGATTCTATACAAACCCTATGGAAAAACTCAAGGCAGTTCTTTTAAAACTTTTAATACTTTTAAGTAGCAGATGTGGTTGTATTTGAAATAACAGTCATGTATCCATCTTGCAGCTGATGCACTGCTGCATGTTCGATGGTCATTTATTTCAAAACTCATTTTGATCTAATAACAATATCTATACTAAAATTTCCACCATCTTTACAAACACACAAAGTAAATGATACAAGTATAAGAGCTGTATGGTGAACAATAAAACATACATTTATAGTATTATCAGAATCAAAAATAGTTTCCACAAAAGATACATCACTCTTCATATATTAATTTTTTGTCAAACAGCAAAATACATTTTCCAAAAAAGTAATACAAGTTTTGAAATTGTATAACATTGTAAAAAAAACTATTCTTATTTAACATATATTCAACATTAAAGAAATTTACACAGTTCACCAAACTTTGGACATTTCTGACATCTACTAAAATCCAACACTTTTGAAATAGTTCTGAAAAAATTTATTTACAGAATCATGGTAAGTTACTACAGCACTTCAAATGTTTGCACTAAGAGAGTAAAAGTGGTGATATGAGCTATAAAAATAGAAAAGGCACCTTAAACGTTATAAAGCTATATTTATATTGCCTGCTTTCGTAAAACAAAACAAATATTTCAGTGTTTAAAAGATCATTTTCTTGATATAATAGAGAAGAAAATGCTATTAGCAACCACCTTTTTGTGGGCCTGGAAAACTACAGTTAGATGTTTTTATTTTCCCACTCTGACCATCATTAGTATCACTGACATTTTCCTTCATGTTAAACTATTAGGTTTACATCAACTGAATGTTGAAACATATCTTGAAGAGAAATGCTTATGACTACTACTTGAAGTGAGATGTTTTAACTTTACTTCTTGTCAGATGAATTTACTGAAATTATATTGTAAAATTTTTATTGTATTCCGTAGTCATTTTGGATTCTGAATGAGAAAGTAACTCAGATTAATCAATCATCCACCATTCATTATTTATTGACATAAATAATGCTTGGATTACCCAAGCATTTGCCTTCTTTATTTTGCAGGAGAAGACATTCCCTTAGCCTAAAGAAGTACTTTAGAGAAAAGTGTCTTTGTGCTTGCTAATACTTTTTGAACCAGAAGGAAAAAGTTACTGACATTCAGTTCATGTCATCTGAACAGGGACTTGGTGAAATTTAAAGAATAAGTCACAAGCTGCCAGAGAGAACACTACCCAGTTAAATCTAATGGCAGTGAGGAGGCAGTACCTTTCAAGGTATATGCGACCTGCTTTAATATAGCAGGAGGTCCTAATTGAAATAGGAAGTCAGATTTTCCATAGCCACCTATAAAAGGGCAAATGTAACCATAAGACAACACTATCAACAGTTATGGGTTGATACCAGAAAATTTCAGCCAATGAAATGGGTTGTTTCTAATCTTACTGGGGTAGCTAAGCTTACAAACTGAAATACCTAAAATGTACTGAAATAAATTATTCAGTTTATGTGATACTGCAACATAATTTTGAATGCAAGTTGCCTATTAATTAACTTTTAATGCAATGTGCTATAGGAATTTTTATGTAATGTATAGCTTGTATGCTTTTAAATAGTGCCTTTTGATCTTAAAATTTTAGTGTTTTGACCATTAATTTTTAATGCAACTACTTTAAAAAATTCTCCACAATAGTTCAAGATCATAAAACATTGTGCACAATGTATCTAAATGTGTCCAACTAAAAAAGAAGCTAGCTTATAAATTATACCTATCTGGACATAAAATGGCAGAAAAAGCAGAGTGATTTCATTGACTGTTGCCTAGAATTCAAGGATTCTTCAAGAACAATAAAGTTAACATATATTCCCAGAATCACATACTCTGACTTAAGATTTTCAATGTGCCCTAGGCATGAGAAATAATGAAAATCAGTGAGCCTAAATTTGGGTTCTCTACAGTGCATACACAGAAATTACTTTTCTAGAATGGAACATCTATGGCCATAGTCTTATTAAGTCAACAGTTCCAGATTCCCTCCTTACTGGGAATTAATCTTTTGTAAAATAAACACTAAAAAATTACTATTAGTTTTAATTTTTCTATCCTGCCACTGAGAAAAATAGACGTGCCATTTTAGTAAATGAGGAAAATATGGAAGATAAACAGGATGAATTAAAAATCTTGCTCTTCAGTAGGATGACTCTAGATAATACTAATGTACTATAAATTTCCAAAAGCTAGAAGACATTAAAATTTTTCACCGTAAATAGTAGACATGTGCTTGAGGAAATGCATATACTAATCAGATTTAAGTCTCAGCAATGTCTACTTTATTAATAAGTATATTGTTAATGTTTTATTATGTTAAACATATTTTAAAGATAACATAAAAACCTTCCTCCAGCAAAAAGTATAAATGTTCCCTTATTTTGGAAGTTGGCAAGATTTACCAGGAGTTGTATATCTCTTCAACAAGCATTCTCCTTGTTTTAGTAAACAGCCACTGAAATAAATATAGCTCTATGGCTAGAGCATGTTTAAATATAGCCCTCAACATGACTAAATCATATAACCTCAAGTATATAGTTTCTGTTTTGGTACACAGATATGGTATTTTATAGAAGGGTATCTCACTTTTGACTTTAAAGATTTATTTGAGTGCTTTTCAAAGAAGACAGTTTTACTCTTGGAACCACTTTTAAGTTATATTCCTAACTTACAGGCTGAATCTGAACGAATTTTACTCAATAGTGAAATATAACTTCAATAGTTAGTGAACAACAGATATTTGTAATTTACTGCCTGAAAAAGTATTTGATTTTGAAGTCAGAGGACCAAAATTGCCTTTAAACTCTTAAATCTGTAAAAGAGACAGGTATGAAGAAATACTTATGCTCAAGAAAGTCACCCATATGGCTTAAATAAAATTATGATTTAAAGTTTTATTTGTTCAAATACCTGCTAATATGGGTTGTATTGACTCTAATATTATTGGTGGAAGGCACTAAAACTGTAAAACCTTTTAATAATAGAAAATGTATATATCAATGATTTACTAAGATTACTTTTAATTTTCAAAGCATTTGGAAGAGACTATTACAAATATACAAGAATATCCTTTTAATTCTGATTTTACAAGTTAAGGATGTGATAATATCATTACCTTTTTGCTTTGGAATTAAGCTTTAATTTTATATGGAAAGCCTTCAAGTTATTCTACTCTAGTAAAAATAAAAGGTCAAGTAGTGTATTAGTTAGTATCCTCATACGACTCTGTAATGTCATTTTCACAGAGACTAGCATCCCCTACTCACTACCCTCAGGTCTTTACAAACCCTTAAACAAGAATCTAATCCCAGGCTTCTGGGTTGCATAGTTTAGCCTAAGGAATATGTATGGGTCATATCTATAATGTGTAATGGATTAGTTAGCATTTTAGAGAGATTAATTTATATTTTATGTTAGTGTAGAATTATGTAAGAAATTACCAAATTACTTGGATTGACATTTAACCTATCATTTTAAATTTGGAATAATTTTGAGGAGTAGCTACTAGATATTCTATCTCTCTTAAGAAGGCCATTTTATTTATTTACAGGAGTTAATGATTTTATTCTGAGGCAGTAAAAGGTATATGTATGTGGCACTCCTTTTATAGGACAGGGTGGTCTGTCTGTTTGAGGGGGCATATAAACCACATGCATTAAAATCATCTATAAAATATCTGTTGTTCTTTCAAGGTATACAAGTATAAAATGAGTTTTGTGCAATTCATTCAAATAACCTCACATCCTTCCATAATCAAAGCACACTAAAATAAAATGTGCTATGTTCAAATAACAGTGACATAAAATTGGTTTCCAAGTAGTGTATACTCCACCTAGTATGATATCATTTTAAAGCAGTGGAGTAGTGACTATCAGAAGACTGCTTCTGAATTTAAAAGCTTTACAAACCCTATTAGATCTTTTGTAATATGTGGACATTTTTGCACTCTAAGAATATTCTAGTTTAAAAGAATATGTGTCTGTGGCTGAAGCCTAATTAATTCAGCTAATAGAATTGCTAGAACTACTTATTTTGTTGTTTTTGGTTTTGGCTCGATTACTGAGGCAAAAAATAAAAACTTCCAGAATAAAACTTAACTCCTGGATTGTACCATTGGTCAAAACAGTCAAGGGAAAGCTGGTATATGCCTGGTAATGGAATGACATATGCTGGAAGAGGTTTTTAAAATAACTGAATGACTTCTATGAGTGACTGCAGGTAAAAAGGGCTGGCCTCTGCTTACATAGAAAAACCAATCCCATGTATTAAACTAATGAACAGAAGGAATTAGTACTGCTTTTTTAAGTCAGTTACATTAGTCCTGGAGAGATGTCATGCTTTTGAATACATAATATTTTTCTGGTTAGTAGGCAATAAAGGAAGGTTTAGTGTGGTGATGGTATTTAGAGAAACAAAGTCATGAGGAATAGGCTGAAGCATTTTCTTCTATGGTATCCTTCCCATTCCACATGTTTGGATTCTCTAACTTGAGAAAAAATTAGACATATATGTTGAGCTCTTTCCACAAGAGAACAAGACACTTAAAATGTTAGGAGAAAGCCTGATCCTTTTAGGTCATTCTCTATACATTGCAATTTAAAGCTTTAGGATAATAATATGGAAAATTACTTTCTAGGAAATAGTTTGGAGGAAATCTGGTAAGAAGCGACGGGATGGCAGATATGATAAGATACTCCCAAACACTTTCACAATCTATTGCTCAAATACTATGAAAAATACTGAACCTTCAGCAATGAAATCACTTATACAATTCTTTTATTCTCAAGTAAGCTCACTGTATCTTTTAGAATTTTTTTCATGATGAGTAATTTCCATATGTGTGTGTGTGTGTGTGTGTGTGTGTGTGTGTGTGTGTGTGTATGTATGTGTTTATTTTCCCCACTTTCTGAAAAGTAAAGTGTATGTAGTAGGACACAAAGAAGACTCCTTATGCTTTAGCCATTACAAGATGTAGACAGATACTGTGATAAAATTTCTTAGTGTTGTCATTAATATTTTTTTATTTGTTCTCCACCCGAAGGGATAAATCCAAATATTTTAAAGCCTTGGGGTTCTGTAATACATATGTAATTATTTAAATACCCCAATGGCCAGTGATTTATGGGTACAAAAAGTCAGAAATATTGGCTATTTGAAAATTCCCTAGAAGTGGTACTTTTGTATTCAATACTATAATGCCAAGAAGAGACTTCAAAACAGTCTGTAGGTACACACATTTAAATACATTCTCAGATATTGATTGCTGGTTCATGTTGTGATGGAAAAATACTTAAGTTTTCTGATGGTCTATTGACATTCACTCAGAGCAGCTTTTGTTATCATGCCAGATATATATCAATGGCTCTTTTCATCAAGACAGAAATTCATTTTAAATCCCATTCATATATTTGTTAGTAAATATCTGATGTACTGACTAAATATTAAGAATAATGGGAAATATAAACAATTACTGAAAAAGTATGGTGTTAACTGAAATCTAACATCAAGGAACATACTGCAAACTAATCTTTGGTGTTGGAAAAGTGAAAGTGCTGCAATCGGTGGTAATTGCTTTCAATTACTAATGATGAAATTACCCAGATGTATTCGGATACTGACCAAATAAGCCTAAAATCTTAAATGTCATGGCTAAAATCTCTAACTTTCTGTTGTTGGTAGTGCTATTTCTCTTTTTTGTCCCATTTAGTTTCTTCTTAGGAGATGATGATAAAATAGTTTCAAATTTAAAGTTGGTAATTTTGTTTTCAATTTATTTAAAGCCAAAAATAACCCCTCTGTTATAAGTTACTTATTGGTTGTTCAGATAAAAGGACTTTGTTTCTTTACACAGACTAGCTAAATTCTTTCTATATGGAGGGATAAATTGATGTTTTCCAGAACATTTTCCCCCCAGTGGTCCTTCAAACTTTAGTGGTATTTCAACCCAACAAATTTTATTGAGAAACATGGGTTTACAATCCACTATTTTAACATCATTTAAATTTGTTATCATTGAAATCAAATGTTTTCAATTTAAGCACTAAAATTTCATGTTCTTATTTGCTAAGGAAAAACAGTGTAATAAGGAACTAGTTGAACATAAAGATGTTATACTATGTCTTCACTATGCATCTTCTTTTTAAAACATGAGAAGTGTTTTTTTTTGTTTTTTTTTTGTTTTTTTTTTTTATACTTCAGCCAAAGATGTAGGCATCTTTAACATACTGGTCACAGCGAATTTTGTTTTAAGTGTCAGTAAGATTTGAAAAGTCATTTCAAGTATCCTACTACATTTGAAAGTTTTTACAGTCACAACATTTGAAGATCACTTTAAAAATGAGTTTAGAGATGATACCTTATCTACTGTGATTATCTAAGCTGCAACTGGTGAAAAGTAGTTGGCAACTACAGAAAAATAGATCTTAACTTTTACAGAATTTGAAAGTTGCTTTTCAGATGCACTTAAGCAATGCTTCTGGTATGTGTATTTCTTACATCATGCCATTCCGTACTGGAAGCCGCACTGTGGGGCATGGCTGGAAGTAAACAAGTGGTGGCCCTGATGCTACATAATAACTTGGATACCCTCCCTCAAGAACTAGGTATGGAGCAGGTTGGTAGAAGCAAGTTACGTTGTCTGTACTGGGTAATATATTCTGTTCTCCAAGTACTTTCAAAGCCAAAAGGGTGATCATGTTAAGAGTTTGCCTTCTTTCATAACCCATGAGGCAGACAGTACTTTGGTTCACAACTCCATGCAAGGTCATAAGGTAGTCATACTTGCTTTTTTCTTCACCTATGAAATGGTTGCGGAGGTATGATTCAATTTTCTTTTGCTGTTCTGCTACATCAGGAAAATCAATGAAAAATCTAGAACACATGTAACGTTCCAGAGTCTTAATTTCTTTTTGACAAGCGGGTTTGAAGTCACGAACCAACAAATTGCTGTATTTTAAAAGACCACCACCTCTGATCTCTTCAGGTTTTCTGGTAGATATAAGCTTGTATTTCAAATGTATCATTGCTTCCTGAAAATCCCCATACATACTTTCAGCCACAACAACAGGACAAGATTCTTTGGTTAGCTTAGCATTGGGGACACTATAGAAATCTAACATGGAATCCAAAAGAATCTGAAATGAATCTACACTAAATTCAAATTGCCGTCTGAGTGAATTGACAAATTTTAGTTCTACATTCTTCCCAGTGTTATTTGAAAGAGAGATGAGACTCCAACGATCATGGTTATTGCAAATTTTGACCATTTTCTGCACATATGCCTCTTTCATTGTCTTTAGGGTTATCTTTTCTTTTTTAACACCTTTTGGCAAAAAGTCAAGTAGACAGCCTAAAACTGCATCCTTAACAACCTGAAATTCTTGATCGCTTGGTAGATCAACACCAAAAATAATGTCCAGATCTTTATAGCTGATTCCATTATGGCTTGCGAGTATGTAACTTGCTGTAGAGCCATTCAGTCTAGTATCTTTAACAATAATGCCCTGCTTTATGAGTTCATCTTTCACCACATGAACAATGTCTTTTGGTTTTACCTCCAGTGTGGGGAAATTGCCCCTTCCATGAATTGGGATTACTTCACCTAACACACGATCCAGTGTCATGATGTGATCCCAAGTGAGATTGCTGAATCTTATCTCTGACATTGTGACGTCAGTAGATCAACTAGGAGCAAGAAAATATTAAGAGAAAATGTCAGCATCTTAAAGCTAATGTTACACCAAAAACATATGAAATAAGTTCAAAACAGATTTACCCTCTATAAAAACAAAGTGAATACTAGGAAGTTATTAATGGATATAATAATTCTTAAATATGGAAAAATAAACGTCACAAAGATTACATCGAGTCTTTGGTTTGTTAGTAAGTTCAAACATGGTTCTCAGGGATTAAATGCAATTATGTAACCCATAAAATAAAAATGGTATTCTTTTCTAATCTATTCTCATACAAACACAATACTGATGGCATTTGGTCATATAAAAACTATTTATAGGATAATTATAGTACAACACTGAGGCTATCAACATCTTAAGTTGAGATGAAATAGCATGGACACAATAGAACTAATACAAAATATGATATCTTTTAACTCTTTAATTATAAAAACATTCACAGATTCACTATAGAGATTTGTATATTTCATTGCTCTCATTTTAAATATCATTATGGAAATCTTCTATTATTAATCTTCTAGGTCCTTTGAGAATAAGGATAGAATCTAATTTGTGAATTATTCTATATGCCCAGAGGTGATTTAATGTCAGGTGAAATAATGACTGTTACTTGGAAATATAAGATGAAAATACCAAATTTGCATGCAAAATTAAGCAAGACTATAGAGAAGCACAAAATGTCAGACTTAAAAACATCTAGTGTAGTTGTCTGATAGCTAATATATGATATAATATGCTCAGAAAATTTTACTAATGGGGAGCATCAAGAATTTAAATTTTTATAAAAACATGATGAGTGCAACTATATCTAATTTTGTATCATCTAAAGTGATTACATTGATCTTCTAACATACTATTAAACTGTTCAAACAGATTAATCTAGGAAAGTAAATGACATCCATCATAGACATAGTCTTTGAACTAGGTATTATTTCCTGAATTCAAGGAATGAAAGAAAACTATATTACGCTTAAAGAATATTTACATAGCATTCATATCTTGAATATTTAGGGAGCTATCAGAATAATAAAACTAATTAGAATTCATATGTATCTTAAGTATAACTACAGCGATAAAATTATCTTATTTGGCATATGTAGAACAGTCTTTGACAGTTCAGTCATTAAGGAACAGCACATCTGTGTCTGTGAGAAAACTAAACCTTTCATGGTCCTCTATATATTATCCTCATAAATATGAATTAAAGAGTCAATGTGCATTTTATTATGTAATATGATGGTTTCTATAATGGGTTGCTTGTTTTCTTTTAAGCCATTTTAATTGTGAACATTTGTACAGTTTGACCAACTATGTGAGTATGCAAATCAAACTTTTAAACATGAGTGGGATGAATTCACTTACTTCAGGTTTTGTGATTACTCTAATGAGAAAAAATAACATAAGGAACAAGAATATGCATTGGTTGCTAGAACATTGGATAAGCAACTGTAAGACTACTTTAAAATAATTCTCCTAACATTATCACAGAATTATTTGAAGCTAATGATTTGTAATGTTCTAGCTACCACTCTGAAAAATAGAATTCATTACAATATCTGGGCTTGTGTAAAAATTTTAGGGAGTTCTACAGTTTATCTAATAAATATTGCATAAGTTTAAACTAAGTTAAATAGCTGTCATAAGCTTTAAAATTATTCCTTAATATTCAAATTTCTTTTGAAAATGGAAATTTCTATTTAATTTATGGAAAATTCCCTTTGGTAATATTAGTAAAATAAAACAAAAGCTCAATGGCTTAATACTAGGCTTATAACCTGTGAGAGGAGAATATTAATATTTCTACACATACTTTCTTAAGTATTAGAAATTATTTTCCATATAGAAGTCCATAGGAACTTTATATGGAGATAGCCTTTGGCTGTAAGAATAAATGAGAAACTGATCAAAGAGGTATCTTTAACATAAAACAACCAAGGAAGAGATATTTAATATACTAGATTTACACATAGATATTACAGGAGAAAGGGATGGAAAAACATTTTGTTTCTCAGACAAAATCATTCTAAGATCTTGCAAAGAAAACAAAGAAAATTAACATTTCTTCTCACTTTATGCTAGAAATGTGGTATAGAGAAACTGTTCATCAGTGTACAGCATTCTATTTTTCACTTGACACCTATGCTAATGATTCTAAGTCTTCTAGTACCTAGACTAGCTTGCAGATTTAAGAAAATGTATGCTTATACATATGTATATTTAAGTTTATATGTGCATGTATAATATTTTATCATTATCATTTGTTAAATATAAACACATGAAGTCAATTTTCTAGGATGTGAGGATATTTTGTCATTGATCAGTATATGGTTCAACTATCTAAATGATATTTTTAAATAGCCAGTTCAGATTTTTATTTTAGCATTCTCTTGCTACAAATAAATAAACTTCCATCTTAGACAAACTCTACTTTTTATTAAATTATCACATTATTACTAACTGAAGAATTTTAAAGTACCATTTTCTGGTCACCTATATTTAAGTTATATGTTCAAGAAATATGAATTGGAAATTTTAAAACATCATAATTACCACCAAATATCATACATATAAAATTATATATATATGTGTATATATATATATTATATATATATATATGATACATATACAACATATATACACAGAAAATTCAGTAAAGTGTAACATGATGGAAAAGATAAAAGTGATTTTCATTAATATGGAATCTATAATGATTATTCAAATGCTCATCTCTATTAACATGGACAATTCAACATTTGGCTATAATGTTATACCTTCACATAACTATTATCTATTTTAATCTTCTGACAAATACCTATAACACGAAATTATAGGACTTATCATATGTAATTTAATAGTCATATTTTCATATAACATAGTTAATTACCCATATATCAAATACAAAACAATAAACAATCTTTTAGGAAACAAAATTTGCTGTACCAGAGAGCACAACTCTTTGGGTGCCTATCATCATGAAGTTAGAAGTACAAAATCTATCCACATAGATTATTGTACAATGTTTACAACATAGCTGTCAGCTACAAAATGTGTGCTTTTTGAACATGAAGTACAAGCATATATTTTCATGGGCTGAATGTCCAAATTCAAGGCAAAACTCCTTTAAAATTTTGCCTCATAAGCCTGAACATAAGTGCAAAAGCTGAAATTTCTAATTGTCCTTAAAATGTGAGGTTCATATTAATCCATTCCTTAAGATCTTGTTCTGAGTCTCTGACTTCTTCCAATTTATCCTGTAAGCTAATAGGTGTCCTATTGTTCTTTAAATAACATTAGTATGTCTATAGTAAATATGATATAATAACACATATGACTCCAGCATAGACATTGAAATCAAAACTAAGTTGTTTCCATTATTTAATTTGTTAAATTCATCTAGAATGCAAATATAAGGCAAATGAATTGGCAAGATCTCACAAAGGGTCAGAAACGTTCATTTGTAAAATAAATAAATCAGGACGTTTTCCTTATCACACACTTATTATCCTTCTGACCACAGTATTAAAGTGAAACTCACTGATAATTTTCTGACTCTATTAATATTGGAAGTTCATCTTCAAAGAGAAGGAAGAATGACTTATAACTTACATTGCAAAGATAACTTTCAAGAACTCTATATAGTCAATATGGTGACACAGTTGATAGTACAGCCAAGATTTGAATTTTCATCTCATGGAGGAAAGTCATCAGGCAACCAGTCTAAAGAAAAACAACAAAAAATATTTTGATACATGTTACACATGAATAATCTGATATTCCTGATCATATTCTTACAAACTGTATGCATACATATATAGACATATACATTAAAGTAATGATGGTAAAACAATTGCTCTGAAATAGATGTTCTTAACTTTCAGGATGCATCATTACATAGAGGGTTTGTGAAATATTTCTTGGTCCTGTTTCTAGAGTGTCTTTTTTTTGTTTTTCTAGACAGAGTTTCTCTGTGTAGCTTTGGAGCCTATCCTGGCACTCACTCTGGAGACCAGGTTGGCCTCGAACTCACAGAGATCTGCCTGCCTCTGCCTCCCAAGTGCTGGGATTAAAGGCGTGTGCCACCAATGCCAGACTAGAGTTTCTTAATAAGTATGTCAAACAGGAACCTGAATATATGTATTTAAACAACTTCTCGAGGGTGTTGAGACAGCTATACTTTAAGAATGATATCACTAAAGGATACTTAGAAGAAATGATCAAGGATCATTACTGTCAACTGATATAAGACATGACTTGGCAACTTTCATTGCATAAAAAACTACTGAGGGCTAGGTTGGGCTATGGCTAACTTGGTAAACTACAGTGTAAACATGAGGATCTGAGTTAGGATCCCCAGCACCCACATAAAAACCAGGCATGGCAGCACATGTCTATAATCCTGGGGCTTGGGAGGTGGAAACACATGGACTCTCAAAAGCTCACTAGCCACTCAGTGTAGCAGAAATGGCAAGCTGAAAACCCTGTCTCAAAAGATTAGATGGAGAAAGTGAGAAAGACACTTCATATTGACCTCTTGTCACCACAAAATAAACATAAAAATTGCAATGAATATAACAGAATTCCATCCCAAGAAAATGTTCTTTTAAATTAGGATTTTATAAGCATTCTAATAGTCCAATATTCCTTTTCCAACTATATGTTAAGTCTAAAACTTATGTAATGTTTCTAAGATACAAATGTTGCTAGTTACCTTATAGTAAATGCTTATATGTAGAAGTAGATATCTCCTATTTTGGAAAACTTCAAGATTGGTATCCACCTATAGTTAAATAAACAAATGGACATTAGTCACACTATGCACCATTTTTCATAGATTCAAAGAAGTATGAAGTATCATTTATTATTTACTTACTAGAAAGAGGTATTGTACATTTTACTTCATATACTAAATCTGTTTCTAAAGAGAAGATTGAGGTCTATGAGAAATCAAACTGGTGTACTTAATTAAAATATAGTTTATCCAAAACTGAAAATTATCTATTTAAAAATGAAAGTACTCATTTCAAGAAGAAAATCATGTTTATCTCATGATGAAAACACAGATTGACTTGGTATTTTCATGGTATAATGATTAAAGCAGTAAATAGACTACCCTGGTTAATATTAATAAAAAGAACATCAAAAGCCATCATGAGAAAGTGATAATAATCTCAAGAAAATCACTTTTAGTGTTGTTGCTCTGCTAAAAGTAAAGGCTGACATATAATTTTAACATAGATATCTCTAAGTGGCTAGGTATGTGCCTCAATGGTAGACTGCATGCTTGGCATATGCAAGGTGCTATAAATTCCCACCACTGCAAAAACAAAATAAAGAGACAACTCCAACTCATATTTGACTAAAGGTTAAAAGAATAGTTAATATAATATTAATTGTGTGACACCTGAAATTACTAAGCTAGACAAAGGTCAGAAAGACGTGCTATCTGGTTGTGGTCCTACATTGTGTTGGAATCAATGAGGAAAATGTAAGATGTGTACTGTTTATCATATTCCCCTCCAAAATTGTTTGTAATGCCAAATATGTGATTTCTCAAAACATATTCTTTTAATGTAGTAGTCAAGGATATCAAATATTATGAGAATAAAATGGTGTAATAGCTATATAAGAATAAGAGGAACTCAATCAGATTATTTTAACCATCACACTTGACTTCATTTTCCTTTTTAACACCTCAAACAAGGGTACTGAAATTAGTATAAGTAGGACATATCAAAGCAAGTGAGTTGTTTTAAATATGGTAAAAGTGATCCCTGTTCTAGCAGAGAACTATGGTACTTTAGTTGTTTGATTTAAATATGCAGTCTCCATAATATTAATGTGAAGGGAATCAACAAAAAAGGAACATAAATCTAATTTGCCTTGTAAAAGTCATTGCTATTTGCAGTGGCTTTCAACACTCCAAAGAATTCTCTAGTAGTCCAGTTAAGTTATACCAAGGTAATTATGCATATTTTCTTATCTGGGTATCTACTTTATATGCCTATATAGCACCAGCATAATGCTTAGAATGTCCAACAAATCATAATGCATGTCTTTTCAAAAAGACAGATATGACTCCATAGACTAGTTCAGATTACACTTAGACCATCCTGAAATGAAGATTCAGGGCTAGAGTAACAGTTCAGCAGTTAATAGCAGTGTTTACTCTTCCAGGGAACCAGTGTTTCATTCTTAGCCGCTATACGGTGGCTCACATCTATCTGTAATTTCAATCCTAGGGGATCTGACACACTTCTGGATTCTGTGGCCACCCAGCATGAATATGGCACATAGACATACACGCAGGCAGAACATTCATACACATAAAAATGAAATTTAAACGAAGAGTCTTAGTTGCGACACCAAAACAGACCAATTTTCTGGGGCTATTATGACTGTTATAATTAAGTTATCCTAGAGTCTAACACACACACACACACACACACACACACACACACACACACACACACACACACCCCCCAAGAGAGAGAAAATTAAGATAGCTAAAGAACTAATTTTTACTTTAAATTAAATTCATTATTTCTTTCCTCTACTAATCTCAAAGTAGGTTTTGCTTACAAATAAAGCAGAAATGTTTGTGTCTGTAGTTCAACTATACATGTATTATATTTAAAGGATCTCTGTTATCTAAAAGATAGTAATGCTCTGTTGACAATGTATACAGATGTTTATAAAAGACATAATTACAAAGTGTTTACAAGTTTTATTTCCACAGATGGATATTTTATAGTCTGGTTAGATGATAAAAATCAAATTAGTTTCTTCATTCTTGCAGTTTTTTTCTGTTAGCTCACTGAATTAAAAACTAATAAGAAGTAACCCTAAAACCTTTTTCTGGTTAAATATAGCAAATGATAGAGATTTTAATTAAAAACTATAAACTTTTTAAAAAGGTCATTAACATGTTCAAATATTTTTATGCATTGTTGAATTTGGAAGTGTAATACAGATGTGTAATACTTCAACAGCCAAATATATTTAAGTAAGCATGAGGAACTCACAGTAAGGTTAAGCTATTTGTAGGCTTATATTAAGCTTTTAATATTGTGTACATGAAATTTTAATATAATCAGGATTTAGAAGAATAGTGACATAAAAAATACTATGTCACTTATGCCATAAATCCCTGTTGATGTTATAAGTCTTTTTTAAAGGTTCACATGGATGTTCTCAATAGTGTCCACTTTTGGCACTAGTAATTTCCAAATTTGGTTCTGAAAAGTGAAATTACATAAATACTTATATTAAAATAATTTCAATTTAGGCCACTCCACAAACTCATTTTAGTTTCAATATGGTCCATATCCCAAAAACAGTTACAACAATCCATTTGTCCTGGATGTCTTAATGAAATGGATAGTCATTTTCAAAATTTCTAATTACTAACAAATGTACATTAGGATAACTGTGAAGCTTGTATGATGGGTTTTAACTTTAAATTGCTTAGTGTTTAAAAATCAAGATCTTCAATTATATTGTGAATGAAGTTATTTATGTACATTTTAAACTACTAGAAATGACATAGATCTCAAAAAGGAAAAACAAGGCTTATAATTAGAGTTAGGGTCATGCTGGACAAAGGACAACATCAGTTGTGCCAAAAAGATGATGGTATTGTTAAAGGCTTTAATTCTATTTAGGCATATAATAACACAGTAATGTATTTTCCATTCTAACACAGTAATGTATTTTCCATTCTAATACTATTTGTATATTTGTCTGTACTTTACTTTATGATCATCTCTTTTCAAATATTATGCTGAAGCCCACTTCTTGCTTAAAGAAGCAAAGTATTATCACTGGATATATTTATACAAATAACCAATATCCTATCACTAATGAACAGAGAAGAAACTTCTCAAAATTTCTTTATGTAGGAGGAATCATGCTGCAAGGCCTTTGAGTGAAAAGGTTTAGGTGAAATGTGTATTAGAAGAATTAAGAAACATGCCAGGCACCTATTTACCTAAGAAAGAAAAACATTGGGCAGGAACAAAAGAACATATTTGGATTTAAAGGCATGGGACTCAAAAAGGAATGCCTCTACAACAGGTGGAGCCTTTAATTCCAGAAAACAAACCAACAAAAACTGTATCACTTCCTTTTCTTGCCTAACACACATGCATGCATTTCTTATGCTTATTTTTATTGTGATTTAGTTGCTATCTGTTGCTTTAAAATGTTAAAAGTGTGCACTTCCGAGCAAATCATTCCCTGCTTCCTTTCAGGGTTAGCATAAATCCTTCACAGTGAAGAGTATAAGGAGGTGACATTATAGCATTTTTCTTCCTCTTGTATTATCTAGTAGATGGTGATCACTATGAAAATTCAATAGCAACTTTTGACATACTTTTGTTTCTGATATTACCCAATAGAGTTGTTGCCTCTGGAAATAGCTGCAGAATTTAGAGAGACAAACTGGTAAGATACAACTCCAATTTGCTTTCAGTGGAATTCATAACTACAGCACTCGTGAGAAGTCTCTAAAGTGCAAAGAGCTGCCTGAACAGCAGCCAAAGCTACTAATGAGACAAAATATCATGTTCTCTGTACTGAATGCTTTTTAACTAAAACGACACTCATAATAAATCCAGAAGCCCACTAAGCATTTACCAAATCATTTAAGAACTCTAATTCCTCTTATGTATATGTTTGTCAGGACTTAGGGACTAGAGGCTGTATAAAGACAGAAGAGGACTCCAGAATTATAGACAACAGCACACACATGCTCCACATAACTCACAAATACTATCCAAAGAAGCAGTAGGAACTTACCAGATTAGTCCAACAAAACAAAACAAAACAAAAAGCCTCTTAAACACATAACAAAATCCTCTGTTCGTGACTCTCCCCAGCCCCTCTCCATACCCCCTCAGCCCTTAGAACTCACTTCACCAACTGCTGATCTCTTCAAATCCAACCAGGCAAGGAGCAACTGGAAGGAGAGGGGTGCTAGAGTGAGGCTTCTGAAGAAGTCTGCTCGTAAGCACGCAGGAGAAAACAGGGGGCGGGTGTGTTAAAGAAAGAAACTGAAAGAAATCAAAAAATTTGCAAAAGACAAGGAGAAATGAGGGAAGAAGGGAGTGAGAAAGAATGCTTCAGGAAAAGAGCACAGACAGCAAGCTCCTGCAAACAGCTGGCAAGACTGTTGCTGTCCAAGGGTTACTAGGTGCTGAAATGACTTCCCCAACACACCCCTCTAGTCCCACTCACTCACTCCACAGACTCCCTTCCTCCCAGGCTCATCCCCCTCTTGTAGCGTAAAACCATTTCCATGGCAACCTGTCGTCATACAATTTAAGGTGGTCCGTACTTTCGAGTTATGTGAGTTTTTCATGGCTTAGGCAGAGCGATCTATTATTTCCATTCTCCTTTAGCGCTGAACTTTCTCTGGTATGACAATACTACCTTTTCTCCCTCCACAACCTGAAAATCAATTCCCCTTTCCCTTGCAAATGTGCCCAGCTTCATTGCCTTTCTATTCCCCAGCTACATAACCTTCACACACACACCACACCACACTCACAAACACACTCATGAACGTGCATGGAGAGAGAGAGAGAGAGAGAGAGAGAGAGAGAGAGAGAGAGAGAGAGAGAGAGAAGGAGGGAGGGAGGGAGGGAGGGAGAGAGCAAGCTGATTTTAGCTTCCCAGCATTTCTTCAATCCTTACTAACACAAAGCAAACTAAAGTTTATGTCCACAGGCAGTTTTGCTGATACAAGTGCCTTGTTTTGTTTATAGCACATTTCTGCATAACTTGCATTATCATGGGAAATCTGCTCCTTCACTTCCAACACATTTTGCTCTCCATTTAGCTAAAAGCATTCAGGGCTTCCCTGTTTTCTCCTACGTCTGCAGACACAAAACAGTAGCACAAAGGCATTCTTTAAAAAAGATTTAAATCAATCACTGGAAGCTTAAAATAGACTTGTTTTAGTGAAATCCACTAAGTTTACTATTAATTTGAGTCTTGTTTCTAATACTTGCATTAAATTTTTCTGCTACAGGAAAAAATTAACTAACTTTTAAGGCACTTAAAGACTATAACAAAGGGATGACTCATGAATGTCTATTTGGAAGAAAAAGTAAATGTGAATACTTGGCTATCTTAACTTGCATTCAATGAAATACTATAATCAAAGATTTCTGCTATCTAGAAAAACAGAGCTAATAATACACTGCTACTTTTATATGCTTCGGGTTAGAAATATCTGAAGATAAATTTGATAAACTATTCACTAACAGTCTATATAGCCAGTTTAGGGAAGTTTTCTAAATCTTTTAACCTAGGAATATGAATAAATGAAGTTCTGTGTAATGCCAATATATTAGTAATATATATCATATCATCCTAAGCTCAGAAATATATTAAAATAATTACTGATGGATTTTTCCATTAATCAATGCCTCAGTTTTACCAATCATGATTATTAGCATAATTATTCATAAACTGTATTTCCTATAACATTTAGTATAGAATTTAATTTCAACTAAATGAAATATGTTTCTGAATAAAACAAAAATTAAACATCAATTTCAACTGAAAATCAAAGTAATAAAATTTCCTTTGTATAGAATCTTGCCACAGTTTTGATAACATACTTTGTTGAATTTGGATTTAACAACACTCCAGCTCTGAAGACCAACTTCCTTCCTTAGGGTTCCCGATCAACTTATCTCCCCACAGTTTCTGCACCTCACTTTTCACAATACTGTGGATACTGTTGCTAGGAGACAAAGGATATTACTATTGCATCAATAATGCTCATAGCTAGGACCATGTTTTAAATGAGAAATTTAAGTGAGCCAGCCAATTCTGTTTGAATGAAAGAATGGATAAGCTATATTAAAGAATATTTTAGCATAATTTATTCTTTAACAATTTCCCACACCCATTCTTACTGCTACCAAATCTTCCCTCTTTCTCCAAGTCCCCACCTCACTGTGACATCTTTTGGTCTTGCTTTTACTTAGACTTAAAAATATAAAGCTAAATAAACCATATAGTTAGTTACATGTTGCCAGATATTAGTGTTCTGTATGTTTTATAACATGTAATGTGACTAAATTGTGAAATGCAAACTTTGGAAAAGTAATATCCATTCATTTTTATTAAACTTCACAAATGAACACTGTTTAAAAATATCCTTAAACAGTCGAAATGAATTCTAATTAGCAGTTACAATTTATTTTGGGTTCCAAACTGAAAAGTAGTGAAATTTACTTTCTACAGTATTTCACCACTTTTTCATAACATACTTTATTGAATTTGAATTTAACAACACTCCAGAGCTAAAGAATAACTTCCAAGGCAAAGTTCTCAACATAATGTCTTATTATGCTATAATTATTTCATAAATTTTCTAATAGGACTACCAAAATTAAGAAGATAGGCTATTGAATAATATGAAGCAGACTATTTTGAAATGTAAATAATACATTTTGTATAGCCCACTTAAAAACATTTTTTTCAGTAAAATAAGGACTGAGTATATTTTGGGGTGACTGAAGATGAGTGCAGATAACTGATTATTTCTTTTTCCTGGAACTATAGTATGCATGCCAAACAAAACAAAACAATTGTAAATAATTTATAAGACAATAAACCATATATATATATATATATATATATATATATATATATATATATATATGGAAAGTATTTAACCAAGACAATGGGAAACATTGTTAAATGGGCATCTGAAGCTACCAACAGAGAAGAGAGTCAACTGTTTGCATTACAAATTGGATATATTCTTGACCAGGAACATCTATTAAATATGGCTTGCATTCTCAACTATCTAGTTACAGTAGTTTTTACTGTTTTATCAAGATATAAAAGCTAAAACAAATAGTAGAAACTGTGTGTCATTACATATTGCTTCATATAACGAGTACTAACATACATTACTGATGGGATAAGTGGAGTGAAGAAAATGGTGTGTGTGTGTGTGTGTGTGTGTGTGTGTGTGTGTGTGTGTGTGTGTGTGTAAGAAGCAAAACATGGTAGATGGTAAATAAGTTACAAATATTTAGAAAGCAATTTATATTCATTGACTTGCGATACTCTCATCCTTACTTAGAGAAGCTTCTTACTGCAGAGAGTAGTGGTTAAAGCATACTCATAATTGTTAAAATGCTGAGAATAAACAACTGTCAGTGCTCAGCCATAGATGGAATATCAATATAAACCTTCCATCACAATTAGGGCTTCGTGGACCATTTCTGGGGAATGAGCGGGAAGAATATAACAGCTAGAGGATAGAAAGGAATGCTATGAGATACTGTTGTCTGTTCCATACATGATGGCACAGCACACATGAACTCCCAGCATTTGTGGTTTCCTGCACCAGTTCTGCACAAGGTGATGTCAGTCAACACTACAGCATGAAGGGGGAGGGGCTCAACAGCATCTACCCTTGAGGATCTATTGACAGTTGATAATTCTAGGGGAGGGGGAGCCAATTTTCTTTAAGGAAGTGGCCCCTGGTTTCTTAACCACTGTTCTATTGCATGGCCCATACCCACCAGTATATGGACAGCATAAGTAACATAAAAGAAGATAGAAAGTTTTGAGGGCTGCAGGGACAGAGACTAAATCTAGGAGTGGTGAACACAATCAAAATAACATTTTATGTGTGTATGGGATTCTCAAAAAATAAAAAAAAATATTGAGGAAGGGCTAAGTTGCCCCAATAGCTAAGGAGCTATTGGCAGTTGATGGTTGCTGGTGGAGTGACAGATGTTCTTCTTGACATGAGGGAGGTGGCCACTGTTGTATTGAGTATGCACCAGTGGATGATCCTACACACATGTGCAGATGGGTAGGACTAACTAGATTAAGAGAGTCATTAGAAACTAAAGGAAATGAACAAAATGAAAATTGGAGGGAGGCAGGGTGAAGAGGGGAGTTGGAGGAAGGTAATGATTGATGGATCTGATCAATGTATTTTTATAAATGTATGGCACTTTCAAAGAACAAATAAAGTGTTATAAAAATAATTTTCTAAAAGCAGTAAAACATGTCACATCTAGTAGTAAAAACTCATATGAAACAAAATAGGAAACACATACCTAAACATATCATGTTACACCAATTAATTTGATGTTAAATTATTTACAAAGAATCAAAAATATTTCTGAATGCTTGCCTCTTTGACTCAGTTTCTTATGGAATTAGTTATAGATTATCATATTTAATGAAGCCTTTTAAAAGACATGCATGCAACTTTAGGAAGTAGAATGCAAATTGGGTTTAATGTAGGATAAATGGAAGGATAATAAGATGAGTTTTGTGTCATCTAAATGAGGTGTACCACTGAAATTTTAATTATACTGCAGAACAAAGAAAGAAGCAGAAACCCACAATCAAATATTAGGTGGAAAGAGAGCCCAAATTGAATATCTTCACCAGGACAATCTTACCTGTGCTCTTTAGGATTGATTTACTCAAACATAATATATTTTACTATCATGGAAACTGCCCCCATAATTTATATGGAAGACTAAGGTAAATAGCATAAAGGGAGTTCGATGCCAATGTAGTCAGAATTTAAGAAACAAAACCTATGCAAGATAATCTTTATTTTCCATCAAATTAAGAGTAATAAATTTTATATTTTATCATAATTAAGAACAGTTAAATTTTAATATATTTTCTTTGTACTTGAGAATTTCATACAAATATAAAATTAAATATGATTATATCCACCATCCTAATCCATGCCTTTTGTTTCATAATCCACTAAGTATAGTTAGTGCTGCCCATGTGATCATCTGCACGGAGCCATTCAATGGAGCTCTGTGAACCCATCAAGAGCTACATCCTTAAAGAGAACTGACTCTTCTTTCATTAATGGTCATCAACTGTCAATAGCTACTCAGCTAGAGATGGATCCTTGACTGACTCTCCAAACACCATGCTGAAATTTAAAATTGGCTTGATCTTGTGCAGGTCTTTTGAAGGTTGTGATTAATGAGTACAATAGTTATGTTATGTTCAGATGCTAGCCTTTCACACCACAGTTCCCCATCCTCTAGTTCTTATATCCGTTCCATGTCTTCTTTCATCTTACCTGAGGCACAGTTGTCCAGATTGACAAATGGGATTTCATGAAACAAGAATAGTTAAGCTTTACAAATAAAGGTAGCAAAATACTTAGTTTAATTTATATACTGAAAATTTAATCTTTGTGTTTGTTCTCATCTCTTAGAAAATGTATTATAACATAATAAAAGCATGCTAATCTTAGAAAGCTCACATCTATAAGCAAATCAAGTAACTTTAAATACTATAAGCTTATAACTGAAAAAGTACCTAAAACCTAAAAGCCTCTTATGTTTCTTAGGTTGCAAACATAGAGGTATAAAGTAAGCTAATACAAATTAATTCCACTGAAAAGCAGTAAGGCTGTAGGGAATATAATTAATGGAGGGAATTACTTGAAATACACAAAACAGACTGAAGGTGACTAGAAGCATCAAAAGGAAATATTACCATGTTTTAACTTAAATTATAGTTATTCTGTAATATATATATTATTCTGTAATATTTTAAAGAACATCTAATTTTTTTGAAATTATTTCTATAGGTTCCATATAAGCTGAAGTATATAATTTCTATTAATTACTTCCTCTTGGAAACCCCACAGTAGCAAACCACATAGCATCTTCCTCAATTTTTATATAAGAAAGAATATTGCTTCTCATAGTTATTTATTTCTTCATATACTGATTCCATTCTTAAAAATTATGTTCAGGTTATTGATAAGAATATCCCTAGCATCATTCTTCCCAATTTAGATAGGTTTTGAAAAAATCACATCTTGTAGAAGCTAATAATGGTTTGAGTTTGTCATCACCCTGTTTTGCTTACTATGTCACTCTATTACAATATTGCTAGTTACTAATGGACAGGCTTGGAATTATTCATTTCCTCAGACTATTTCTGCTTTCTTGGGACAATCTGTGTATTACCTGGCACTATCAAGACAGAAAGACCCATAGAAACAAAGACTCTGAATTTTTTTACCATCATATTCTACAACATTGAATACATGCCTACCATGGTTTAAATGCTTTAAAAAATTGGACCTGGAGAAATGGGCTCTGTTGTTAAAAGCACTGGCTGGCCTTTCAGAGGACCCAAGTTCGATTCCCAGTACTCATAATGTGGCTTTTACAACTCTCTTTAACTTTAGTTACAGATTATCTTCTGGCCTCCACAGACACCAGGAATGCCGGTTGTACACAAGCATATATGTACCTGTGTAGAAAAACACCCATAACCATAAAAATAAAAATAAAAATAATTTAAAAATGCTCCAGGAGCTGAATTGATGCCTCTGATGATAAGAGCACTTGTTGCTCTTACACAGCACATGGATTTGGTTCCCAGCACCCACATAGAGGCTCGCAACTCTTACTCAGATTGCAAATGATCCACTGCTGTCTTCCGGCCTCTGAGGGTACTGCATGTACATGGTGCACAAGCATACATACAGGTAAAGCACCAAGACACATAAGCTAAAATAAGTCAATCTTTTAAAAATGTTCAAAAATTTTGGTGCATGAGGAAATGAATATATTCTAGAAAATTAAACTGAATATTTAATTCAATATCAATTTCCTTCAGACTATGTCTTGTAAAGAATAAACAACTTACTGAGAAGTATCCCTTTAAATTAATAACTACTAATTGCAAGTGAAATTGTATTATAGTCACATAATCTCATGAAAGTCTCTTGCTTTATTCACATTTCCCTATTCCCAGCAATTGCCTATTCTCTTTTTCCTTGAACTCCCAATATCTTTCACCGAGTCCTCACTCTTGAATACCTTGTTTCCCACCATAGTGAGAAAATAGAGCTATTCTATAAGTAACTTTAACTTATTTATATTCATTTGTATCTCCAGCTACATAGGTTTACATTTCCTTTCCTACTAATAGTGACTGAACTCTCCATATTTATGCAAAAGAAAATCCCTGGTCCTGGGTATCATGGTCTAGTCTCTCAAATACATAAGATATTGTCTCAGGAAACGCCCCCCCAACTCCATATGATTCTACTAGGCCCTTTATATTAATGCAGTATTTCATATTATTTCTTTCAGATTAAACAATTCTCCTGATTCAATTTCCCTATTTAGTTCACCTTTTATTTCTTTATAGAAATACTCCATCCTTACAATCTATGTTTACCTCTATTTCCCCATGTCTCTTCATTAATATGTACTCACATGACCTCTATTTTGTTAAATCGAATGACCGTTATTCAATCCTCACTTTACTGACATATTTACAGCATTTCACACATATGACAACTACTCCTTTTAGACACTGAACTTTTACTTTCTTGGATGCACAGTTTCTCGGTTTTCCTTTACCTTTCAGGCCATTTCTTTTAATCTTTTGATTGCTTTTGCTTTTCTACATTTGGAATAAGCTCAAATCTAGGTTTTTTATTTTATACTTATATACTATTTGAGTGCTCATTACTTTCATAGATTAATATATTTCTTGAATTTGGTGTTTCCAAAACTGAGTTCCTAAGAGCATTTGTTGTGCCAAGCATATCTCCAAGGAGGTTTCATACTTCTTAGTTAACCATGGTATCATGAACTCTGCCTTTCTTTCATACTTAAATTAAACCATCAGCTGGACATTCGCCTTTAATCCCAGCACTCGGGAGGCAGAGGCAGGTGGATCTCTGTGAGTTCGAGGCCAGCCTGGTCTCCAGAGCGAGTGCCAGGATAGGCTCCAAAGCTACACAGAGAAACCCTGTCTGGAAAAACAAAAAAATAAAAATAAACCATCAAAATGAATTTTTCTGATTTCTGCCATTAATATATAACCAGATACCAAGTAATTTCTTGCTAACCCATCACTTTCACTCTAATCCAAGCTATCCTATCTTGCACATATTAATGCAACAGTTTCCTAGCTGGTCTCCAAGCACTTGCCATTAACTCTCAGCAATCTTATCAATAAAGAACCTAGGGAAATCCTTTCAAACTTGAATGCTAAATCCTCTAAAAAAGATCCCTCCTAATACTAAGCCAAATAAAATGCAAATAAAATTAAGCTTGACTATGACCTACAAGGGACTACATGATTTGGCTCTCTTATTATTTATCTAATGTGTTTCAATTGTTCTTTCCCTATCTATTCCAACTATAGTGGCCCTCTTTGTGTTCCCTAAATGTGCTTAGTATACTAAAACCATGATTTATCTGGTTTAGACTAAATGTTGTCCTACCATGCCTTTCAGATTTTGAAGTCTTAATTTAAAAGTTACCTTTCCAGGAAGACCTTCCAAAGGCACCCCATATAAAACTATGCTCTTTCTCCCATATCTCATCTTATATAGTTTCATTCATTTCTTTTTATCCCTAACACAGTTCATATTTTAAAATTCTCTATTTTATGTATTTTGTCTATTGTCATTTACCACAGTAAAGGTAGGGTTTCTATTCAATAATGCTAAACAATAAAATAATGATCTCTACATAGTATTCAACAAATAATTATTGGCTATATATATGAAGTTGCTATTGCTTAGGCACTTTGCCAAGGACTGGAGATTCAAAAATGCATAAAAACAAGTACCTTCCCACAGGGATTCCAAGTTCTTGTAGAAGGAACACACTTAAAGTAAGATTTCCAGTTATTTGTTTATTATCCACACAACTTTGATTATAAATATGTAATATTCCCAATGTCCCCTAGTAACAAGGATCTTGGCTTATTCATTTTATAATAATGACATATTTAATATTAAACTGCTAATATGTGGTAACAGTGCACAGGTGAATTATATATTACAGTAATAAATAAAATATATAATAAATGTTACATATATAAGCTAAAAGGTTACAAAGAGATATTTGACTATATTGGAATATAGGGTGGGTTATATCAAACAGCCCTTTTCATTTGAGCCTATAAATATGTTCTGAAAATTATAGCTTGGCATGGAGTTTGACATTTTACTACTCATTTAATACAGGTAATATAGGGAAACATATGCTTGAAACAAGGTAAGATTTCAGCATTTAAAAAATAACATGCTGGGATAGATATGGGTAGTACACACATAAAATCTTCACACTTGGGAACTGGAGGCAGAAGGATTAAGAGTTCAAAGTCATCCTCAACTACACAGTGAGTTTGAGTCCAGCCTAGGCTACAAAGAAAACTGAGAGGATGGGGAAGGGTAGAATTTCATAGTTAAATGATAAAGATCATTTCTATCCACTTAAATTTCTCTGAATAAAATTATTTCATGAACAATCAATTTAAAACATTTATCTTCAAATTAAGTTATATTTTAATGGTTCTTACTTTTAGTTTTATAGTTTCAATTAAGTTAGCCTATATAAGTATATTTTGAATGATTCTTACACACATATTTAAAGTTATAAAATATAGAAGAGGCCTCGAATCCTTCTTCCCATGCAAAGCTTCCTATGCAAAGCCTGGTTTTGTTTGATGCCAAGTTTATAATGTTCAGAATAAAGGACAAAGATTGTGCTGAGTAATACTGAATATAAGTATGATTTAAGCATGACTTAAGGAAGCATTCCTGCTTTTAGATTATTTCAGGTTGTACAGTGTAACACATCAAAATGATGATGTTGTTGACAGTACTGTGACAGCAGTAACCTCATCTGTGTTTATGTGTCTGTGCATGTGTGTGTGAGCATGCACATACACATCTGTGGTGTGTGTGTACATAGTCACATGTGCATGGGATGTGCAGGCATGTCCCAGAATGCCAGAGGTCAACCTTTGGTGTAATACCTCAGGAACCAGGTAAAGTTAACGATAAAAAATCTTTCCAAATGACACTGATGTCTGGATGACATAAAAATATTTTGAAATTGGCATGCTTTAGAAGTTCCAAGGTGATTGCATGGTATAGTCATTGGTGAGTACCACTATTCTGTATCTACCATCATTTTCTAGGACCAATGATTTGTGAGAAAAATTGTTCATTCCTTTTCTTCATAAAACATACTATAATAAATGCAACCAAACTAAAAGTAAACTCCATATTATAAAAAAAATTCCATGAATTGAAGCCAAGTGTTCTGTATAGAACTTCATAGAATATGGTAGGAATCAATAGTCTAGATCTTTCTTAAGCAACCAAATGCTGACAAAACAAGTGAAGTACTATGTGGTATCTTATAAAATGTTTATCTACTTGGTTTCCTGAGTTACTTCCCCTGTGAACTTAAGTTAAATTTAACTATTTTCTGTACATTTATTAAAGTGAAACACATGAACTGAACATGAGGCAAAAATTATAACTGGAAATGATATAAATCCAATTTTAAAACAATAGAAATGAAACAAAATAAAGTGCTAAAACAATATATGTATAAATCATGGTGTATTTAGAACAGGTGATATTAATAAGAAATACTTCCCAGAAAATGGGAATTTTGAGGTGATGCTTTAGGAAGTAAATGGTACAAAACAAATGAGAGGAAGGAAATGGTATTAAGGACACATGACAAGAAAATGAAAGTGTTAAAGTGGGTTGTAAAAAGAGCAAAATGAGTTTAAAATGGAAGGGAGAATTAAGCAGCAAATTTAAACAATGAATGTAACATTAACCATCATTGAAGAAGTAATAACCCTGGAGCACAAGTGAATTTTATTCCAGTTTCTAGTATGTGCTACTTGTCTAGATTTAAAATACTTATTCTGAATTTATCTAAGTAAGATTAAATTTGAAAAATGTAGAGGGTATTATCTCCATTTCTAGGGTTGTTCTGAAGTTAAATGATTATATTTAAGATTCTTAGATAGTCCCTTAAATATACACGTATTTTATAAGCTATTAGCTGTTTTGCATGTACATGTTTAAAACATGCATATATGTAAAAACTATGAATATTTTCAATTTGTGTCAGAAAATAGGATCAAACTGGCAAAATGACTTAAAATCAGATAGCTGGGGTAGATTATGCAGTGAACTTTGACTAAAGGTATTGGGATACATTTTCAAAATTTATTTAGCATAAGTTTGGAAATGATTGCCTGGAGAAAAACAAACTGATGCAGAAAATGTTTTATGGTATTTAGAGATGAAGATAATATAATTACAGAGAAATTCAAGCAATCTACCAAATCAAATGTGAAACAAACTAAGTAATTGACAATTTCCTACTCCTGATGAACATTCATTCTGTGTCTTTGGAGACCTAAGCTATTTCTTTTGCATGTATTTGTGATTTGTGGAACATTTCGTAAGATATGTAAACAAGCTTAGAAGTCCAGACAGATTTTTATCATTACTGATGGTACCATACCTATGACTGAGTTGTTAATTATATTTTAAACTATCTCAAATCTCCTATTGTAATTGCTTACTATGATCTATGATCACCTATTGCTTCTCAAGAGCAATAAAGTATGAAA
Organism: Cricetulus griseus; assembly: GCF_003668045.3. Classification (NCBI taxonomy): domain Eukaryota; kingdom Metazoa; phylum Chordata; class Mammalia; order Rodentia; family Cricetidae; genus Cricetulus; species Cricetulus griseus. Next base: position 63,265,992 of record NC_048604.1, read on the forward strand.
AGACAGAGATGATTCAAAGTAATGGATAATTCCCTCCCAACTGTTTAATCTTAACATGCATTATAGACTTTTGAAGAAAATTCATGTTTATATGTATTTTTCTTATTAGGAAAAATAGTAAGATTAAATTACATACTTTTAATGTACATATATTGGCTACTCAGAAAGAAATTACACAACAACAACAAAAACCTCTATGATATCATAATGACAGAAGGGAAAAGCTGAAATTCCAGAAAGAATTTTATTCACAAAACAGTAAGAGAAGAACATAAAAATTGATACCTTAACAGTATTTAGCTAATATCAAAACACATGTCGAAAAACATGTATACCTAATATGCATTCCATTCCATTTGAAAAGAATGTTTGCCCCAAAGAAATACACTTAACAGGAATAACTGAAAGGAAAAAAACAACCAAAGGATAAAATTTAGCCAGCAATTTGAATAAGTGACTCTCTGGCTCTGCCCCATCCTAGAAACTAAATTTGTTTACAATCACAGTTGAGAAAAATTAGCAATATTTTAAAGACATAAGAAATGCTTTGGTACCTTATTGACTTTATAAATTGACATTACCATTACAAGCAAATTTAGAACTCAGTGTCTAAATTATCTGTTTTTCTTTCAAGGGAGGGGCATTACAATCAGAAGAAATATACAATTAGAGAATAAACTTTAATCATTTATAAATAGTAAAATATTATACTATCTCAAAGATTTATATATATTCCTTCAAAAGAACCAGCTTTTCAATTATCTACTTAGCCCAATAGTGTGAACACATTATGTTATTCAATTTATCACTAGAGACATAAAAAAATCTATTTCTACCAAATAAAATGTAAACACCATATGGTACCTGATGTTTATTGGCTTATTCAATACAATCAGGTATTTCATTTCCCTTGAAATAGGAGGAAATACAAAATTTACCAGACTAAATTTTTAAACTTCTACAGAGTACAAAGTTGAAGTTATACGTATGTATATATTTATGTTTCTGACTTTATTTTGGGAATGACATGTTTGAATACCATACAATTTTCAATAAAAATAGTATGAGTTTTATTAACATTACAGAAATAATTTTTTCCAATGGAATTTATTGTGTAGGAGTGAACACAGAAAGTGATTAGAGAAAGCAAATAGATAGAAAGATCATCTGTATTAAACTGACTGAAAATATACATGTCCCAAATATACAAAATAAAGTTAAAGTATTTGTGAACAATGTATTGAAGTTATAATTTATTCATTATGAAATATATATTTTATAGTTTTAAACAAAAAGTCTTCATGAAAGAGGTAAATTCCATGACTCATACAAGGTGCAGTCACACACTTTTTGAGTATGAGATACTGTTATAAATAACAAAATGATTCACTGAATCTTACATGACAATAATCATGATCACTGTCAGCAGCTCAGGTATTATTTAGCAATAATGTTAATTTAATAAAACCTCTAAGTAATGCACTTTCAAAATTTACTTTTGTGTTTGTATATACCATTTTATAAGAGTAAATTTTTATGACAAAAGCATATTGATCTACAGGCCCACAGTTCTTGATTTCCTTATTGGACAAAGAAGTAAATGCTTGCAACTTTGTAAACAGTTCAGTGTGCATGAATTTGGCAAAGACAAACCTAGAGTTTAAATTTTTGGCAACAATAAATAATTCTGAATTACCTAATCGATTCGAAGCATGATGACGGCTTCATCCCCAGATAACAAAAGATGTAAATATTTCCCACTTTGAAATAGTTCAGTATAGTAAGAAACCTAACATAACATTGGAAACATAATCTGCTAGGACATGGAATGATAGAATTAAACAAAGAAGTTTTTCTCTTAAAGTGGGCAAGGAACTGTTCCTATCACTGTCATCAGATTTTTTTTGGATCTTTTTATTTTTATAATTCTAATTAGACAAATTTTAAATTAGAAACAAGCTTCTTTTACATGTCAATCCCAGTTCTCTTTCCTCCCCTCCTCCCCTTCCCCCCACCGACTCCCTATCCCATTCCCTGTCTGCTCCCCAGGGAGAGTGAGGCCTTCCATTGGGGGATCTACAAAGTCTGTCATATCATTTGGAGCAGAGCCTAGGCCCTTTGTCATCAGATCCAAATACTAAATGAAGAATAGGAATTCTTGGGGTTTAAAAAACATTGGGATCGAAAACAGTAAAAAGTCTGAAGCTAAGAGACAGAGAGGAAATACAGCATTTATATGAAATTCAAGGCAAACTTCTGGGTTGGTGCTATAATACATCATATAAAAGCATGGGGAAATGAGACAGGAAGAGGTTAAATCATACTTTTCAGTCATATGCGATGATGTTTACAATATCAAATTCTAAATTGCTAATGTTAAGGAACCATAACAGGTTAAAACACTGATGAGTATTATGGCCAGTCTCCTGTTTCAGACAGCTCTTTCTGGCACATGTGCTGTATATGAGTTGAAAACAGATAAGGACATACATAAAATGTTTTTGATAAAATTATGACTAAGTGATTAAATGAAGCAGTGAGAGGTTAAACTTCAGTAATTATGGGAGGAACAGAAAGCAATAGGTCCAAGAAGTATTATCAAATCAACAGGACCCAGTGACTGGCTAAAAGTGAAATAAAATATAAAGAAGTAGCAAAAGGTACGTGCAAGTAATGGAATGGAATTCACTCTCTACTGAAAAGACTGAAACATAAATAAAAATTCCTTAGGAAATTGATGTGCTTAATTTTTGAGATGTTGAAATGTTTGGTGAGACAGAGTATAGTTATACAATAAAGAAGCCTAAGAGAGAGAAATGTGGGATGGACATCCACACAGCAGGAAGTGCAAAATGACAAAAATTCAACATAGGACAATCTTCAGCAAATACGCATTTGGGGGTAGAGAAGAGAAGGAGAATCTGGGATACACAGAAATAAGTACAATCAAATACACAGAAACAGAGTAACGTTGTTTATTTAAGAAGCCAAACTTTTTAAAGAAGAAATTAGTGGTCTGAAGTTTTTTTCTTACAGCATGAGAAATATAAACAAAGATCCCATTAGTCCCAGTATGTAGTTAATGGTGTTAAACAACAATACAGTTGTTGTGGATGGGAAGAGTCAGATTTCAGAGTGTCATAAATTACTTAGTCGTTCACCAGACATTCCAGTGCCTTCAAGGTGCTAAGCATGTTGCCATTTACAAGGCATTAGTATGAACAAAATATTCACGAGTTCCTAAATATGAATGGATGTATATTATATCAATTCTATGGAAACTGAAGAATCAGAGTTCTAGCGATGATTATTCTTAAAACTATAAAAATAGTTTGAGAGCACTTTTCTAGTTGGAGTGAAAATTTTATGCTACAATACATTCTAAATAATGAATATGGTTACTCAAATATTCTATAGATATACACATTGTCATAATGTTAAATGGGCTGAGGTCAGAAAATACTGAAAATAGTGTACCTTTTTTTAACCTTCCATATGCTCTACCCATTTTTAGAAACATCAAAAAGAAATGGACTTGAAGTGAAATTGTATTACATCAAACAAACAAAGCAAGTATCTCTAGTACATAAAAATCAGGTAATAACTAAAAATGAAAAGCTACAGATCACAGAATTCTATTTCATTCACACATGATTTATTACCACATACATGTACAACTATAAAACTTACCTAAATAGTGGGTTAAATTATAGCATGTATCTATTATTTATTTGATGTACAAGTTTTTAAAATTACTTTTGTTAAAATTAGTATACATACCATAATATGTAATTTTAAATGGGGCTTGTTCAATTGAAGAAACCAAATGTGCTCTAAACCCTCTAAATTATCTTCTCATGATTACATTTGTCATACATAGTCAAAAAATAAGCCTATTGATGTGATCCACTTGACTTTTTAAATTGTTATGTCATCAACAGCAGTTTATACCTATTTTTTACTGTCATGATCTGAAATAAATTACATAATTCTTATAATTATTGTACTAATTTTATGTTTTCTCACCACATTTTTCTCATTATTTATTATGAAGTATTCTATATTTGCATTATAGAAAGTGTCAAGAAATCATTTCATGTTCATAACATATTTTCTTACTTCTACTATTTGGAATATATGCTTTACTGAATCATTTAGATTATTTTTTTTTGGTTTTTCAAGACAGGGTTTCTCTGTGTAGCTTTGAAGCCTATCCTGGCACACTCTCTGGAGACCAGGCTGACCTAGAACTCACGGAGATCGCCTGCCTCTGCCTCTGCTTCCCCAGTGCTGGGATTAAAGGCGTGTGCCACCAACACCTGGCTTCGATTTTCTTTTTTTTCCAACTTTTTTTATTTGAATTGGAAACAGGATTAGTTTTACATGACAATCCCAGTTCCCTTCTCCCACCCATTCTCCCCTACCCAGCCCCCCAACTAAAACCTTATCTGTCACATATCTTTTCTGCTCCCCCTGGATGGTGAGGCATTCCATACGGTGTCATCAGAGTCTTTCGTTTCCTTTGGGGTAGGGCCTAGGCCCACCCCCGTGTGTCTTGGCTCAGGGAGTATTCCTCTATATGGACTGGGCTCCCAAAGTCCACACCTAAGCTAGGGATAAATACTGGTCTTCTATAGGAGGTCCCATAGATTTCTGAGGTTTCTTCACAGAAACCCTTGTTCCTTGGGTCTGGATCAGTCCCATGCTGGTATTCCAGCTATCAGACTGGGGAGCAAGAGTTCCTGGATGTTCAGGTCAGCTATTTTTGTGTGTTTCACTACAAATCCAAACTGTTACCCTTCATTAGAAATAACAAAGATTCTATGACTTTTGTAATGAGTATTTAGAGGATGAAATAGGAGGATTATTGTCAATTGAAGGCCAGCCTCAGCTATAAGTAATTATTAGGTAAGCCTTTGTTAGAGTAAGACCATATGTTAAAAAATCAAAACAAACTGAATCAAAGAAAAATAGCATTTACAACCAGATGTGGTATCTCACACCTGTAAGCTCAGAATTTGGGCAGGTGAGGTAGGATCACATGAGTTTGAGGCCAGTGTGAGCTTCAGAATGACATTCTGTCTCAAAACTAAGACAAAAAAGCAAAGAGAAAATGGAAGCACTTAACTTTCATGGCCACTGACAAAAAATAACCCTGAAATCCTTAAAAAGAAATTATAGCAAAAAAACCATATTTTTAACTTTTTTGTGGAATGCATTCCAATTTTAAGTATACTTCTATAAAACAACAAAATCCTAATTATGTTTCATACAACAAATGATATTAAGATCTAGATATTGGAGTCTAGGTACTAGGGAAATAAAGCACTTCATTATTTTCTCAGTAGTAACATTTATTTAATTATTGAACTTGTGGGCAAATTAAGGATTTTTGATGAATTTGCATAATGAGTTCCATAAGAAATACACACACATATGTTACTCACAGTCACCACTGCAGCAATCTGTTTAGTGACACAATAATTTTAACTTTTCTTGGCATGTAATAAAAATCTATTAAATATCACAAGCGAGATTTAAACAAGTCAGGTTATCTAAAAGCTGAGCAAAATTTTACTTGCTATGGCACAAGAAAGTATAGCTACAATATACTATGATTATAATTATTCTACTACTATATTTGCTGCTCTTAAGAGCAAAACAGTCACTCCAAATAGTTATTAAAATCAGTTGTTTTCTTGAAGTCGGCTAAATACATTAAATAAATAATCTCATTTAATCCTTATAAGATCTCTATGGTAAGGGTATTTCTGTCATTTTATAGTTCAGACAACTGATTTTTCCCTAAGCCATAGGTAGCAGAGTCAGAATATAAAATTCAAGCAGGTGGGTTTCTGTGAGTTCCAGGCCACCCAGGACTACATAGTGAGATAGTGAGACCCTGTCTCAAATAAAAAATCAGAAGTGTCAGGTGCATGACTTGGTATTAGAGCTCTTGACTAGTATGTACAAAGAAAGCCCTAGGTTCTATTCCCCATACTACACACACACACACACACACACACACACACACACACACACACACACACGTATATATTTAATTCTAAAATGACATTTCAGTCTTTATTTGCTGATATTAATAAATAGTGCTATTTTCCCTCCTAGAAAAGCTTTTGCTCCTATCCTTTCAAGATGGGAAAGCTCATATTTGAAGTCCATGGCAAAGCCCTAAGTTCTTTATGCTACACTTCCTTGTGAGAAAGGGAAAGCACAAAGTACTTCCATCTTTCAAATTCTGTCATCTATACATTAATTATCTTGTTTGGGGAAATAACTTTTAATATGTTTCTTTTAAGTTAGATAGAGGATTCCATACTATAACATACATAGTAGTTCACAGAAAAGGTAGTTCATTCCTTTGAAATGTAAAACACATATAAAATATAAATATACTTTCTGATTCTCTAATAGCAACTAGATACTCAGAATATACGTTAAATTGAGAATTCAAAACCTAGTCTACATTTTTCTGTTAATCTCTATATAGTGTTGAGTCATATTTACTTTTGCTGTATAAAATGTGAATTATAACTTACACATTCCTATATAGAGAATCTCCTTTTCTCTGTAATTGCTGACTACCAGCTTGCCGCAAACAAGGCAGTCTTTGGTCTTTCTATGCCTTTATCACAAATATGCAGAGAAGCAGGGCTACTGTTTTATAATATCTCTGAAAACTAAGTAAATACAACACATCATTGTTCTCCCATATCACATATAACTAACAACAAGCTGAAACACTCTGGTAATGTCTTCATTCCAGATCCTTAAGAAAAAAACTACTGGAGCTTACTAAAAACTATTCTACAGCTCTAATTTAGGTTAAATCCAAAATGACTTTTGTTTATGTCATGATTCTTTAACATGTTTCACAAGAACTATTGCTATTAATCTCTAAGATAAATGATTCAAAATATAAAAATACTCTGAAAATCAAGAGTAACCTTAAATATATCCTGAGTAATTTGATTCAACACATGTATCTCTTGACTCTTTTGACATTAATAGGAATATATTTAGAAAATTATGATATGAAGAAAGTTTAACCAAATGAAACTGAACCTGTAAGTCAGATATAGGCAGCAATGTAAACTACTGAGTGTAGTAAAAAATTCTGTGCATTCCCTGATGTATGTGATCTCATTTTCTTATGATTGTAAACTTCAAAATAATTTTCCCTATTCCATTTAGAAATGACAGTTTTTAAGTCCTTCCTTTATTTCTATAGGCAAAAATGCTTCATGCAGATAAAATAATAATAAAATAGAACTTGTTTCCTGTAACGCCAGCATGATACAGTGAAGACTTTTGGGCTATTCAGAACATAAAGGCTCTTTTGTGTTTGGGTATGCAGCCATTAGAAAACAAACTGATCAGGAAAGTATGCCAGTGGAAACTTAATAACTGGGAAATTATAGGTTCATTAGTCAAGTAACATATTATGATCTCATTCTTAATCATATTAATACTGTGAAATTACAAATTTGCTAGCATTGAATTTACAGATTTTTACCATTAGACAACTAAATTCATGAGAGTATTTTATATTGTTAATTTTGTCGGAAGCAGATTTATGCCTAGTCCCTGGTAGTTATCAAAAGTATATCTTAAATATAAAGAAACTACTATCTGAGCCAGTGAGATCATTCCATAGGTAAAGACACTTGCTACAAAGTCTGATGACCTAAATTCTATCAACAGGAAGACAGATAATTAATGCCTGCAAGTTGTTCTTTGACCTTCACAAGCACAACTTACACGTGAATGCACAAGCACACACATATATACACAAAATAAAATATAATTTTCTTTTAAAAATAATTTGCTGTCCACCCCAACTGCATGCATTCACTTCAGCAAAATGATTCAAGGGGCCTTATTAGCCATTGAATAGAAACTGAATTTTAAAAATTATTTAATCCAATTATCTCTTACTTCTTGAGCATTTGCACACTTTTTTTCCAGCTATGGAAATGAAATGGGATATGAAGACAGATCTCTGAATAAAAGAGATAGCTCTAATTAATGATAGCTCTAATTAAAATATGTTAACACCTCATGTATACTAAAACCTAGTAAGTTTTGACTATTGGTAAGGAATTATGTTAGCTTGGTTGTTCAAAAGCTACATGAGAAACAACTTGGTCCTTAAGACATATATAGACTAAAGAGAAAGGGCACACATAAAAAAGTGTAAATATAATATATACAATAATGTTGCTTTTTAAAATATGTCACATTGATTGAACCATTGTGACTCTTAAATTTCAAATTGCTAGACAACACATTGTCATAAGATTTAAGGATCTCAACATATAATAGAAAATATGTAGAAAAATAGATACATTTAGTATGTTTAATCCTAATTCTCTGATGATCCAATCACAGAAGGAAAAAAAAACAAAAGAAAGAAAACTTTTTCCCTCAAACACAGATCCTACACAGATCCTAGCCCATAATGGATGCACATATGTAAACAGCCTTGAGTGTGGGTATATTATACCATTTAGAAAGGAGACCTAGAAATGGTAGTTAATATTAAGTAATGAGGAAAGACTAAATATAGGTAAAAGGACACATGAATAGTAAAAGAATATAAAGCTATTTTTTTCTAGTTTCAAATCTGTAATGTTTTTTCTTCTTTTGTGGTGGATATATACATAAAAATGAAGTGATAGTAAAAGTGCAAGATCCCTAAGCAAAGTTCCATAGCTACAGATATTCTATATAAGGAAAATAGAAATATATTGAAATTCACTGATATATGGAGTTTGGGTCCAGACCAAGTGTTTGAATGGTTACCTTAATCTAGCTGTATGGTGTTTTTGTTTGTGTGTTCATTAAAACGAAGTGATTTTTATATAAATAAGTTGGAAAAAACTAACAATTTGGAGTATCTGAACCTCAATCATGTACTTGGTTTGAACCTCCTTTGCATAATATAACAACATTGAATAAATTTTCAAGCTAATTGCATTGCTTTCCATAAATTCCAAAAAAATCCTAAAACATGGAAAAATATATTCAGCTTGAGTTGGTATTTGTATAGTTGGCTTTTAAAGTATCTAAAAGTTGTATTGAGCATATATAAGGTAGAAGATGATAATAAAAAAATCATCTCATAAGAAAGGAGAAAAAAACAGTGTGCTGGTTATTTTTTTTCACCTTGATACAAACTAGGTGCACTTGAAAAGAGTGAACCTCAGTTGAGAAACTGCCTCCATTAGTTTGGCCTGTTGTCAAGTCTATGGGGACATTTTTCTTAATGATCAATGTGGAATGGCCCAGGCCATTGTGGTGGTGTGACCCCTTGGAAGGTGGTTCTGGGTAGTCTAAGAAAGCAAGTGAAGCAAGCCATGGGAAACAAACCAATAAGAAACATTCCTCTGTGATCTCTGCTTTAGTGCCTGTGACCTGGAAATGTAAGATGAAATAAACTCTTTCCTCTCCAAGTAGATTTTGATCAGGGTTTTCTCACAGCAAAAGAAACCGAACTTGGACAAATTTCACTGATTCTTTTAAATACATGCTTATAATTTTTGCTCCTAGTCCCCAAAGTTGAACACTCATTTATTAATGCAACTGTCAGTGATTTTTTTTTATTTTGGTTTTTCAAGACAGGATTTCTCTGTGTAGCTTTGGAGCCTATCCTGGCACTTGCTCTGGAGACCAGGCTGGCCTCGAACTCACAGAGATCCACCTGCCTCTGCCTCCCGAGTGCTGGAATTAAAGGTGTGCACCACCAACGCCCGGCGGGACTGTCAGTTATTTCTTAAGATGATCCTTTCTATGCTTCTCATAAGTATCCTTAGTGTACGAATGGACTTTGGGAGCCCTCTCCACATAGAGGGACACTCTCTCAGCCTAGACACACGGGGGAGGGTCTAGGCCCTGCTCCAAATGATGTGACAGACTTTGAAGATTCCCCCATGGAAGGCCTCACCCTCCCTGGGGAGCAAAAAGGAGATGGGATGGGGGGGCAGGGGAGGGAGAAGGAACTGGGATTGACATGTAAAACAAGCTTGTTTTTAATTTAAATAAAAAAGAAGGAAAAATTAAAGACTTACTTCATATCAGCATAACATATGTTCTTGCACAAGTTAAACAAAATGCAATTTAAAGAATTAGGTCTTGCTAAACTTTATGTCTTACCTCCAGTTAATGAAACTTCAGCGAGAGACTTGAAGTACTGGATAATTTCACTTATTTTCACCAAGAAGTCTAAAAATGGGATAAAACACATGGCTATTATTGTCTCCCTGACTCCTCCCTTCCTCCCCATTCCCCTCTCATTCTTCTCCTCATTCCCCTCTCATTCTTGCCCTCTCCCTCCATCTGGTGCTAGGGATGGAATCCAGAGGTTTACAAATTCTAGGTTAGACAAGTATTATACCACTGAGCTATTCCTAGGACCTAAGGTTATTGTTTTTCATATAATGAGTCATTAGCTAATTCTTATTAAGTTTTAATTAAGGACTTGCCTGAAAATGCACAATTGAATGTAATTACCATATAAATTCACATTTTTATTTTCAAGCAATATAAATATACAATCACCTGTAAAATAAAACTTTAAACCTTTATTGACTATGTATGGAATTTGAGACATTGTATTGCAAAAATGATTATCTCAAAATCACTTCTATAAAAAAACAGATAAATGCTATTCAAAGAAATAACTATTTCTAAAAAAGAATACCCATAGCTTGGTTTCTCATACTTCTACATTTTCATAAATTCCATATTCAAGTTATCATTTAATTGAAAGACTTTTATTTTAATACTGTGGTAAATATATTTAACTTTAACAATGCCTATTATAGAACATAATGGTGTACATGGAAGTATTAACTTCCTGTAAACCTATGATAACCTACCAACATGGTTTTAAAAACTGTGTAATTCAGATAGGATGAAAAAATATGACAAACTCTTCATATCAAGGTCATTTTAATGAAGTAGACAGTAAATTGATAGGCTTATACATTATAAACCTTTGTCTAATACATTGTTTCTTAGAGGTAATCTTTCTTTCTGAATGAACCAGATCAGAACAAAAGCCATTCTAGATGAGAACCATAGTGTGTGGACAATGCATTCTGTTTCTTGTGTGTCAGTTATTCAGTAATGGACACACAGTAGGAAAATATTTCATTTTAGTGTTCTTGAAATAAGCATTATATCTAACTTCTGAGGTAACATTTTGAAATGAAAGTCATATTTTCCTTAAAAATTAATGTGATGTTAACTATTTCCTGAATCTTAATTTTTAGTCAAGAATACCTTTTAACACATTAAACAGTAATTGTTTTACTTTCTTTAAAGTAGTTATTTTTATCCTGTGTCTCAATATTCCAGTATATACCTTATAAAAATCTTGTAAATACATAGTGAGACACATGCCACAGTGAGTAACTGCAGCACTCTTTATAATTGATTTTAAAAAAGGAGCTGGGCGGTGGCAGTGCACACCTTTAATCCCAACACTCAGGAGGAAGGCAGATCTCTGTGAATTCGAGGTCAGCCTGATCTTCAGAGTGAGTTCCAGGACAGGCTCCAAAGCTACACAAAGAAACCCTGTTTCGAAAAACAACAACAACAAAATGATAAAAAGGAAAGCAAGCGATTCCTAACTCTTAAATGTGCATGGGGGAGCTGAAGCTGGAGGAGCGCCGCAAGGTCCACACGAGTTTGGACTACAAAGTGAGATTCTGTCTCAGAAAATAAAGCTGGACACTGTGGCACCTGCCTATGATTATAGGAAGATCAAAAGTTCAAGGTAAATAGTGAATTAGGCCAGCCTGAACTATTTGAGACCTTGTCTCTATAAAACCAACACAAAACAAAAGCAGGGGGAAAAGCAGGGTGGGGGGGGCGTTGCTCAGTGGTGGAAAGGTTGCTGATCCTTCAGTTCATCCCCAGCACCCGAAAAATAAAAATTTCAAAAGCCCATTAAAAAAAAAGGAAAGCAAGCTAAAGGATCATAAAAATGTGAACAGATAAATATGAAGTTCAATATTTTAGGGTAGATTATATATAAATGTTGATAAATTATATAGGTAGATCTCAAAATAATTAAAAAAAATGGTTTGACAACTAGACACCTAGATAAAATATCTATGTTTTCAATTGCACACAGGTAGTTTTTTTGGTTTTTCGAGACAGGGTTTCTCTGTGTAGCTTTGGAGCCTATCCTGGCACTTGCTCTGGAGACCAGGCTGGCCTCGAACTCACAGAGATCTGCCTGCCTCTGCCTCAGGACTGCTGGGATTAAAGGCGTGTGCCACCAACACCTGGTGGTATTTTGTTTTAAAATACACACTTGTATACAGAAAATAGTATACAACACTTTATGAAAATAACTGTTGCAGGAGAGAACACTGAGAATATTCATGAGTGTAGTCAAACAAAACCTTAACCTCCATATGGTGCTTCAATTGTTTTTAAAGGAGAGTACATGAAATAAAAAAAATAACTTTTAATCACTTGGAATGAATTAAAATGGCTTATAAATAATTCTTTATATTCTCTATATTTTAAATTTTTTTCAGGCTGGAGAAATGGCTCAGCAGTTGAAAGTTTTTGTTGCTCTTAACAAGGACCCTATTTTGATTCCTAGAACCCACATCAGGTGGCTTAGAATTACAGGAATGTAATTTCAGGAATGAAATTACAGTAATGTAATTTCAGCTTAGGGAAATTCAATACCATCTGGCCTCACAGGAAACTGCACACATGTGGTAAACATAAACTTATGTAGGTACACACATATATAAAAAAATAAAACTAGTAAGTATTGTTAATTGCCATAAATTATTGTTCACAAATACCAAAGATGTAATACATAATAAATTATTACTCATAAATCCTGAAGACATATTACAAAAAGAATATTCTATAAAAATGGACTATATATTCTTATTTGTGGAGATTGTATGAATATAAATTCAAATATGAACTACACAGTCTTACTAATTTTATTTACTTTAATTCAATAAATTTATACCTCTTCTTTCTATATATTATTAATAGTCTATTATATTTGATTAAAGCCCTTTTAGTACTTGTTTAACTGGACTTCTCTAGGCCTCTCTAGACATTAATTCTTTGTTGAAATATGATTACCAGAAATGTCTAACTTTACTACATACAAATGCACCACATGTTTATATCATGTTTTTCACTTTTCTTTATAAGTATCATTCCTAATGATGGATACCTATTAGATTTGGAGCTGCAAAGATTATTATGATTTCTCAGATCTACTAATTTAGGAATATGCTAAGTGGTGGTAGCACACACTTTTAATCCCAGCACTAGGGAGGAAGAAGTAGAATCTCAGTGAGTTTGAGGTAGCCTGGTATATAAAGCTAGTTCCAAGACACCCAGGGCTGTAACATAGAGAAACACTGTCTCAAAAACCAAAAAGAAAAATTCTAATACTATAATATCCAATCCTAAAAATAACTCATATTTTCCCATACTTCAGCAAACAAAATCAATCCATACTAGTTAAATGAACTATTAAAGATGATAATATATTAAATGAAACCTAGCCCTGAATGAATGACTCCGAATGCTCTGTTCTCTCCACAGCTTTCAAAGGAAACAGAAGTTAGGATGACTTAAAAAATCTCTTTCCTAGGTTGGGAGATGGCTCCATGGATAATGGGGCTTGCTGTGCAAGCATGGGGACTAGAGAGTCCGGATCCCCAAAATCCATTTGAAAGCTAGATGGACATGGTAGCTACCTTAAATCCATATATATATATATATATATATATATATATGGATTTATAATATTGTTTTTACTGTGATATGTCTGAGAAAAACCAGGATAAAATCTAGTTATGTTGCTATTACTGTTGTCAACCTTGATAGCTTAATGTAGAGGCAATGTTACAAAATTGTAAAGTGACATTAATCAACTCTTCACTGGGAGTGATTCTGTCCCCTGAAGAAAATTTAGTAATGTCTGGAGACATATTTGGCTATCATAACTTGGATGGGGCTTACTGGTATGCACTGACTTAAGACAGAAATTATACTGAGGATCCTATTCTGCATAAGATAGCTCCATCTCCAAAAGTACTGTCCCACCTCAAATACCTATAGCAACATCTGAGAAACCATTGTCCAGAGATAATAATATCTCCAAATCACTGAATATAATATATATTCACAAATTATTGAAGGCAATCAAATACAGGAGATTAAAAAATGTATAAAGAATTTTAGGTATTGTTCTAATCAATTTACTAGATAAACTAAGAGCCTTGATAATGACTTTGATAGAGTTCTGACTTGAGAATTAATATACAGTGAAGAATAGTATGGTCAGAACAAAGTAGTAAAGAAATTCATTATCTATAGGTAAATGTACAGGTTCAGTAGTCACTAAAATGGAATATAAGAATAAGGGACAGTTTTAAAGAGCTATCTTTTCTTACTTTGTCTTTATTTCCACTTCTCAAAAAATCTTTTTACTTCTCCACTTAACAATTTTCTTCATACAGCTCCTGCATGATAAAATAATAAAGAAAAAGGTTTATTTAATAATGGGTTTCTCAGCACATTCATGACTATATTAAACAATTTCTCAATCATGCAATTTCTAAAATTAATGTGGAACCATTCTCAAGTATAAAGTATCTCTAATAACAGCAAATGCTTTCTTCTTTCTTATCATATCATCTTTTAAGAATCAATCAAATCTTTTAGTGAAAAAGTATAATTTTATTTTGATTATTCAAGTATTCAAACCGTTTCCTGACAGAGGGAAAATTTAAAGGCTTGATTGCTCTGTGAAAATCAGAGGTTACTGAAAAACTATTCTTCTGATGATATATAGATAATATAATCATCAAATATCACCCTTAATTATTTAAGTAAGAATGAAATCTTGGGGGGTTCAAGACAGGGTTTCTCTGTGTAGCTTTGGAGCCTGTCCTGGAACTCACTTTGTAGACCAGGCTGGTCTCAAACTCTCAGAGTTCCATTTGCCTCTGCCTCCGGACTGCTGGGCTTAAAGGCGTTTGCCACCACCACCCAGCAAGAATGAAATCTTAACACACAGAGAATAAATATCTACATGTCTTTTTTTTTTTTTTTTTTGGTTTTTCGAGACAGGGTTTCTCTGTGTAACAACCCTGGCTGTACTGGAACCCTCTGTTTAGAGCACACTGTCCTTGAAACTCAGAGATCCACCTGCCTCTTCCTCCCAAGAGCTAGAACTAAAGGCTTACACCACCACACTTGGCTTTATTTTTATCTCTTTATATTCATGGGAATCTTAAAATCAACTTTTCATTTGTCTCGTGAATTCATTTCTCATTTCCTAATCATAAACTGAATGATTCTTTTTAGGTCACCTATGTCAACCAATGGAACATAACCCCTTTGTTTGTATTAGTTTTGTTAGTGTTACTTATTTCAAGGGGGTAATTCTTTTGAAATCACCTTGCTATGTTACCCTGGTTGGCCCAGACCTTACTATGTAGACCAAGCTGACCTAGACCTTGCAGAAATTCTCTTACTTCTGAATCCTGAGTGCTAGGTTTCTAGGCCTGAGACACCATACCTGACCATATTGCTGAGTGCTATGTTTCTAGGCTCGAGACACCATGCCTGACCATATTGCTGAGTGCTAGGTTTCTAGGCCTGTGACATCATGCCTGACCATATTGCTTGTGTTTAAACTAGTGTTTCATCTGGTCTTCTATTTGCATTAGCAAATAGAGCTTTATCTCTTAAGTAGCTTAATCTCTTTCATCAGTTACTTGAATGCTAGTACAATTTGCAAATGAAATCTGAAATGGCAGAACAAAACGTTTTTCTATTATGAGCAGGAAAACTTCTCATTTTATACCTCTCTAGCATTTCTAGAACAGAACTTATTTCCCTATAGAGAATCTGGCAAGACTGCACACCAGTTGAAATAATTCATTTTACTCTTATAGTAAATGGTTACCTAACATAAAAAGCAAGCAACAGAAGTGGCCTCACTTGTGATTCCTCCTGCACTCCTGTACAGCCAACCTGCTGTACATATTCAAAAGAACTGCATTAGAGGCCTAGGAGACAGAGTAGTAGCAACTCTATTTGTTCAAAGCCTACTTAAATAATTATCTTTCTTTGAGATTTTTTGGGGGGTATTATTGTTCTTGTTATTTTGTCATGTTTTCTTATTGGTAAAGATGTTGATAATACCTGCCCAGGTTACAACAGAATATGAACTATCAAAATGAAATAACATAAGACACTTTGCAAACTTTTAAATTCCATCTAAATTAAGCTAGTACACTCAATAAAGAATTTATGATTAAATATTAGAATATTCATTTCCACTTTGTAAATACAGGCAAAAGATAGACATTTGGGTCCATGTCCAAATTTATTATATCACATAAGTTAGGATTATCCACCTGCAGTTTTAACAAGAACAGGAAAATCTGAGAAATATTATATAAAGCTACACTATTCTCATTCTTGGAGCATTCTTTTCTTTTCAGTTCAATAGGGATTAGCTGTAATGAGCCCTTAAATTTTCTAGTCACCTCAAAATAATTTGCTAAAAAGTCACAAAACATTGTCACAAAGCAGTCAAATCAAATATTGAAATTTTAGTGGCTAAGATTATTTTATAAATATTTTCATTTAAAATGCTTATTCATGTAACTAACTCAATTATAAAACTAACCATGATTAATCATGAAAACCACTCAATTTCCTGGGGAATTATTATAATTTCCCACATTAGCTTTGTTTAGGCCAAGTTTTAACACATGTAATAGCTACTGAAGCATCTTAAGACACAGTATTTACTCTTTCTTTACATCTCCATTATTCCAGCAGAAAGTCAGAGAGATTACAGTACATCTTTCCAAGTACAAGCAGATGAAATTAACCATACTTATACACATGTAACTTAGGTTGCTGTATTTACATCCTTATACTTAGTTTTGCCCCAAAAGAACTAGGGATAACCATAGAAAAAGGAAGCAACATATTTAATGAGACAGGACAGTGGGGTTTTGCTACATGCAGCATTAAGGCAGGAACATAGGTAAAAACCAAGATTATCCAAAACAAAAGAAATATGAACATAATAAAATGAGTAAATAAATTTTCCTAAGTTTACAAATTGTTTTTACAAACATCACTGGGCATTTTGAAAGTTACCCTTTATCAAAATATATATTAAATGAACACATATATTCCTAGAGATTACATCAACCTAGAAACAACCCAAATTACCATCATCAGGAAAATGGATAAATTATGGTAAATTCATACAGTAGAATACTTTAGAGCAACAAAACAAATCCATCACCACTATATACTTTAACACAACTGAGAAACTTTATGATGAACTACAAAGGCAAGACAGGATCACAAAGCAGTATGATTACATTTATATAAGAAAATGCAAAAGCAGGCTATATATTGATTAGAAATACAAAAGTATTTGTAAAAAAATGGGGAAATTAAACATGAACTCAAACAAGAGGCAGCTTCTGAAAAGAGGCATAGAGTTAGAAAAGTATACTAAGTGTACACAGGTGAATTCATAGAAAATAGGTTTCTTCCCTTAAATTGGATGGCAGGTCACAAATGAATTAATTTCTATTTCATACACAGAAAATTGTGGTGCATATTTCTTAGAAATACTGTTTAAAATGTATCAAACACTTAGTAAAACAATTCAAGTTATAGTTGATTTTCTATATTTTTTTCTAATATGCCATTTCTTTCAACAGCAGCCAGCCATTCTAACTAAACACACATACTAGACAGTTTATTTTCTCTGGCTAAACAACTTTTTGTAAATAAAACTCATTTTAAAAACTCAGATATTCAAGAAGAATATGAGGGTAACTTTGGGATTCAGAACAGCAAATACCTTATATAAAATAAAAAACCTATTACGTTTACTACAGACTATATAACAGATGTTGTTTTTAAGACAGTAACAACAAATGCTTTCTCAAAATATCTTAATTTTAAAATGATCTTATCACAAGAAGATGACTCTTGAGAAATGCTATAATTTGAAAACATTTAAAGATTTAAGATTGATTTTTACACATTACAAAAATGTAATTATAACAACTTCACAGCTTTTTGAAACCTAGAAATGTTTAAGTTTTGGTGGTCTATCATTTTACTGAAAGAATGATGTTAAAAATAGTAAGTGCTAAGGCTAATTCTTTTAAAACATATATTTTTACCTTTATCCCCCAAACTTATTTTTCCAGCACTGAAATACAATTGTTTAATTTACATGAAAAACTGATGACATTTCCAAAGTTTTAAGCTTTATTATTTAAGTCTTTTTCTTCAACTATAAAGTGAAATACAAACCTAAAAATAATCTTTACACTGTTCTGCCTTTTGAAATGATTTCTATACTGTACTTCCTCAGAGCCTGGTACTGAGAAAGTGCTCTTTTTTTTCTTTTAAAGAAGGACCGACAGTTCACTTCATAGTTAGAAAACGGTCTGAAACTTATGACAAACCACCATTAACACACACAAAAAAAATAAAATAAAATATTCACTTTTTGAGTCAGTTTTTTTAAAAAAGAAGTAACCCTAAGGATAAAAAGTGTATTACATTGCACACGTTTCCACAGGTTGAATTTAAAGGTGCAGTAAATGCCGAACTTCTGAGATTGATCAATTATGATAATTACAACAACTTTCAAAGTTAGTGTCTTAGTACATATAATTTCTATGATACTGAAATTGAAACGCAATAATAATGCTTAAGATTCCCTCTTTTCCTAAGTCCAGAGAGGACATGTAATAAATCCACCTCTAGACATTTTCATAAGCTGTTTGTAAAAACGCCAAGTACTATCAACTGCTTATAATAACGCACTCCCGCCCATTATAAAGATTTCATCTCAATTTTATATCATACACCATCTATGCTGAAGAAAAATAAAATAATCCAACTAATATGAAAAGGTATTTCATAGTAATTACCTCATAGCGGAGCCTTACTTTCCCCCCCTTCGCCTTGAAGCCTAAAACTCCAAGGCTCAGAGCTACTTTAAAACCTCAACATTACCAGCCACACTAACCCCTCAAGCCGTTATTTTTACACTCTTAGAATTTTTTAAAAGTACTTTAAAAGTCCTATACCTTTGTCTTCATCCTTTAAGACTTAAGCTCTGAGAAAAAGGGATGGGGTACGCCAAGGATAGTGTGAAATCTGAGGGACGAGGTGGGGCGGAAGAGTCCGGGTTGACAAAAGAAAGAACTAGAAGGCTGGTGGGATGCCGGACCAGGTTAAGCGCAGTTATCCTGAGCGCACGTGAAGCATCTGAGGGGGCGGGACCTAAGCTTTCGCTCTCGGCCCTCCACCGCCACCAAGCGACCGGAGCCCTTCCTAACTGAAACTACTCACTGCAGCCATTTTGGCGTCGTCCCAGTCCCGCCTCTCTGGCTCGCGGGACTCCACCCACCACGGGTTCCGAACCGAAACAGGAAGTGGGCTAGGAACCGTAGAAGCCGGGCAAAACCGTCGCCTTCGGCGCGCGCTTGTGACACGCGACCCCCGCCCCGCGACCTACGACCCTTGGCCGCCCCTGCCCTGTTCCGGGTTTTAGTGACTTTTCCCCACGCTTCCCGGGCCGCGAACTCGTGAGATCATGTCGAACATGGAGAGTATCCTTTCCGACTATTGAGGTGCTCCCGGGCGCTGGGGGCCGGAGAAGGGCGAAGACAGGGACAGGGGACACGCCCAGGGGTTTGACCTTTTTGGTCCGCGAGTGGAGTGAGGGCGCTCTAGCGCGGATGGGTAGGATCCAGTGGGTAGGATCCAGCGGCTAGGTTTGCTTTTTTTTTTTTTTTTTTTTTTTTTTTTTTTTTTTTTTTTTTTTTTTTTTCCTTTTTCCCTCCGCGCTGCGGTTGCCGCCGCCGCTGCCGCCGCCATCCTAGAATGTGGGGAGGGTCCGGGGAGCCTGTGGACAGACGGAGATAATTGAGCTCGTACCGGCCTCTTGTTGAGGAGTTCTGTCACCTGCCTTATCAGTGAATTTTGGCATCTTTGAAATTGACAGGGTATGGTGCCAGAACAGAGGGGAGGCGGCTGAAGTTTGCTTATGATTTGGGGGCGGAGATAGGGGTTTTGAATGCACTACGTGGACAAATAGCTTTTGGCGCACTGCCCTTTTCTGGATGCAGGTGATGAGGTTGAGCAATTGCTGGGAGGGCTCCGAACTAGCTGTGCTTGCTTTCTGATCCCGCTGCATGCTAATTTAACACTTGAGGAAAGTCAGGTCATTCCTGAAGCCATGAAATCCATCAGCCATACCTGTGTGGCCACTTACGCAATTAGTGGGGGCTAAGAGTAAAGCTGCCCGTGACGTCATGAAGATGAAATTGTTTTTCACTACTAAAATTCCATCACAGCAACTCCATATTGCTGTAATTCTTACTTCCAGAGGTTGCCATTACAGAAAATAGAGTAATTTGCTTTTTTTCCAGACCAAGGTAGCAAAAAGATAAAATGTAGGTAACTGTTCAGTAGCTCGTGTTAGAAGATCTTTTGGCTTCATTAGTTTGTAAACCTGAAATGCAGTTAAACTTTTTGATGGATTATTTCTTACGTCACACAGAAAATATTGCTAAAATAGCTTGTGTAGCACTAGCTAAAATATGCCAAAAAATTCAAATGTTATCCTTTGAGGAAGGGCGCAGATAGATTAGTTCATGAGAAGAATAATTGACTAAGACAGGCGCCGTTTCTACTTCACTTAAAAAAATAATGAATGTAGTGCACTTTTAATAATATCATAAGGTGAAGAGCATTGAATTATAAGTCAGAAGATCCGTTTTCACCCGCAGTTCCAGAGGGAAATAAAACTGAGTTAGGGCATGGCATACATCCTCTGTCACCCACTTGACTCATTTGGAAAGCATTATTATCTGACCTTTCAACCCTACAAAGGTATTTTTAAGGTAAAAGGAAATCATAGTGCCTACCAAATTGTATTTTTGAACATGCTCTGAAGTATGAGATATTTGAATAGCTTAAAAATTGTTAGCTCTTTTCGTAGAAATTTTTAAAGAATTGGAGGCAATAGACTAAACTACATACCTGTATAGTGGATACATGACGTTAAACGTACCACTTCCATCTTTGAGCAGCTTTGGATCTGGGAGTCAGAGGTCACACAAACATGAAGATAAACACCAATGCAAGGTAACTCCTACTAATTCAGATGAATGCTAATGTGTGGAGTTAATAAATGTTTTAAAATTGTATGCAGAGTTTTTAATTTCACCATGTGCATTTTTTTCTGGTGATACTGTCTGTAGCCATGATTTTTTTTCTAGGTGTTTTAACTTGAAGGAGGTTACGGACCAATGGTGTAGATAATAAGTACTGGACATACTCTGAGTTCAAAAAGGGAATTCTGGGCTGCTATCACCCGGGGCTGTATTATACACAAAAATAGCTACGTCCTTAAAAATAGCTGTTAGTCATTGCAGACCTTATGAATAACTTTAAATCCTAAAACAAAACGAGTTACATGCTAGTATCAGACTTGCCAGCATTGATAAATACACTATGATATGTTTTTTTTTTTTTTTGTCAAGGTACCAGCAACGTAAACAACCATTCTCAGTTTAAAGCGGATGGCATAGTTTATTCTGAAGTTAAATATGAGTAACCATGGCCTAGGAACATAGATTTGGGTTACCCCACACTCCAAGTGCCAATGTGGTGATAGTATAATGCATTTTTAAAATGGTTATGGAAGGGAGTTATAAATCGAGGCTCTTTTACAATGTATCAGTAGAGACATCAGATAGGTGGGTTACAGCAAAGTGGGAAAACCTCAGCTATAGACCTCAGATCTCTCTGAGAACACTCTTAGCCTTTTGGCTGGTGGAAGCAGTTGGTTTGTTAAACATTTCAAAAGGTTTTATCTGTTAGTCACAGACTGTTAGGTCAGACAGAGGTGGCCAAAGAATGGCTGCTAAAGGGGCTAAAGATAGCCCAAGAGAAATTGTAATTAGTCCCTGGATCTGCAAAATTCCAAGCCCTCCACAGTCAAGGAGATTCTAATCAGTTAGATCAGCCTTTCTGAAGATATAGTGGAAGGTGGAGCCACTTTACTGGAATTAGTTCCAGTGTTTACAGTATCATTAAATTGGTCCCTTGCCGATGCATATATAATTTATTTATGGCATGTGGAATCAACAGGATGCTATCTTTTACACGAAGTAGTAAATGTTATTCGGGGGGTCTTCCTTTCCATACCATTTAAAGGCCAATTCTAAACAATTCCCTGTAATAGTTAGAATGAAATATATGACATAAGAGATAAGCTGCATTTGAGTTCCTCTTTGTTTCTGTATTCATTAGTTATTCCATGTGTACCCATCTATAGGTATATGTTTTCAAATTAATAAAATTATCTCTAAAGTTGCTTTCAGTTCAGATGCTCTCACCTGATTCTTTGGTCCCAAATTTACCTCCCTAAAACACACACAGGAGTAATCAATGTGCTAGAAACTTAAAAAGCTAGAACGATAAAGCATAATGCCACTTATCAAATACATGCTCTGTGGTGTTGGTACCACCTTTTTTATGCTAGGGCAGCTAGTAATAGAACACTTTTTTAAAAAAAGATTCATTTGTAATTATTTGAATGTGTGTACATGTATATCTGGGTATGTTCATATGAGTGCAGGTGCTCACAGAGGCCGAAGGAGTATCAGAACCCCTGAAGCTAGAGTTAAGTGTGAGTTACCCAGCATGAGTGCTGGGAATTAAACTCGGGTCCTCTGCAGGAGTGGCAAATGCTAATAATGACTGAGCCATCTCTCATGAGAGCCTAGTACTCTGCAGAAAATACTTTAGTTTTTTTCCTCTTACCTGTTTTTTTTTTTTGTCAGCTTCTACTTCATTTCATCAAGAATTATATAATCTGGTTGGTGGTATTTGTAATAAAATAGCTTCTGATCTACTGTATTTGGAAAACTTACTATCAGTTGAAATAGTGAACTGTCACAAGTTTTCTGTAGTAAGTAGATGAATTCTATTTTAAACTAAAACTTCATATACAGTGAATTCGTTGAATTCTAATGAATTTTGAAAAGCTATAATACAGAAAAGCAGTACAAATATCACATCATACTTTTGTGTACTGCCTTAAAGACAAACTTTTTATATACTTTCTAAATAGATTTCTCTATTAAAATGGGTGACTTAGTAAATGACTGTATAATTTATTGAATAATACTCTATGCCAAATAACCACTAACTTTTTATTCCAAGTTCCTTTTTAAAAATCTTGTAACTTTAATCCTTATCCTCTTTAGAAAGTTAAGAAAATAAAATATTCCCCGAGAACCTTATATTTGGCCTAAGAAATAATATAAAAGTTATCAATTAAATTCCTCTTTTCCTTTACTATAGGTGCCACTATCTAAAAGCTGACAATTATGATTTCAGTTCTTTATATATTGCATCAGACACGTACACACTTAAGGTATATTGATATACTTCATGTATTCAAATGGTATATATGCAGTGTCATTGCTAGTTTTTTCAAAATGTTAGTAATGATTCAATAATGTATTTAAAAATCATTTTCATCTGGGCATGCCTTTAATCCCAGTGCTTGGGAGACAGAGGCAGGAGGATCTCTGTGAGTTCCAGGCCAGCCTGGTCTACAGAGCGAGTTCCAGGACAGACAGACTCCAAAGCAATACAGAGAAACCCTGTCTCTAAAAACAAACAAACAAAAAACATTTTCATACCTGTGTAGTTTTCCAGTATATTAATATATCACAATTTAATTATTTACTCTTTTAGTGATGGACATTGAAATTAGCTTTTTGTACCACTATGATCATATTTTGAATATATATTCTGTGTAGATTGGCAAACAGTGGGTGATAAATGACTCGGAATAGGGTTGTTGTGTTGGAGAATATATGCACTTTAAAAATTCTTTGGATACAGATATATTATTGGAAAATAATGTTGGTTTATTTCTTTTATAAGCCTGGTTTTAAGACAAATTCTAACTCGATTGTACTAGATTTTTGGTTAGATGCACTTTCATTTTTTAGGATTTCACCATGAGTAGCTTATCTCTTTGTTTATTTGCTTATCAGTTGAATGTTAGGTCTTTATGGCCCTCCTTTGTATACTCTGAGTTTTACTTAATTTTTTAAAATTTTCATATTTTATTGTAGCACTGAAAATTTAACCTAAAGCTTTCAACAGTCTATGCAAGCCCTTTACTTCTGACCTACATATATATAGCCCCTTTTATTAATTTGATTTTGAGAAGGTCTTCCTATGCCATCAAGCCTAGCCTTGGATCTCTATGTAAGTCAGGCAGTTCACCTTTTACTTAAGTTTTCCTTAATTGAATATGAATAAAATGCAAGAATACTTTTAGATTTTTTAAATGTTAACCTGTCTCTAGATTCCGTCATGATTATGAAGCAAATATAATGTATTGCCCATCTATAATGATTGTCAGTGTTGTGTTTAATATTTTTAAATCTTTGCTGATGAGTTAGTCTGGCCTTTATTTAAAGTCTGGTTTCAAGATTAAAGCATGTTCTTTCCTTTTCCTAGTCCTTTGGAAAATTGCTGCATGGTAAGAATTGCTATTTTATTAAATATTTGACAAAATCCTCCAATAATACCATCGCCTCTGTTCTTGTGACATTTAAGTGTGAAAATATTCTAAAGTTTTGCATCAGAAATTCTGAATTATTAAGACTTCTTTAGTTCGTTTCTTCATTGATCTAGTATTATCCATTTTACAAATGTTTTACCAATAGCTTCCAAGTATTTTGACTTAGTGCCCTGTTATATTATTTTGAAGTATCTTTTTAGTTATGTCCCTTTTCCTTATTCTATTTATGCCTCCTCTTTTTTGCTTGATTAGGTACTACACAGCAAATAATGTCAGATTTTACAGGGAAATTAGCTTTGGACATTTTTATCATTTTGTATTTTTGCCCCCCCCCTTTGATTTTTTTTGCCCTCTTATGGTCTTTAGGAGCTTATTATATCCTTTTACTGATTTTATGTGGTGAATGTTTACATCATTAGTTTTCAGTCTTCCTTTGTGGCAGAGAGTCTCAATAAACTATATTTCATAAGTCACGTTCCAGTTATTTTGTTGTTACTCAATACTAAATATAGAAGACAGTTTTCCTTTTTAGTTATAGATAACTGTTAAAATTTCAAACACAACTTTTTTTTCCGAGACAGGATTTCTCTGGGAAACAGTCCTGGCTGTCTTGGAACTCACTCTGTAGACCAAGCTAGCCTCGAACTCACAGAGATCCACTTGGCTCTGCCTCCAGAGTGCTGAGATTAAAGGTGTGCACTATTGCCACCTGGCCAAACACAACAACTTAATTTTTTTTGTCTTAGCTTTAGATTCTTGCAGAAAAGCATGAAGAAAGTAAATATATTAACTACTGAGCTATGTTTTTTATATTTCAGTTTTTGTTTACAGCCCAATGGATAAGTTTTCTATATCTAATATGTTTAAAGTGCATATTTTGAAACTGTTGGGGCAAGATTATCTGTTTTTCTCTATGGCGGTTTTTTTTTCTCTTAAGTTTTTTATTTGGTTACTCTGCAAAATAATGCATTTCATTTTAACATATCAGTACATATATATCATTGTATATTGTTCATATGCTTTCCCATTGGCCTCTCTTTTCTCCTTCTGCCTGTGGCTTCCTTTCTTCCCTTGAATAGTCCCCCTTCTGTTTTCATGTTTTATTTTTATATGGCTAAAACCAAATTACACATGAGTGAAAATGTGCAATTTACCTGTTTCCAATTATTTTTATTCTCCTTTTTAGTTCCCTTTTGACTTTCATGTAATATATATGTGTGTATGTGTTCATGTATATATAACATGCACACAGTTTGCATTTATGCTATAGGTATGTTTCCTATAGCTTTGATTATTAGGTCAGCTTATGAATTTTTATGATGAGCCCTCTTTCTTAATTCCTAATACTTTACTGACTATATTATTTTAATTGATACTAATAAACTCATGGAATAGTGGTTTTTTCCTGTCTTTTGCCATCTTATCGTTCAATGTCTTTGCCTTTTAAAGTCCAGTCTAAAATTTATTTTTAATCCATCGTGATATTTTGAGAATGCTTCTTTTTGTTGAATTTTATTTACTTTTCATTTATTATTTGTGTGTGCGTTATAGTACACATGTAGAAGTCTATAGTCAGTGTTTGGGAGTTCTCTCCTTCTACCTTATAGAGACAAGGTCTTTCTTACTGTTTCTGCTGCACTGTGTATTCCAGCCTAGCTGGCCCCCAAAAAAGTCTTTTCTTCCCATCTCTTAGTAAAAGTTTTGGGATTAATCCCCATACCACCCCATGCAGCTTTTTAAGGTAGGCTCTGGGAATGGAACTCTTTTTTTTAATATGGGTTAGTCTGGGGATAAAACTCAGGTCATCAGGCTTGTTAAGCAAGCACTTTTCCCACTGAGCTATTTGGCCAGATCACATTTGGGGAAAGTTTCTACTTAATGTATAATTTCTTTTTGGCCTTTTATCTCTGGATTCATTACCCTTTTGCTGCTTTCCTTGAGTCTGTAAATGTTTCACACCATTTTCCCCTTAATTACTTTGGAAGTTGCATACTATTTCTTTAGTGGTACCCTTGAAATTTTGACATGCATAGTTAAAGTTAAATTTAATTAATAATGATTTACTTGTTAATGGTACAAAGGTTTTAACATATTCAACTCACCCCATTCTTTGTCTTCGGTGTTTTCTTTTTTTTCTTTCTTTTTTTTTGGGGGGGGGGGTTGAGACAGGGTTTCCCTGTGGCTTTGGAGGCTGTCCTGGAACTAGCTCTTGTGGACCAGGCTGGTCTCGAACTCACAGAGATCCACCTGCCTCTGCCTCCCGAGTGCTGGGATTAAAGGCGTGCGCCACCAACGCCCAGCTGTCTTTGGTGTATTCATCATCTGTTTATGTTCTGCATTCTTAAATTTAAAATTGGATATCACAATTCTCTAATGTAACCAACATTTCCTAGATATAATTCTGTGCTCATCAAACCTTTTGTCAGGTCTACTTTAGTCTCTTGAGAAGCTAAGTTAATTATTGAAATATTCTGTATTTGAGAATTTGCCTACATGGTAAATTGTGGAAAACCAGACATAAATGATGTTTTTATTCCAGAACCTGCCTAGATTAGTAAATATTTTGGACTCCCCCGATGTTCCTATTTCCTACCTAGGAAAGGTAATGAATGCTTGTACTGTAAACCATGTATCTTCTGCACATTTTCTGTATTTGTGTGCCTTCTGTTTGTAATTCTACTATTTAAACTAGTCCCCAACTATAGCCCTGATGTGCTTATTAGTGTTTTTAGTATGAAAAGACTGGGTTGTGCCTTGTAGATAAGATTTATATACATAAGTTTTCAGTCATGAATTATAGTACTCTTAGCTAAGAATTTGATATTAATGAATCCACAATATGTATTAACAAGGAGTTGTTAAAACAGAAATGCACATAAAATAAAGTTAAATATACATCAGTTGGTGAAAAAGTAACACATAGGAACCAAACCCTAGATTCTCTATAGGAGTAATACTTTAGTGTTTGCTATTGGTATTTATGGCAGTTTGATAGACCCACTTTGAATAGTGTATGACCATAAATCCTTTGATACTTAGGAGTTTTGATTGAAAATTCTGCTCTGTTTGGCCATGCAATTTGTAAATTGAACTCTTACTGTGACTCTTTTAAGTCTATTTTAATCTTTTTGATGTTTGGAGGTTTACTATGATGCACCTAGATGTGAATTTATATTTATTTGGGCTGTTTGGAATTTTTATGCCACTTAACTATTTTATTGTGCCCCTCAGTTACAGGATATTCATACATTCTCATTTTAAATGCGATCTTTTACACACTGATTTTTCCCCCCTAACATTCCAGATATTAA
The DNA here is from genome assembly GCF_003668045.3 of Cricetulus griseus. Taxonomy (NCBI): domain Eukaryota; kingdom Metazoa; phylum Chordata; class Mammalia; order Rodentia; family Cricetidae; genus Cricetulus; species Cricetulus griseus. The sequence continues at coordinate 63,294,003 of NC_048604.1, forward strand.
AAATTTTTTATTCTTATTTTTTGTTATATGTGTATATGTTTTACCTGCATGCATATCTGTATCCTGCATACATGCCTGTTGTCAATGGAGCCTAAAGGAGGGCATTGAATCCCACGAAACAGGAGTTACAGACAGTTGTGAGCTCCCATGTGGGTGCTGGGAATTGAACCTGTGTCTTCTGGAAGGGCCACCAGTGCTTTTAACCACAGAGCCATCTCTCTAGCCCAAATATTCTAGATAGTATAAGACCATTTTAGTGTACTTCTGTTGCTGTTTCTCTTATTGTAATTCATATCTGTATTCCATTTAGCTAATTTTTTCCTTGGTTTTCTTCAGGTTTCTGTTTTACTGTGCTGATTGGTTTTATTGTCAAAGTGACACAAGCTAGTCATCTGGGAAGAGGGAACATTTGTAGGCAGCTCCCTGAGGCATTGTCTTGATTAATGATTGATGTGGGAAGGTCCAGCCCACCATTTGCAGTGCCATCTCTTGGCTGGTTGCCCCAGGTGATAAGAAGAAAGCAAGCTGAGCAAGCCTTGTGGAGCAAGCTAGTAAGCCCTGTTCCAGCATAGTCTCTGCTTCAGTTCTGCCTCCACATTCTTGCTTTGGGTTCTCTCAATAAGGGCTATTGATAGAGTTTCCCAGAGCCTTCCAGCCACCTTGTCTCTGTAGTCTCCAGTTTGTGCCAGTTATTCAGTTGTTTCTTGCTCTTCGTGACTTTGACACTTGAAAGTCTATAAGAAAGGAGGTTGGTTTTTTAGCAACAATGCAATACTAATGAGGATATATTCTTCTCAAGACATCATTTCAAAGAGTAAATGATATTGGCATGCCTTATTACTGATGACATTAAAATTGAGTAAAATTCTATCTACAAAGCTGCTTCAGAGTAGTTAGTTTTCCTTTGTAATTAATATATCCTCTTGATTTGGGGTGAAAGGCAGTTTAAAAGAAATAGTTTGGCTGGGCGTTGGTGACGCACGCCTTTAATCCCAGCACTCAGGAAGCAGAGGTAGAGGCAGAGGCAGGCGGATCTCTGTGAGTTCAAGGCCAGCCTGGTCTCCAGAGCGAGTGCCAGGATAGGCTCCAAAGCTACACAGAGAAACCCTGTCTCGAAAAACCAAAAAATAAAAAGTTTGTTCCCTTAGAAATTTTGTGATAATTTACTTAAATTATAATAATATCTGATCATTTTTTAACGACTTTAACATCAAGTTTGCAGGTCTTTATGCTGGTAAAATGACTTTTCGACTAGTTAGCCTTAACCTGTACTTTCAGAACACTTATTTAACTTGAAGTTTGCTGCAAAGGAACTTAATAGGAATGCCAAGAAATGTGATAAAGAAGAAAAAGCTGAAAAAGCCAAGATAAAAAAGGTAGAGTGCTTTTAATATTTTTACTTTATTAATTCACAAAAGAAGTACAAATAGATATAGAAAGATAGTTAATTGTATAGTATCTCTTTGGAGAAATCATTATCCTACATAGTCAATAATGCCTTCTTTACTATGCTTAAACTTTTGCTATTTATATGTGCAAATTTAGCTTACAAAATCGTGTAATTCTTGTGTTACTTGCAAAGAAAAACTGTCCTTAGCTAAATTCATTCTTCTTGAGAAAGTCCATGTGTAAAATAGTATTTCTTCTTTTTGCTGATTTTAACGTCCATACTTTCAAAACATTGCATATAATTAATGTGTATAGTGCTTCATATTTGCTAGCAGGAGTCACAGGATACAGCAGGTAGTTTCCCTCAGGGATATAGTAAAAAGGATGAAAAGCAGACTCAGCAAAGATACCTCTAGGGTAGATTTTGGGATCCAGGTTCACAGTTCCAAGTGTCCTTTCTTAGTAGAGTTACATTGGGGGAAGCTTAATTTCTTCAGCTAGTCATAATGCATGTGAAGCATTTCCTAACAGAGAAGCTCTGGACACAGGATTCTGTAGGGAGGGGTTATTAGTCATCAGTTATATTGAGACTTTTTTCCTAGAATATTCTAGATCTCTCAAAGGAAATTATTTATTTGACACAGAATACCACTGTTTGCACAAACAACTCAGGCATAGTGAAATTTTTTATCAATATATATTCATTGGTTTCAACAGACATTTTCAAACAGGTGTATCATGTATTTTGACAGTATTCATGCTACGCCTTTCCTTTCATTTCCCCTCCAACTCCTGTTCATTACCCTCAGATAGTCTCACTTCTACTTCCATGCCCTGTATGCAGTTTTGAATTGTGTATATAAGAGCTAGGATCTGCAAATGAGAGAAAATAGGCTTACACTGAGTCGGACTGATTTCACTTACTATTATACTTTTCAATTGTATGCATTTTTGTTGTGTTTTTATGAGACAGAATTTCTCTGTGTAGCCTTGGCTGTCATGTAACTTACTCTGTAGACCAGACTGGCCTTGAACTCACAGAGATCCACCTGCCTCTGCCTCTGCCTCTGCCTCTGCCTCTGCCTCTGCCTCTGCCTCTGCCTCTGCCTCCCTCATGCTGAGATTAAAGGTGACCACCACCACCTGGCTACACAATTTCATTCTCCTTTATGACTAAATAAATTCCGTGTGTGTGTGTGTGTGTGTGTGTGTGTGTGTGTGTGTGTGTGTGTGTGTGTGTGTGTATAAAATGAGAATTTTTCCATCTGTTGGTGGATACCTAACCTGATTCAATACCTTGGTGATTGTGAATACTAGTACAGTAAACGTGGGTTGACTGGAGTCCTTTGAGTATATCCACAGGGATTGAGTCGCTGGTTCTTATGTGAGACACCTCCATGTTCATTTCCATAGTGACTCAAATAATTTACATTCCTACCAGCAATATATAAGGGTTCCATTTTCTCCACATCCTCATTAGCATTTAATGGTGTTTAGTTAGTAGCAATTCTGGTCAGCTAAGGTGAAATGTTGAACATTTTTTTTAATTATCTGCACCTTTTAAAAAAAAGTTTTATCTCTTGAAACCTGTTTGTTCATTTTATTATAACATTTATTGCTTGGATTATAAGCCATTTTTAGAAGTTCTGGATAAGTATTCCTAAATCCAAGTTATTAAGGCCGGTACCAGATTTAGAAGTAAAACTTTTGAAGGATAATATCTTTAAGCATGATATGTTAATTAGTTTTTATACCTATGTATTTACATTATTTTCTTTTTATTGTTTGAGAATTCCTCCACTATCCCCTCCATTATTCCCTCTGAATTTCTTCTGCTTTCTCTTTAAACCCACAAAGTCTACTTGGTGATGCCCTTATGTGCATAAGTATTGGGTTCTCTTCTGGCACATAGCCTCTTGGGCCACATCCCTGAAGAAAACTGATTCTTTGCCAGAAGTCATCAGTTGTGTATAGCTCCACAACTAGAGATGGGACTTTGTGATCCCCTCCCCAATCATGACTGGGAGTTTTTCTTTCTGGATCTTGTGTGGGTATTGTGCATGCAATCAGTAGTTTCTGTGCATTCTTGTGACCCTATCATACCTAGATAGTTCTGTTTCACTGTACTCATCTACCACATCAGGTTCTTTGTCTTTCTGCCCACACTTTCACAACCCTCCTTGAGTGAGGGTGTGTGATACATCATTCTGGCCTGAGCACTTTGTGGTCTCTCATTGTCTTCACACTGACTAGTTGTGGTCTTCAAATTGATCATTACTTTAACTATGTAACTATTTGTTTATGCTGCATTTGTTTAACAAGGCAAAGATGTGTTGCTGTTTCACCTTGTCTGCCTAGGGCACCTGATTGGTCCAATAAAAATCTAAATGGCCAATAGCTAGGCAGTAGAGGACTAGGTGGGGCTGATGGGCAGAGATAATAAATAGGAGAGGGAATGTAGGCTCTGGAGAGAATGAGGGAGAAAGACAGGGGGACACTGGCCTCGTGGCCTTGGAAGCATGGTTAGGAGACAGTCAGGAAGATGCTGAATAAAGAAGAAACTCTAGTTTTGCAGCATGGAACTGAGAGCTCTCTAAAGATGACAAGATGCCTGTGTTTGGTCTTTTGTTGCCCAGCTTCTCTGGCGATGTGGATTGTAGGCTGGTCTTTGCTTTATGTCTAAAATCCATATATGAGTACATACCACTTTTGTCTTTTTGTGACTGGGTTACATCACTCAGGATGGTTTCTTCTAGTTCCATCCATATGCCTGCAAATTTCAAGATTCCATGTTTTTTTTTTGTTTTTTGTTTTTTGTTTGTTTTGTTTTGTTTTTGCTGAGTAGTACTCCATTGTGTAAATGTACCACATTTTCTCTATCCATTCTTCAGTTGAGGGGCATCTAGGTTGCTTCCAGGTTCTGGCTATTATAAATAATGCTGCTATGACCATAATTGAACAGATGTCCTTGTTTTATGAATGTGCATCTTTTGGGTATATGACTAAGAGTGTAATTGCTGGATCTTGTGGTAAACTGATTCCCATTTTCCTGAGTAACTGCCATACTGATTTCCAAAGTTTTAAAATAGTTAAGATTTCATTCTGTAAGCCTGACATAGTGGCCCATGCCTTTAATCCCGGCAGAGGAAGGTGGATATCTGTGAGTTCAAGGCCTGCCTGGTCTACAGAGGTAGTTCCAGTACAGCCATGTTTGTTTCACAGAGAAAAGCAGTCTTGAACAAAAAAGATATCAATGTGTAAACATGCCACTTTTTATTTATTCATTCATTTTATGATGAACATGTCAGCTATTTCTAATTTTTTGGCAATTATAATTCTTGTACTATGAGAGTCCTGTTCAGATAGTCCTTTCTTGTATCTGTATATTCAATTGTATTCCTACATTTTCCTCTAACAAATTCAATTTACCTTGCTGGGATCGCAGCATGGGATGAGGTCACTTTCTGGGGACATATGTGAAGTTGAGACAGTAAGAGTTTTTCAGGCTCCAGGCACGGTTGGGTTACAGTGTAGCTATACTTTAATCTATTATTTTAATGTATTATATCTTTAATGTTGTGTTACTTTAGATATTCAGATACTTCATAATTGCACAAATCTCATACTTAAACTGAATTACTTTTGAGCATTTTGACCTTTCTTACTTGAGAGAATTAGAATTAAAAACAGAGAAAGAGATGGAAACAATGTGGACTTTGAATTTAAAGTAAAGAGTGGGACATGAATAGGCTCAAAATGCATGATATACTTGTTTGAACATACCTTGAGACACATCCTTATATATAATGAATATATGCCAATTACTGTCCCTGAACTCTTTGTTCAAACAGTGGTGTTTTGTGTCAAATTTTATGAAAGGATCAATCTTTTCTAAAAATACATGTTCAATTCTTACAAGAAAAGAGAAACATCCAATAGATTTTTATCAAGTATTTTTATATGCTGAGGATTTTAATAAGAATAAATCATGATTTTTTTAAGGTATCAAGACCCAGGCAAGCACAAACATATTAATTGTGTAATATATTCTACATTGAATCATCCTTTATAATTTACCTTTTATTTTCATGTACTTTCTATTCCTATAATCCCTCCTTAATTTTCTGTTCCTCATCCTTCCTTGTTTATATTCTGAGTCTTTTCCAACTCATTGTTCAGATTTTTTACAATTAAAATGTGTCCAAATAATTTTCCATGGAAATTTAAACATAGGTTGTCAGTACACATCTGTATTCCAAAACCGTTTTGTGTACATTAAAATGGGAACTTCTTTTACTATTTTTTGTTTTTGTATATTTGTAGGCATACATATTTGCATGTGTATGCATGTGTGTGTGCATGCAAATGTGTGTGTGCATGTATGTGGAAGTACAAAATTGATGTCAGCAATCATCCTAGATCTCTCTTCTACTTTATTCATTAAGGTAGGGTGTTTCAGTCAAATATTGACATGATTGTGTGTAGCAGAAGTCCGCAAGCATACTGTGTAATCTATACTTTTGATCCATCTTGCACTCCTTTTGTAAATGAAGTTTTATAGGAAATGTTAGATAAAAGAAACACCATAGTTGTTGGTTCACCAAAGATGCTGACACATATTTGCCCTTCAGGAATTAGCTTTATTAAGAATGAGGGCCTTGGAGCTATAGTCAGACCTTAAGGAAGGAGACCATGAAAAATGAACAGTACAATACATTAAAAACAGGGTCTTAAAGGAAAAGAAAGCTTTCCTTTAAAACCTACAGAGAAATTTCCTTTAAAGGGATGGTTGAAAGTAAAAGAGAGGGTGCCTTCATGGACAGGATGATAGGTGGGGGCATGTTCAGAAAAGAGCTTTCAGAGATTTCCCCCAACAAATGGGGAGATGTGAGTTCTACAAGAATATTATTTGATTTAGCAATATTCTGGGATAGCCCACATGGTAAGAATATTGGAGGAGCCAGGTCCTGGGGGAACTATAAATTAGGTGTAAAGCAACCCAACAGAACCACAGAGGAACGTCTTAACTGTCTGTCCCAGGGAGAGAGATTTGGGACTAGAGGTCATATAGCCTGATTTCTTTAGACTATGAGAACTAGCCTCTCATAGTGACCAGTATCTTAAAGGGACAGGCATATGATCTAACAAGAACGTGCAACACTAATTCCTGCATATATTTTTTGCTGCAGCTAGAGTTGAGTAGTTGCTGGTAAGCTCATACTATTACTGCCTAACTGGGACTCTTGCCCTACTGTATATTCTCACACAAAAACTAGAAACAGCAAGAAAAATTAAGAGAACTTTTCACGAAACCAGAGGTCGGGGAAATAATTGTGTGCCTTGGAAAAGGGAATAAATTGGACAAACCGACTGAGAAAGGAATCAAGAACCAGTTATCCTCAGTCTTTGTTAATGCTTTAACTAGAATGGGCATGAAAATTATGTCCTGCCTAGGAAGACATGAGTGTTAGGTGTGAAAACTGCTTACCACTTGGACCAGCTGAGGAAAAAATAATTAACTACATCCATTACACTTGGCTTTAATTTTGTGCTCAATTAATGACTTATCTGTTGTCCAAAACTCATAATCTATGTTTGAGATAGGCAATAACAACCAGATTTAATACTGTGAATTTACCATTTAGTTTTCATTAGCTTTGCAACAGAAATGAATAAATAATAGCATCTATTACTGTCAGTTTGCCTTTTAGTTTTGTGGCCAGTGTTTTGGCCCTAAGCTGCTCTTTTGGTTCATTTGTTTTTAAATCTTCTATTCATTTTACATACCAATTATTAACAAAACAGTTTATGAATAGGTTTTAAGGCTTACTTATATGAAAGGGTTTTGTTTTTGTATTTACTAATTTATTTATTATTAGCTTAAAATGCAATGTTTCCTAATGGTATTTGTAAACATTTAAGTTTTGATTGACTGCCTTCCCCCTGCTCCTCCCTCATCTCCCATTCCATGACATAATTCTCTTCTTCCACAACTCCCTCAGAGCCTCTTGTTATCTATTCCATAAAACCCTTTCTGCTTTCCTGGCCTCTACATGTACTTACCCCAACCAAAATACACATAGTTAGCTATTAGTATCTAGAACAATATAAGGTGTTTATGTTTCTCAGCCTTAATATATTTTCCAGTTTTAATCACACCTTAAAGCACATTTTAAGCTGAGAGGGAATGGGGAGGGCACAAAAGTAGCTGGACGAAGGGAGAATGCTATAAATATAGTATACATGAATGAAAAATTAAAAATAAATTGTAAAAAAACAAGCTTTCAGAAACAAAATAATACAGACAGATGAAGGGGAAAGTTTGAACTAACATTTTCCCCTCTTGTTCAAAATATGGATGGTGATTGTTAAAACAGGAAATAATGAGCTGTCTTTGCTAGAGAAGTAGTGATGGGAACAGAGGCAGAGTGAGAAATTGAAAAGCTGTTGAGGGACTAGAGAAACGGCTCAGCAGTTAAGAGCACTTGCTGCTCTTCAGGGGACCCAGATTCAATTTCCAGCACATATAGCTCAGTCTTATCTTTAGGTTTAACTATTTCCTTTTCCTGGACAGATTTTTTTCCCATATGATTTCCCTAACTACCTAGCTGAAAGTACTTCAGTCCACCCTGTTACCTCATTAGATCACCCAGTTTATTTTCTTTCATTAAGGCACTTATTACGCATGTTATATACTTTACTTATTCTTTTGTTTCCTTCTACCTGTAAGGAATATCGTTTGCTAAATATTTTAGCATTAGGACCTGATACACAATAGACATTCAGCTATTAGTACTTGGAGGAGATAAAGATGGCTTATGTATTCCTATTATTGTGAGCTTGCCCACCCGCCCCCAGGCCATTAGCTAATTATCTGCACTCTTTTTCTGTTTATAAAACACTATTCTGTAGTGTGGATATATTATGATTTGCTCAATTATTCCTCTATCTTTGGATATCTAATTAATGGCTGTTTGGATGTTTTCTTTGTTTGCAGTACTGAGAATTGAACCTAGGACCTTACACATACTAGGCAAATATTGGTTTGGTTTGGGTTTTTGTTGTTGTTGTTTTTGGTTTTCTTTTCTTTTCCTTTTTTTTTTTTTTTTTTTTTTTTACATCTTTCCAAATTATCAGATGTGAAAAGACTTAAGGGAATCACCAGGATATGGCAATGGGTTATAATATATTTCCTTAATCCCTTTATTCTAACTTTCACTCCAATGACTATATCATGACATCTTTCTTTGTGAACTTCAATCCCACTTTCTCTTTCTCAAATTTGACTGATATTCTTGCTTTCTGATTCATTTAGAATATTTGATCACTATAGATAGCTGCCTCAGTTGCCATAGTCTGTCCTTTTCCTCCTTTAAAAAATAGATGAACTGACCATGGTTCTAAGATTTAAAGGGAGTCTATTCCTCTTCTCTGCTAAGGCCTATTCCAGGTATCATTATATAACACTCCATTTTACATTATCAGTTTTCTCCTGTGTGCCAAATAAATTGTGTGCCAAATAAATCTTTAAATCTTGCAAAGCTCTTGTGTGAGAGCCTTTTTTGCCCCTTGATGCTCTTGTGCTTTTAGCTGTTGTTTGTGTGAGAGTTTTTTGTATTGGGGGGGAATGTTTTGTTTTTTTGGTTTTGGTACTAGGCAAACGATTGACAACCAGGCTCTGTCCCCAGTACCTTTCTTGCTTTGTTTCCCCATTACTTGCAAACCCCTTTGAAATAGCCCCCTATTTTTATTAAGTCTAATCTCAAATCCCTCCTACTTCACTTTTTGGTTTTTGTTTTGTTGGTTTACACTTAAACCACTACCTGAATAGAAACCAAGAACATTTATTTTGTACTGCTCAATCCAATCCGTTTTCTTTTATTTGTCTTTGCTTTTCAAGACAGGGTTGCTCTGTGAAACAGTCCTGGCTGTCCTGGAACTCGATTTGTAGACCGGGCTAGCCTCAAATTTACAGAGATCGGCTTGCCTCTGCCTCCCTAGTGCTGGGATTAAAGGCATGTGCCACCACTGCCTGGATCCAGTCAGTTATTAATCCACATTTTGTAAGAGTCATCAATAGTGTTTCTCAGGGTTCATTATTCCTTCCTTTAAACTTTTCTACTGTGGCTTTTAGGAAACCACATCCACCCACTGCCCACTCCGAGACCATTTTACTGTTGTTTTCTTTTGTTATTTCCAAACTACGTCTACTTTAGAGGTGAGTTCATCTAGTCTTCTAGCTTCATGTGCATGGTGATGGGTAACTCGTTTACCCTGTGTACTTGAACTAGAGACTCCTGTTTTCAACTGCTTTGTTGCTTCTACTTGGATGACTAAAATCAAACTTGAAATGGGGCTCCTTCTGTCATGTCCTCCAGTACAGCCTTTCTGGTGTCTGTAAGGCATTTTCTGTTTTTCAGAAAAAAACAAATAGCCTTAGAATGGCATTATGCTTAACACTGCATCTGGGCTTGCAAAATCGTTCAAAGGTATTTAGAATCTGATTACTTCTCACCAAGTCCAGTGTACCTATCTCCACCCAGGTCATCCTTATCTTAGCTCACTTATTGAAAACAAGCTTTCAATTAGCCTTTGTTTTGACCCTGTTCCCATAATGGTATTGTTTTAGGGTTTTTTTCCCCAGTGCTAGGAAGCAAGCCCAATAACCATTATTCCTGTTAGACAAGCACTCTAGGACACTGAACTACTGAGCTTCATCCCTCAACCCCCATAAAAGTAATCTTAACACAGCAACCAGAGGAAGTGTGTTAAGAGAAGTCAGATCATGTCAGTGTTCTGCTTAAAACTATCTTGTTCTCTTAACTCCAAATAAAAAGTCAGAGTTTTAAAAGGACTCCAAAGCCTTATCTGATTTATTACTGGACTTAATTTCTTATTGTAAACGTCAGTTGTGTTGACCTTCCTGCTGTATCAGTACCCTGTGCTAAATATCCATATGACTGCCTTGCTCTCTTCCTCCAGCTAAAATAGAAACCTTTTTATAGTTCATATGTTCCCTCACATCTCACTGTGTTAAGCAATCCTATCAGACTCTGAAAATGCAAGAATCACAGTCCCAACATTTTTTAACAATGAAAAAAATTAGATTATAATTGCATTATCCCCCCTTCCCTTTCTTCTCTCCAAGTCATCCCACATACCTCCTCATTCTTTTTCAAATTCATAGCCCTTTTTCCTTGCTGTCATATCTTCATTTCTCTTCCTGACACCTACTGCTGTTTTGTTGAGATGGGGGAAGAAGGGCTGTCTCTAAGTTTTATTATGTAGCCTTGGAAGGCCTGGAACTTAGAGATAGCCCTGCCTCTGCCTCCCAAGAGCTGGGATTAAAGGTGTGTTCCTCATCTTTGACACACCTGTCACCTTTGCCATGTCTATTTTCATTGTTTTGCTTAGTATCAGACTATTTAGATTGTATGTTCCATAATAATCCAGGGATGTTTTTTGACTCACTACTAAATCCCCAGTGCCCAACATGCTGTCTTACATTTTCTAGATGCTAGGCCCTCAGAGAGTAATTGAGTTGAAAGAAAGTCTTTTTTTTTTTTTTTTTTTTTAGTTTTTTTCTCTGTGGCTTTGGAGACTGCCTGGAACTAGCTCTTGTAGACTAGGCTGGTCTAGTACTCACGGAGATCCTTTGCCTCTGCCTCCTGAGTGCTGGGATTAAAGGCCACCAACGCCCGGCAAAAGAAAGTCTTTTTAACACAAGATAATATTTTCCACTTTAATGCTGTATTCACATGTAGGTGTTTCTTTTGTAGGAATTTTTAATTAGCTAAAATGCACAAACTTAATTAGGCAGCAAAAAAAAACTTGAATATGTTAAAGGAGAAAGTGCTTCAATTAAGGAAGCAATTATTGTTGGGAGATAATAGCTACTTACCTGAATGAGATGCAAACCTTTATGTAGTACATGCCTGAAGTCCCAGCTATTCAGGGGGCTCAGGCAGAAGGATTGAGAGTTCAAGACTACCCTTTGTAACTTAAGGCGATCCTATATTAAAATCAAAATATTCTAAAGTAGTAGAAATATAGATCAATGATGTAAAAAATTAGATATTTCAAAACCATAAGAAATTACCTTGAGGTAAGAAATTACATTTAGAGCATAGTAAAATAAATAAGGGAGACTTCTATTTAAAAATTGTAATCACATATAAAATAATATACTAATTATCGATATAGGAAAAGTTACATTACATGTATCAGATACATAACTTTTTAATGAGAAAAATCTAAAAAGATGAATACATGCAAAATACTCAGAAAAATACTGTAAAACTACCTTATGTAATGTAAAAGATAATGGTTTCATTATAAATTTTTCTTTTGTATTAAATGCTTATCCTGTAAAATAATTTGATATTTTTCCTCTTCCCCAACTTCTCCCAGATCCTCCCCACCTGACCACCTTCCCAGCATTAATTTCTCTCTCCCTCTCTTTCCTCCTTTACCTCCTCCCTGTTACCCTCACTTTCCTTCCTCCCTCCTCCTCCTCCTGCCCCATTCTACTCCCATATCTTTAAAAACATATCTAGATTCTACTTTTGAGGAAAAAAATGTGCATTCTCTTTCTGAATCTGGCTTATTAAAATTACAATTTTTTTGTTTTTCAAGACGGTTTCTCTGTGGCTTTAGAGGCTGTCCTGGAACTAGCTCTTGTAGACCAGGCTGGTCTCAAACTCACAGAAGTCCCCCTGCCTCTGCCTCTGCCTCCAGAGTGCAGGGACTAATGGTGTGTGCCACCACCCAGCTCACACCTCCTGATTAGAAAATACATTTCTTCATTCTTATTTTCTAATCAGGAGATTAAAAGAGAATAGGATTGTAAATTATTATTTAACCATTATAATAATTAGTTGCCAAAAGGCTGATTAACACCTCTTGTAGACTATAGTTAATTTGCTATCATTTGATTTTTAAAAATAGCTGTACTTACGCTCTTTGTCTTCACCAGTGTCTTAGTTTGCTGTCTTTCTTCAAAACTTTTACTTCTCTCTAAAACAGGCCATTCAGAAAGGCAATACAGAAGTTGCAAGAATACATGCGGAAAATGCAATCCGTCAGAAAAACCAAGCAATCAATTTCTTGAGAATGAGTGCTAGGGTTGATGCTGTGGCAGCCAGAGTTCAAACTGCAGTAACAATGGGCAAGGTAAGACTAAGCATCTGGCAATAAAATAACATTTGACTGAAGTTTGCTGAGAGTAGGAAGACTTACAGAAATAACAAATCTGGGTCTCTTTCAGGGTAGTCTACAGTGTCAATAAAGGACTTCGTGGAAAATTGGACTTAGTAAGGACAAAGATTTTGGAGTGGACTTTCCAACTGTTTTAATAGCTGTCCACTAAGAAGTGTCAATAATATAACAAAGACAGTACCTAGACCTAGAATGTGGTTTTACGGTTAAGAAAGTATTAGATAAGTTTCCTAAGTTGATATATCAATAATCTATTTATTTAAAGGATTGCAAAAGCTACATGTTACTAAATCAGTTTTCTATGACAAATAGGTGACAAAATCCATGGCAGGTGTAGTTAAATCTATGGATGCTACATTGAGAAGTATGAATCTTGAAAAGGTAAAAACCAACAATTACATTATTACACTATGTTCATATAGCATCTTTTCAGGATACATTTTTCTAATAACCATATCTTTATAGATTTCAGCCTTAATGGACAAATTTGAACATCAGTTTGAAACATTGGATGTTCAAACACAACAAATGGAAGATACAATGAGTAGTACTACAACCCTAACAACACCACAGGTAAGAATAATGTCTTACTTAGAATGGTTTCTTTTCTTTTGTTTTTTTTTTTTTTTTGGTTTTTCAAGACAGGGTTTCTCTGTGGCTTTGGAGGCTGTCCTGGAACTAGCTCTTGTAGACCAGGCTGGTCTCGAACTCACAGAGATACGCCTGCCTCTGCCTCCCGAGTGCTGGGACTAAAGGTGTGTGCCACCAACGCTCAGCTCTTTTTTTTTAAGAGTGAACTTTTATTTCTCCCTCTCCCAATCTCTGCTTTTTTTTCATTCGTTTATTTAGCTTATAAATAAAGTCATGCACAATTATGATACATAATACAGTATGTTCACAATGGCATAGCTAAATTAAACCAATTAATATGTTATATCACACATATTCATCATTTTTGTTTTGAGAACACTTAAAGTATACTGTCTCACAACTTTTAAAATATAGCATATTGTTATCAACCATAGTGACAGATGCTTGTAATTTAAGCACTTAGCTCCTTAGTGCTTCGGAACTGAGGCAAGATTTCTATGAGGTCAAGACTAGCCTGTGGGATGGAATAAGTTCCAGGCCAGCCTGAGTTACATAGTGGGAACTGTCTCAAAACAACAAATCACCTGCTTTCAAAATGCAATGACTTTATGAATAGAAATCGTCTTACCTTATAGGGATGCACTGTGTCTCAGATGGAGTTAGGCAGCTTGCTACTGCTGTGCCCTCAGATTCTTGAGAATGTTTTGGAGGATAATGTTACCTAGCACCTAGTGTGCTTTGGAATTCTGGTAATATTATTGGCTCACACATGTAGAAGCTAGAGCCTGTTTCCACATGTTTGCTAATGCTCTTATATTAATAACATTAAACTTCAAAGTTCGTAATATTTGGGTAACATATTTTGTTACATATATTGTTTAATGTTTAAATCAATGTCAGTGTCCACATATATACTCAAACATTTGATAATTATTAATGGTTTAAAAATGGAAAATACTTTCTTCTAATGTTTAGAAATACATAATACTTTGCTGTAACTATAGTTACTCCTTTGTACTATAGTACACCAGAAATTCTTGTTCCAGTCTTACTGTTATTTAGTACTAATTTACTGTAACCCAATCTTTTTTTTTTTTTAAATTTTGGGGATGGTTTGAGACTGTGTTTCTCTGTGTAGCTAGGGGTGTGGGCCAGAATCTGGTGACAAGGAGAGGCAGTAGGGGTTATGTTGGGCAGACACCAAGGAGGGTGGGGGGCAGTGTATGGGCAGTCTTATCTGTTTTTCAGGATGCTGGCCTGACTCCTGGTGAAGTAGGAGGCTTCTACCAGAATTGTGGGCCGGGCTAAGGTGAAAAGGAGAGGAGAGGTCCTTGGGGTTGTGCTGGGCAGGCACAGGCAGGACATGGGCTGTGTGGGGGTGGCTTACCTGCTTTTCAGGCGGCTGACATGGCCTCTGATGGGGTAGAAGTCTTCCAGCAGAGGTGAACGTCAGGATGTGGTGATGCGAGGAGGCCGAGTTGGAGTTAGGCTGGGAGAGCACATGCTGGGTGGGTGGCAGGCTCACCTGGGCTTCAGCACAGCCTTCCTTATGTTAGGAAGTTTGCTTCCCTGATTTTGTTGAAAATGTTTTCTGTGCCTTTGACCTGGGTTTCTTCTCCTTCCTCTACTATTATTTGTAGATTTAGCCTTTTCGTTGTGTCCCAGATTTCCTGGATGATTTATACCTGGGGTTTTTAGATTTTGACATATTTGACTGAAGTGTCCATTTCTTCTGTCTTGCCTTCAATGCCTGAATCCTCTCATTATTCTTATGTACTCTTCCAGTGAGGCTTACGACTGAGGTTTTAGTTTAATTCCACAGTTTTTCATTTCCCATTTTACTGCTTTTTGGGTTTTCTTTTTAAATAATTTATTTTCATTTTATGTATATTGGTGTATTGCTTGCATGTCTGTCTGTCTGAGGGTGTAAGATCCCCGGAACTGGAGTTTGCAGACAGTTGTGAACTGCTATGTGTCCTGGGAATTAACCAGGGTCCTCTGGAAGAACAGCCAGTTCTCTTAACCACTGAGCCATTTCTCCAGACCCTGTTTGGGTTTTCTTTAGTGCCTCTATTTCTACTTTCATGTCTTGAACTGTATTTTTCATTTCAGTTTACTTTTTGTCTATGTTTTCACAGACTTCATTAAGGGCTTCTTTTATCTCTTTTTTTAAGGACCTTGAACATATTCATAATAGCAATTTTGAAGTCCTTCTCTTTTGCTTGCATTTCTCAGGGGCTACTGTTGTAAGGTGGCTGGGTTCTAGTGGAGACATACTGTCTTGGCTGTTAGTGATTATGTTTCTATGTCAGTGTCTAGGCGTCTGTGTTTGGGATAATTGTGATTCTAGGTGTTGATATCTGGTCTTTGTTGGATGTTCCATTCCTTGATTTCTCTTTTTTCTCTCTGGATCTTAGGGAAGTGTGTTGGCTCTGAGTTGCCTAGAAGGGAGTGCTTCTGCAGGCTGACGAGTTGTGGAGAGGAATAGATGGGACTAGTAGAAAAGGCTCAGAGAGGCTTCAGAAAGGGCTAAGGGGATCCTATTCACACCTAGAGATGTGGTTCACAGGGAGTTGGAGGTGTGGTAGGAAGAGGGGATCCAGCAAGTAGGTTACACAGTAAGGCCCAGAACGGTCTAGAGAGATAGGGATGAAAGGGCAAGGAGTACCCTGGGTCTTAACCAGGTGTTAGAGTCTCCAGTGAATGAAGTTGAGATAGCAGGAGGGGCACCTGTAAGCAGGTTGTTTGTTACACTGCTGAGGGTGAGAATGGAGAGATCATAAGGGAAGACCAGAGGGATAGTGTGGATCACGTCCTTGAGTCCCTGCCATGTGTGGCCACTGGAAATCCTGGGTAGAAAGTGTTTTTAGGATTTGGGACCCTTATAGGAAAGAAAGGGGATGGACTAGAGGTGGGACTGAGAGGGTCAACCTGAAGGAGGAAAGCTGGGTCTAGTGCAAGGTTAGGTGGAATCTCCAGGGAAAAAAGACAGAGAGGGAAGACAAGACCCTGCAAGCAGTCTGTTACAGGGCTGAGGATGTGACTAGGGAAATTGCAATGTTGGACCGGAAGGAAACTGAAGATGGCCTGCCTGTGTTTGTTTTCTTTATGATAGTCATTCTCATGTAGTAAGTGCTAGAATGTCAGTGTAATTTTGATTTGCATTTTTTTACCTTAGGATACTATACATCTTTCCATACTTTTTTGGCCATTTGTACTTCTCTTCAAATCTTTGTGTTCAGTTCATTTGTTTGTTGTATTGATTGGATTATTTTTACTGTTTAAGGTTTTAAGTTTATATTAATTACCTGTCTTAAACACAGCTGGCAAAAATTCCCTCCCATCTTGAAGTTATCTTTTCATTCCATTCGGTTTTGTTTTGTTTTTCCCTTTGCTATACAAAAACTTTTCATTTTTCTGCAATCCTAGTTGCCAGTTCTTGTTTCTATTTCCTTCTTCAGAAACTCAATATCTATTTCTATTTCTTGAAATTCTTTATATTTTTTCCTTCCCTTTTCCACAGTTTCAAGATTCACGTTAAGGTTGTTAATCTATTCTGATTTTATTTTTATGCAGGATGAGAAATAGGAGTCTCGTTCCATTCTTTTAAATGTGGGTATCCTGTTTTTCCAGATTTCTCAGCAAAATATATAGAAATTTCTCTTTTAATTTCTGGTTTTGGCACCTCTAGAAAATTAGATGGCTAACGTGGTGTTTATTTCTGTGTCCTTTATTCTTTTGTTTCCTCCTCTCCACACTTACTCTTATTCTTCTTCAGCCTCCCTTCAGGAGCCCCTCCTCCCACCCCACTTCTAATCCCTGAAGGGAGGCTCTTGGTATAAACCCATGGTCCTCCTAGCCCTTCCATTCCTTTCTCCTGAGACTTACTCTTAGTCCTGCTGCCTTCTCCCCCACCTCCTCCCTGGGGACTCTACCACTTGCTGCAGACCCAGGGTCCCCTTATCCCTTCCCACTATCCCTTCCAGCCTTCCTTCTAGCCCATCTCCAATCCTTTATGTCACCTAGCAAGCCACAGGAACAGTTTCTACTCAAGACACACGTGCTGAAACACAGGCAATGTTCATTATCCTCCTTGCCCTCCATTCTGGTCTTTCTAGAATTGCTGTTAGTCCTATAGCAGCCTGCAGAGATGCTCTCCCACTCTAGCTTCATTCCCTCGGAACAACACCTCTTTGTGGACCCTGGTCCCTCTAGCTCTTTCCAGCTGCTTTTCTAGGCCTTTTCTCCTAGTCTGACTTCATTCCTTTGAGTTACCCTCCAACCCATAAAACCATTCTTTTCTACCAGGGACCCCAAATCCACCACACTTGGTTAGGACCTAGAGTAGGCAATAGCAACCAAATAACAGAGCATCCACACAACAAAGAGGAGACCAGTTAGTCACACTGATACACTTCAAATATCATTACTCTAGATGCCTAGACTCCAGTGCAGAATCACAAATATGAACAGTAAAACAATATGTCTCCTCCAGAAGCCAGCAACCCTATTGCAATAGGTCCTGAGAAGCAATTTAGCTGAAGCACAGGCAAGGACTTCAAATTCACAACAATGAATATGTTCAAGGATCTTAGAGATAATATGAATAAATAAATGCCTTCATGAAAACACAAATAGTTGAATGAAAACATTTCAAGACATAAAAGTGTAATTTAACAAAGAAATAGAATCACTAAAGAAAATTGAAACTGAAATATAACCCAAAGTAGAAATTAAATACTGTAGAATGTCAAACAAAAACTCAGAGTTAAGCCTCACCAACATATTAGGCCATGTGCAAGAGAATTTCAGTTACCGAAGACTGTAAGCAGGCACAACAAGAAACTGCTATACAAAGCCACTCCATGGAGAGAAAAGCAGTTCATCGGGGCAGACTACTGGACTGCCTCGGGTAGCAAAGGACAGGACCTGCCACAAATGCTTGTTGGTTTTATATGGGTAGATGACAAGGGGAGACAATTTGGGGGCTGGAACAGCCAGGTGGTCAGCATGGGGACTGTTTTAGAAAGATAAGGTACTACAGTTGAGGTTAGGAAAGATCAGCTGTCTCTTAAAGGCTTCTGAAAAATGTTTTAAGGTTTCTGTTTCCTAACATATCCAGTCCACATGGAGGTGCAGCCCCGTCTTAAAACTTATCACTAGGACTGCCATTATGGGGCCAGTTTTGTGACCTAACAAAGACAAAGTAGAAAATGTATAGCTTAGTCAAAGTGTTAAATCATTGTTGTTGGTATATGGGTGTGCTGTTTTGTTCATATGTGTGTTTGATACAGTTCGAAATCAGTAAACCTCTCACTCTGTCTGTTAAGAGTCTTTTGTACCTCTAAATCCCCCATTTAGTATATATTGGCCATCTATTAGTATAGCTTTTGTTGTGTTGGTATATATTCCTTTTTTCCTAGTATCCTTGGAATATTTGTCACGAAGTGACGTTGAACTTTGTCAAGGTATTTTCTGCATCTTTTTAGATTATCATGGAATTTATAGTGCTTAATTTGTGTGCTGTGTTACATTTGTTGATTTGTATATGTTGAGATATTCTTGGCATCTATGGAATGAAATTCACTTGATTATGGTATACAGTCTTTTTAATATATTACTTAATTTCAGGAGCCATTGGCGGCCACAGGCCACATTTAGCTTTCTGTGTGTGTGTCCTTGGTAGGTTCTTACTCACCCAAGAGATACCCTGAGACTTTTCATCCTGGGGTACCTAATGTCTAGGCCACAAGTTGGCCCCCAAGTGCACAGAAAGTGGGGGAAGCAAACAGCACAGAAATCTATCCTGGATTGGGAGAACCAAGGGAAGCTGGCACTTTACCTGTATGTCTCAGTGTTTCATGTCCCACCCGGTGCCTAAGCAATAGATAAAACTGGAGGTGAAGTAATTCACAGGACTTGGCCTCAGAGCTCTGGCTCCTGTTTGGCAGCAAATAACACAGCAGGGAAGCCGCTTTGGAGTCCCTTAGCCATGAACTGAGATCTAGCTATGTCCACTATGACCTTAACTTGAAGGGATTTACACCTCTACTGGTATAAAGGTGGCCCTGAAACCACATTTTCTATTGCCTAAATGTAATGCACAGCGTGTTTCTGGGATTCCTGAATTGTGATGGTCCCTTGTTTTCAGGTCTCCCTAGAATAATAGTTCAGTCTCAAACAATAGCCCATTAAATAATTTTTTGAGAGGCCTTCTTACTATTTTTCACAATACCTGTGGTAATTTAATTGCCATCACAGTTGTTGAAGGTGTTACTTTTGAACCACAACAGCATTTAGAATTGTTTTTTGATATGAGCCATTCTTACTGGGTTGTGATGATACCTCATTCTGATTTTGATTTGGTTTTTACCCTAGTTGGTGACATTGAGCATTTTTTTCATATGCCTATTAGAGATTTATATGTCTTCTATTGAGAAATGTCTATTTAGAACTAATAACCATTCTATTTGGTTTATTTGACATTACTTGTTGTGGGGTTTTTTTGAGTTCCTGGTATAGTCTAGTATGGAAAAACTGCTAACAAATGTTTTCTCCAATTCTCCTGTCTCAACACTCTGCCAATTTTTTCCTGTACAGACGTTTTCAGTATGATGGTATCCTATATGTCCATTTTTCTGTGCTTTGGATATCATACCAAAAATATTTAAGTGTTTCTCTTGTGTTTTCAAGTACCCTCAAAGCTTCATGTTTTATATTTTTGTTCCACTTTGAGTTGACCTTCATACAGCATGAAAAGAGGTCAAGTTTCTGTATTTTTAATGCAGCTTTCTTAGCATCATGTATTGAAGTGGCTAACATTTCTCCAGTGTATAATTCCAGTGCCTTTGTCAAAAAATTTTTTTAATGTCGTAGTTGCGTGAGTTTATTTCTATATATCTATTCTGTTCCATTGGTTTTCGCGTTTTTCTTCTAGGCCAATACCTTACGCTACTTTGGTTACTAGGTTTCAGTAGTATTTCTCGCGATCAGATGCTATTATCCTTCCAGCTATGATCTTTGTATGCCTTACATCTTTGACTGTATGTATTGTTTTGCATTTGTATTGAAATCCATTCATATGAATTTCAGGATTCTTTTCCTGGTTCTGTGAATACAGCCATTACAATTTTGACGAGGAGTGCTACATAATGCCTATTCCTCCTCCTCTATGTAAAATTCTTCCCCATCTTTACTGTTTAACTGTTTTAAATTTAACATTTATAGCATTGTAATTAAATCATCCAGCATTTTTTAAAACGTTTTCCTGGGCCTAGGGAGATGGCTCAGTATGTTAGACCACCTGTCATGCAAGCATGAGGATTTGAGTTCAAGTCTCCTGAACCAGTGTAAAAAGTTGGACATGGCACAGAGTGTGCATGTAACCCCTGGATTGCAGTGGACAGAGACAGATCCCTGGGGCTTACTGACTCCAGTCTACACCCAGATTCAATGAGAAACCCTGGGTTTCTGCATCATGGGTACATGCTTTAGGTATATTTTGTCTACTGATATTTCTTTCTAAAAAGTCATTTTGATGTCATATTTGTATTGATTTGCAGAATAATAAATCTAAGCTAAATTTAACTATTGCACATAGCTAAAATGGATTATTATGGGATTTCTAACTTAGGTCACTCCCTTAGAGTATTAGATTATTCAAAGATAAGACTTGTATGTGAATCTGACTGCCACTATTGTTCAGACAACTTCAGTATTAGACTTTAAAGTTTAACATTCTGGAAGTGGCTCTCTGAAATGGCACAGTGCCCTCTTGTGGCAAGAAAAATATTTTTAAAGGTTTGTTTTAAAAGATTTGCAGGGCAAGAAGTTGGGGATTTTGGTTTTTTTTTTTCAAAAGATTTATTATTATAACCTTAATTATGTGGGGAGGTGGCTCTGTACTAATGAGTACATATGTCTGTGGAGGACAGAGGCATTATATCCCCCAGGTTTTAGAATTAAAGGCAGTATGAGCCTCCGGACATTGTTACTAGGAACTGAACTACTGACTATCTCTCTCTAGCCCCCATTTTAAAAGTTGTAGATCAGTTTCCCATGCCAAACCACACCCAGAACTTACTCCCAAAAGGTAATACTGCAAAATTATGAGTTCGTGTATTTTATTATTTCAGAACCAAGTGGATATGCTGCTTCAGGAAATGGCAGATGAAGCTGGGTAAGGTGTTGCTATTCCAGTGCTTTTGAGTAATCTTGATTTGATATTTAGAGGTTCTAAAATTTGATAATATGGACTTAATGTGTGGCTAGCATTTTTTGCCTAGTGTGTGTGAGGTCCTGGACTGAAGCATAAGCACTACTAGAAATTTGATATGGATTGAAAAATTTGTCTTTAAAGCCATTAGTCTAACTTTTGTTTTTGACCCTTTATAGAGTTAATGTTTCAAGGGCTTACCTTTTTCTAGGCATTCTCACAAAAACACGACTTTTCAAACTATAAAGCATATTATTGAAAAATCTCTGGAGATAGTTCCATTCAGAGTATGATATTAAGAAATAGAGATGATCAAAGGGTAAAAGGATGTTAATACAGTTGCTTTCTGTCTGCTATGCACAGCATATGTCAATGCATAGAAATTGTCTAAAGATTTGGGGGGAAAGGCGATGATCAGGCCATTAACTCACAAGTCCACTGTGAATCTTAGAAACTAAACAATATGTGTAAATTGTACAAAGGACAAAAAATTATAAACATAACAGCTGGTCATTTGTTTTTCTTAATCCATCAGTATCCTTTTTCACACAGCTATTGTTATGTCTGGTGTCTGATATGGACGACTTACTTCAAACCTTTCATATTTAGGGGAATAACTGGACCATGATATCTGTGTTACAGACATCATGTTTTGTCACTGTTCTCTGTATTAATATTTAGATAAATACCATAGAAGTAAAAATAAAATGTTAGTCATGGTAATGCCTTAGACTTTTCTTTCAAACCTAGATTAATAAAGTGAAGTAAGGTTTACATATTCTAATATTTTTCTTCAAGAAAGAGAAAACTTAGATACTAAGAAAATAGAGTTGATAAATATTAGTGTCTAAAGTAATTCATGGTTAGAATGAACAGTGGGTAACATTCATCAATTTTTTGGAAGAGTAATGTATCATTAGTAAATTATGTCCATGGTAATAATGGCTACATAAGGTTTGCAGTGTTTGAGAGTCAGGTTTGGTGTTAGGTTGTGGACCATTTTGCTCCATTAGTATTGTGACAAGTCCACAGGCCAGCACAGGGGGGTAGTACAAAGGGGGATTTTTATCATACAAAAAACTAGGGCATTGTTTGTTACAAGACTCCATCTTAGGAATAAAAGACTAAAGACTTGCTTCTGTCTTTCCTAAAGACTTAATGAGAGGATTTGAACTTGAAACGATAGTGACAGAGATATTCTAAAATGAGCATTACCAAATATTATTATTGCCTTACCTACTATCAGTATTAAATAAAGGTCAGCTGGCAACTTTTTATAAGGCTAGAGCACAATTTCTCACCTTTAACAGTGTTGCCATTTTGGAGAGATTAAGATTAGGGTGTGTTTTAAGCATTGTGGGATGTTAGCAGCATCCTGGCCTCCATTCTCCAAAAGCCAGTAGTACCATTTCCCTCACTTGTGTCAGCTAAACATGTCGCTAGATATTGCTATCTCTTCCTGGGGAAAATGAGACCAGTATTGAGAAATTAATTAACTCAGTAACTGAAACAGGAGAAATAGGTAGGGCCACTGATATGTAAACATTAATGTCCACCATTAAGGATGTTTAGGTGTCCAGTTGTTTTTTTGAGTTAACTATTCTCATAATAAGATTTTAGTATATTGTGTTTGCCTTTCCAACAAAATCTGCCAGTAACATACCATAATGACTTTTAAAATGACTGTTTTACTTGTAGAGTATCCACAACAGAATGCGTTGTTTTAGAGACAGAATGAATAGTTTATATTCTAAAGGAATAGTGCAATAGAGATTAAGGGCATGGAGCTTGAAGGTAAGCAAACAAACAAATGTAGACCTATATAGATGCTATCTCATTCACTGAGAAGAATGGACGGAGGGAAAACTATAATCAAGATGTATTATATGAGAAAAGAATGTTTTCAATAAATGAAAAAATTATACTTAAGACAGTGAACCCCAGATGTGTAGTTGGATGAAATTCTTGGTTCAAGAATTGGTTCAAGGCCCTCTGAATCAATTGAGCAAGACTTGTATAACCTCAAAGAGGCTGAAACAGCAAGAGCAGCCTACGCAGTCTCCACTAGGTCCTCTGCATATATATTATAGCTCTCAGCTTAGTAGTTGTATGGGACTCCTGAGTGTGTGAGTGAGTGGGCCTCTGATTCTTGTACCTCCTTTTAGGGCTCTTTTCTTTCTGTGGGTTTGCCTTGTCTAGCCTTAATGTGATAGTTCTTGCTTTATCTTCTGATACTATTATTTTATTGTGTTATATTTTCTTGTTCTCTTGGAAGCCTGTTCTTTTCTAATGAGAGACAGAAAGGGAGTGGACCCAGAGGAGAGGGGAGGTGGGGAGAAAAAGGGACTGGAAGGAGTGGAGGGAGGGGAAACTATAATCAAGATATATTGTATGAGGAAAGAATCTATTTTCAATAAATGGAAAATTATACTTAAGATTTAAAACTTAAAAAAGCTAAATCTAAAATAAGTAAAATGAAAAACTCTTAAAAATTAATCAAAAAAGAAGAAGAAAGAAATTTCTGGTTGCTACTAAGAGAATTCAGGAGCTGAACACTAAAATGGAAATTCACACAAATATTAGATCTGTGTCCAAGGCTATATTTAAATAGACTATTTTGAATTTTTTTTAGCAATTTATTAATTTGCCTTCACAGAGTAGGAGACAAATAATATCTGGGAAATAGAGTACAACAGATGATGATTATTTTGGTCTGTTGTCTAGTGTAGTAGATCATTTTGCAGTCTTTAATTAGCTTTTTTTATTTATTCCAATATTATACCACCTGTATGGATCACTATTTGGACGCAAGAAAAAAAAAATACTTCAAAATTATGTCATGTACCTAAAATCATTTTGAAGACATTCAACTTCTAGTCACATGTAAACATGGTTGTATTTTTATTTAAAGTGATAAAAGGATATAGTACTCAAGTGTGCAGTACCTATTTGATTATTATAAAACGTCTATATTAACATTCATTTATTCTGATAATTTTTCAATTTATCTTTAGCCTTGATCTCAATATGGAGCTTCCACAGGGTCAGACAGGGTCTGTTGGTGCAAGTGTTGCTTCTACAGAGCAGGTAGGGGTTGAATTTTATTTTGATTCATATTTAAATTAATACTTTTAGAAATGTATATTTTATATGAAATGTATATATTTGTATATAAGGAAATATATTCACATTTTTATAACGAATATTTTTCTACTGTGACACATTATCAAAATGAACAAATAATAATAGTAGGCATTTTCAGTTTGCATGTACACTTCGTCTTTTAGATTGTTTTGGTAACCTTCATAGCTGCTGTACTACGTGATTCAATTTCTTTTGAGATATTTAAGAAAACTAAATGCCTAATGTCTATATAAATTTTACAAACAAAATTTTAAGTTGTATTTAAAATGTAAGGAGTTTAAAATTTTTAGTGGTTTATATCTTGTACAGCCTTTGATGATTTGTCAATTTGGCTTCCTCTAGGATGAACTGTCACAGAGGCTTGCTCGTCTTCGTGATCAAGTGTAACTTAAACAATTGGCGCTTCTGTTTCCTCCGAGTGTGTCTGAAACATCCTTTGTGTGTACATGTATAAAGTTGCACTCTAGCTAGAAAAACACCACACATGCCAGAATGTTTGAACATTATTTATATATGATGTTTTCTTTTGACTTGTGTATTTTGCAGTGCATTAAGAAATTCCAGTGAATTTCAACATTGGCAGATTTTATAGTTCTGTATATTATGTGTAAAGGTGTATGGGGCATATTTTTGCAGATGTCTTTGACAAAGCTAGCATTAGTTTTCTGTATATTATACATCTTCCTCAAATATTAGAGCAAACATCTAGCACCAAAATACTACTAAGTAATTTTGTCAGAATAAAGGCTTTGTTCTTCTTTTTAATTGAAAGGAATTTTCAGCATTGTCTGTGATGAAATGTGATTTTTGTAAAAATAAAAACAGGAAAAGCATGTTTATTTAATGTTTATATAGTCCAAACCATCGTATTTTAAGAATCACAAAATAGACTTTTGTTTTCAGTGGGATTTTTAAAAATTATTTTTATTTTGTATGCGTGGTTATTTTGCCTGCATTTATAACTGTGTACTACTTGTGTGCCTGGTGCCCACAGAGGCCAGAAGAGGACATTGAATCCCCTGGAACTGAAGTTACAAACAGCTGTGAGCCAACATGTGGATGCTGGGATTTGAACCCAGCTCTTCTAGAAGAGCAGCCAGAGCTCTTATCTCTTGGGCCATACACCCATCCCATTTTGCTTACTTTTGTTTTAGATTTATTATTATTATTATTATTATTATTATTATTATTATTATTATTGAGACAGCAGTGATTACTATTACTATTACTATTACTATTACTATTACTATTATAGAGACAGCACGAAAATATGTAGCCCAGAGTAGCCTCTGTGTCTTGGTGCATGCCACCACACCCAGTTCATTTTTCCTGGTTTATGGGTTCTTTTCATTATGTGCACTAGTTATTTTTCTATTGCTGTGATAAAACACCATCTCAAAAAGTGGCTTATGGAAACAAGTTCTTTTGCTTTATGATTCCAGAGGGGTGAGGGTTCATCACAGTGGGGAGGCATGGCAGAATGAACATGAAGCTGAGCTGTCGCATCTTCAGTGGCAAACACAAAGCAGAGGGAACAAACTGGTTCTGGGACAGGGCCATAAGCTCTCAAAACCTACCCCAGCAGCATACTTCGTTCAGCAAATCTTCACATTCCCCAAACCTCACTGCCTACTGGGATGAGATGCATGAGCCTATGGACAATATTTCTCATCCATGCCACCACACTCCTCTCCCTATCTCCCATAGGCTTGTGGTCGTATCATAATGAAAAATGTGTGTATTTCAACTTTAAGGCTGACCGTAGTCTTTCTCAGTCTGAACACTGTTTCAGATTTCAAACTCCAGCATCTCTTGTAAGACTCAAGGCAATCTCTTAACTGTAGCCACCTATAAAATCTAAAAGCAAATAACGTACTTCCAACACACAATGGCACAAAATAAACATTGTCATTTTAAAAGGGAGGAATGGGGGCATAGTGAGGAAATACTGGACTGCAGAAAGACTGAAACCTCGTGGGACAAACAAGCTAAACCTGTAGCTCCATGTCTGATGTCTGGGACTTTCCCTTCAAAGGGCTTAGATGGCTTAACCTTTCCAGCTTTGCTGTCTGCAACAGCCCACTCTCTAGTACCAATTTCTATGTTAGTCACTTTCCTGTTGCTGTGATTAAGCACCATGGCAGGAAGCAACTTAGAGATGAGTTTATTTTGGCTTACAATTCCAGAGGGAAAAGAAAGAGTCCATCAAGGCAGGGGAGGCTTAGAAACAGGAGCATGAAGCTGAGAGATCACATCTTCCATGGCAAACATGAAGCAGACTGAGCAACCTGGGAGTGGGGCAAGGCTGTACACTCTCAATGCCTGTCCCAGGTGATGCAATTCTTCCTTCAACGTTGCACAATAAACTGTACCATAACCTTCCCAAACAGCACAACCAACTGGTAATCATAGTTTCAAATATGTGTGCTTGTGTGGGACCTTTCTCATTCTAACCACTGCAATATGTAAGGAGAAACACAGTACTTACTTACTTTGTTTTCATCAGCTGTTAATTTTCAATTACTAAAATTTTATCCAGTAATTTTATGATGACTATTGGTTAAACTTTTAAGACCTTTTTGTTGACAATATGTTACATAACTAGGAAAATTATGCAAAATTAATCTGAAGAAATTAAGGCTTGATAATTTTTAAATTTTCTGTTTGCAACATATGGTTGCAATCATTCCCAGAAAGTGCTTTTTCCTGGCACCTCCTAGGCACTTGGCCATGTCTAGATGAAGCTGAATAATTCCTTCCTAGCCTGCAGCTGGCAGAAATTCATGGAAGTAGACAATGAATACAAACATTGTACTTTCTATGATAAATGCATGGCCAAAGATGTAGCTGCTGATGCTCTGGCTGAAGAGTGGACAGGTTATGTAGTCTGAATCTGTGATGAGAATGACCTATTGCCAGAGTGTTCCTGCTGTTGAGTAAAGGTCATTCTTGTTGTAGGCCAGGGAGAACTAGAGAAAGAAAGCATAAGTCTGTTCATGGATGCACTGTAGGTTGTTGTGGGATATTTTGAGCACACTCTGACACTTCCAAGACTGAAAATAAAGCTTACCTTAAATCAGAGGGTGGATCTAGCTATTACCTGACCAGGATTAGCAATGGAGGTTGATAAACCAAAGCCCTTAAGAGAACACCTTTGAACACTTGCTGTATTACTTGTAATATTCTTGAGAATACTTATATCTTACCAAGCTAAAATAAATACTTTAGCACTTGCCTGTATTTTTGACGTTGCAGTATCCATTGTGGGAAAGTAACAAAATTATATTTTAGCAAGTATAATACTAATCTCAGCTAAGCATATGTTTTCCTTTATTTACTGAAAGACCAGTCCATGAAAAAAATTCTAATACATTTTGAAATTCAGTAAAAGAAAAAGACCCTGTGTTCCATCCCCAACACCAGAAAATGTTTCCCTTATAAATCATAAAGGTATTCAAAATGATACCACAGAGATACTTTTTCACTAAATACTCAACTATTCATATATTCTATATCTTATGCACAAGAGTGTATGTAAATGAAAATTGTACTTACTGGTTACTAGGTGAAGAACTTCTCTTGCTAATTTTTGTTAAACTTTTAACTTCCATAGTGTTTGATTATATGATTATAGCCATAATATATATTTTTATTTGTAATTGATTTGTCCTTAAAGTTTGTATTGGAGCATACTAGATAACCATAGAAGTGATTTTGATGGGCTAAAATATTTATGACAAAGAATTTGTTTTCCATGGGTGGCAATTAAATAGCTTCTGTTCCAATGATGGCTACCTTAAATGCCATCCTAGAGCCTTCATCCAGTAGCTGATGGAAACAGAAGCAGAGATCCACAGCCAAGCACTGAGCCAAACTCCTGCAATCCAGTTTCAGAGAGGGAGGAGGGATGAACAAATGGATCAAGACCATGCTGTGAAAACCCAAAGAAACAGCTGACCTGAGAAAGTGGGAACTCATGGACCCCAGTCTGACAGCTGGGGAACCAACATAGGACCAAATCAGGCCTCCTGAATGTGGGTGTCATCTAGCAGCTCTGGGCAGTCTACGGGGCCTCTGGCAGTGGAACCAGGATGTATCCCTAGTGCACGAACAGACTTTGGGAGCCCATTTCCCATGGAGGGATACTCTCTTAGCCTAGATACACAGGGGAGGGCCTAGGCCCTGCCCCAAATGACTTAATAGATTTTGATGATCCCTCATGGACGGCTTCACCCTCCCTGGGGAGCGGATGGGGAATGGGATGGGGGTGGTGGTGAGGGGCATGGGAGGATGGGAGGGAGAGGAAACTGGGATTGATATGTAAAATAAGACTGTTTCTAATTTAAATAAAATCTATAAAAATAGCTTCTGTTCTTTTAACGTGAATAAAAAATTGTTAGGTTTCTTACTACCACATAGCTCCACAGATAACTAACTGTTCATCCTTTTAGGTTGCAACCATGCCAGATTTGCTTTTTAGAAGTATTAATATTGGGTCTGGAGAGTTAAGATCTCGTGCTACTGTTAGAAGAGGACCTGAGTTTGTGTGCCAGCAGCCACATCAGTCAGTTCACAACCACCTGTTAGTAACTCCAGTGGTCTTTCCTGGTCACCTGCACTCATATATACAGATGCACACAGACAAACATACACATAATTAAAAAATAAAGACATACCAGGCATGGTGGCACATAGCTTTAATGCCAGCACTCAGGAGACAGGCTGTGAGTTCCAGGCCAGCCTGATCTGCATAGTGAGTTCCAGGCCAGGCAGAGGTACACAAGGAAGACATGTCTCAAACAATATTTGGAAAACATTGATAAGGCAGGTAAGATAGTTTAGCAGATATAGGCACTTGCCACCAAGCCTGTTGACCTGAGTTCAGTCCGTGTGACTTCAAACTATCCTCTGACCTCCACACACATTCCATTGAATGTACACATCCACTTATGTACACACAAATACAATTTTTTAATTAAGAAATACATTGATGGACACAAGTTTTGCTTTTACTCATTCTTTTATTAGTGCAATAAAAATGTACCTCTTAGACTTTATTCCTAAACCTCAGAGACTTCAGTATAATTTATTTCTAATTTGATAATGACTTCAAAAAATTATAAGTAACACATCAGACTCTACGATCATGAAAAGTAAAATAGTATTTTTTTTTTGCATTTGCTTCAGTTTAGTCCTCCATAAATCTCATGTTCCTCTGATGTGTTTTCTAAGAATTTGTTGGTAGCATTTGGTTGAACATATATACTCAAATGTTCAAAACATACTGTTGCACTTTGACCCATTGGATAAAGAGGCTGATGATAATTCCCCATTTGTTCATGGGTCTTAATGCTTAAAATCCATCTGCTTGCCTGTGAACCATTTTAGGTAGTAATAGGTACTAGGCTATTTTACCTGGTTAATTGGTTTCTCAGGAGTGCCACGTGGAGAAGGAATGGAAATGGTAACTATGAGAAGTGAGTTTGCTGTGCTGTTTAGGTAGGGGCATATGAATTATTTGGAGAAAGCAAAAAAAATGATAGATTAACAGAGGCTTGCGGCTAATAATTTCAAAATACACTGAAAAAATGGTCCCCTTTTAAAAACCTAATGGGACCTGGAGACATGGCTCAGCAGTAAAGAGCACTGGTTTCTCATTCAGAGAACATGGGTTCAGTTTCCAGCACCCACAAAAAACAACCTTCTGTAGCTCCAGTCCCAGGATAGCAAACCCACTATTTTAATATCTGGGTTTCTGCACACACACGGTGCATGAACATGCGTCAACATGTTGTCACTCAGAATGAATGTAAATAAATATTTTGAAGTTATATTAACTCATCTTATTTTCTTCATGGCAAGGGCTTCTTATGCTTGTTATTTCACCATCATAATCATTAGTTATTCAAAAGTCAGATTTCTCTAATACGAATTGAGAGTTACTTGCCATGTGCTATGACAATTTGTTTCTTAAGCTGAAGAGAAGGAAGGGGCAGGCTATTATTATCATTTCTTAGGTGACTGGAGTTGAAGATTCTGAGGGATCTCTACAATACCGAGTCCAACTCACCTGTGGATTTTCACTGCTTTCTCAGTTGCAGAGACTAATGGCATTCCTTGCCCACATGCCTCCTAGAAACGAGATTATTTTATCTGCTTCCAAAAAGGGAGAGTATATGAGGGATGGGCTAAAACTCCCTGCATTATCACGTGCATTCAAAACAAATCGTTTTCCCACTATTCAATATTCCTTCCTTAGAGGTACTTTTTATTTTATTGTATTGTATTTATTTTACATAACAATCCTAGTTCCCCTCCTCCTGCTCCCCCACCTTCCCCCACCCTACCCCTATCTGCTCCTCAAATAGGGTAGGGCCTCCCATGCAGAGTCAATGAAGTCTGTCCTATCACCATATTGAGGCAGGACCAAGGTCCTCCCCCCTGTGTTTAGACTGAGCAAGGCATCTCTCCATAGAGAATGCTCTCCAGAAAAGCCAGTTTTATGCACCTGCGATAAATACTGGTCCCACTGCCAGTGGACCCACAAACTGCACAAGTCAGCTGGGTCTGTGGGTTTCCCTGCCACTGTCTTGACTCCTTTGCTCATAATGTATCTCCACCCTCTCTACCGCTGAACTCCAGGAGCTTGGTTCAGTGGGTAGTTGTAAATTTCTGCTTCTGTTTCCATCAGTTACTGGATGAAGGTTCTATGCTGAAAATTAAGGTACTCATCTATCTGATTATAGGGGAAGGTCAGTTCAGGCACCTTCTCCACTATTGCTTAGTTTTATCTGGGTTTATCCTTGTGGATTCCTGGGAATTTCCTTGGTGCCAGGTTTCTCACTAATACCATAATGGCGCCCTCTGTCAAGATAATTTCTTTCCTTGCTCTCCCTCTCTTCCTTCCCCCATCCTGATCTGTTCCTTCATGTTCTCCCCAATCCCCTTTTTTCCTCCTCTCTCCCCTTCCACCCTCCCCCTCCCTCCCATGCTCTTGTCTATTTCCCCTTCCTAGGCAGATCCTTAGAAGTACTTTTCATGAAAATTCCCTGAGATACATACACTATTAATAGTATCATCAACTCACTCCTTCAGTATGACTTTACCTAAATTCAGCAACTTGAATATAACAAGTCCAAGTCTACTTCGACTGGATAAATGCAAACTCCCAGAAGTAGTGTTGGGTGGATTTTCCATCACAAATTACAAAAAACAGTAACATTACTTGAGGCCATTAACCCCAGCATATCAGAGGCAGAGGCAGGTGTATCTCTTGAGTTAGAGGCTGGCCTAGTCTACATAGTGAGTTCCAGGCCATCCAAGGCTATATAGCAAGATTTTGTCTCAAAAATAAATAAATAATTAAAATCAGAAAAGTCAAGGCTATACACTACACCAATTGCTACTAAAATTTCTGGAAGTTGGACACTTTGTTAACCTTTAACAGTTATCCAGTGATTTCAGGGTCAGTCTGCACTGAGAACATTTGTTCCAAAGCTTAACTACACATTACAGTTGGGAATCTTAAAAACTTTGGGAGGCAAATTCTTAAAAACAGAAGTACGTATGTGAGTGTGTGCATGTATTCCCAAAAGCACAAATACAACACATGTGTGTGTATATTTTCCTAAAATCATAAGTATAATATGTGTGTATGTATATTCCTAAATATGTAAGTACAGCCTGCTGAGTATATATGTGTATTTTCAGGACTGACCATTTGGTGTGGGATAACCAATTGGTGTGCTCTTTCCTGAGGAAAACTATTCTGTTCTCAGCATTCCTTAATTGCCTATAGATCTTTGTTTAGGTTAACAACAATTAATTTAAAATAGAGGCCATGAATTTGAAAGACAGCAAGGAAGGGAAGCGTATATGGGGTTTTGGAGGGAGGAAGGAGAAATGATGTGATTATAATCTATAAAATAATTTAAAACAAAACTCTCAATCAAAATTACACCAATTAAATATAATTCTCAACAGTGACACCTTTTAAGTGTTCACCCCTGAACAGTAGGGATCATAAACATCTGCTCCAGAAACTACTTTTCTACTTCCTTGTATTTCAAGGAGTAAAACCTATGGTAATAAGTCCAGGTTCATTAGTTCTTGTGACCTAGTAGAGATGGAGATGCCAGGAGACAAGTTTATAGCATATGTTCACAATATTGCCAAGTATGTTCCTGCCCGGAGTATGTTTAGGTTTTCTTAAAAACATGAATCACTGGGACAATAGTGATTCAGAGCTTGTGGTAGTGTGGGAGTAGCCAACCAATGACTGCTCTAACTTGAGGCCCATGCCACCAGAGGGAGCCCATGCCTGACACTGCCTGGATGGCCAGAAATCAGAAGCTGGATGGCTCAAAGGACTAGGACCAAACAAGACCAAGGCAAAAGAGTCACAGACACTTCCTCTCCCACTGTTAGAAGTCCAACAAAAACCCAAACTAAACAACCACAGAGGACCTAGTACAGACACATGCAGGCTCTGTGTTTGCTGCTTCAGTCTCTGTGAGCCCCTGTGAGCCCCGCTTAGTTGGTTGTGTGAGCTGTGTTTCCCTGATGTTCTTGACCCCTCTGGCTCCTGTTAGTAATCAGGCTTTTGTACCGGCCTACCCTGGGAGTTCTGACAGGATATACCCTCAGCAGCAGCCACTAAGAGCACCACCTGTGCATATTCACTGTTTCCTTTTAAAAGGGGCATGCTTACCTCCCATCTTCCTCTTTCTTCCTTCCTCCCTTTCTTCCCTCCCTCCCGTCCTTCTCTTTCTCCCTCTTTCTGTCTGCCATGTCCTCTCTCTCCCCCTCCCCCTGCCTCTCCTCACTCCCACTGCTCCTGTCCCCAGAGGATGGTCTTCCCCCTCCACTTCCCCCTTTTTATGATCCCTTTCCTCCAATTAAAAAAAAACCTCCATTGGAACTCTGTCACATGGCACCTTTTCCTCTCAAGCCGCCTTTTTTTTTAAATTATAACAGCTCCTACAATCCTTCTTTGACAGGGTTCCCCAAACGTCACCTAATGTTTGGCCGTGGTGGTACTCTGTATCTGCTTCCATCAGCTGCTGGAGGAAGCCTCTCTGACTCTGCTAGTCACCAATCTAGCATATAGCAGAATATCATTAGGAATCAGTTACTAGACGAAGCATTTCTGATGACAGAATAGGCAGCAATATATAAATATAGCACAATATAATTTGTATAATTTATAATAATTTCATTGACTTTTTTGCTAGTCACGTTCGGTTCTATCATAGGTCCCTGGTCTATCCCTCCTCTAGGTTCTGACCCTTGGGTGTCAGCTCCCTCTCATGGTATGGGTCTCAAGCTGAATCAGTCATTGGTTGGCTACTGCCACAATTTCTGTGTAAAGCATTTTCTTAATTCGTGCTTGATGGAGGAGGGCCCAGTCCACTGTGAGTGGTGGCATCCCTGGGCTGGTAGTCCTGGGTTCTATAAGAAAGCAGGCTGAGCAAGTCATGGAGAACAAGCCATCAAGCACCACCCCTTTATAGCCTCTGCATCAGCTCCTGCCTTCAGATTCCTGCCCTGTTTGAGTTTCTGTCCTGACTTCCTTTTCTGACAAATAGTGATATGGAAGTGTAGCCAAATAAATGCTTCCTTCCATAACTTGATTTTTGGTCATGGCATTTCTGAGCAGCAATAGAAACCCTAAGACAGCAGACAAGTAAGTGAACTTCTTTGAGCTTTGACATCTTCATTTGTAAAATATAAATTATTATATTGCCCAACATAAAAGTTCTTAAAGGAACATTTGAGGACATGTTTTCATTGAGCTTTGTGATGTCAAAGCATTTATAGATTAGTGTCAGATTCTGAGCCTCATTTTTTTTCACCTGTCAATTCAGAACAAAGATAGTCTTCTATCTAAGAAAATTTTTTTCTAGAATCAAATAATATAAAATCCAACAATATGCTTTCAAGTGTGAACTAAACCTAATAGCTAAAAGAGGTTAGTTATGAAGCCTTATTCTCCTGAAGGTAAAGATAAAACATCACTGTTAGAATTAAAGGGATTCTGGAATTATAAAATCCTTGGACTAGAAAGGTGTAGCTGTCATTCATCTAACACATTCATTGTTTATACGGTACAATTCATCTAACACATTCATTGTTTATACGGTACAATGGAAGTTATAGAGGAAATGACATTGTCAAAATCATGGGAAAATAGTGATGAAGCTAAGAGGTGATTTGAAGATAACAGCTGATCTTGGATGCCAGGTTTTTTATGCCAAACTCTCTATGTCCCAGGCTGTAAGCAAAGAGCTTAACTTGGCATGAGCCATTAAACTGCAGGAACTGATTTTTCAAAGCCATGGAGTTCATGTGATCAATAAAGAATTCCTTGTGCACTCTACAAATTGTATGCATCAGAAGTGTGGGGATCAAGAACTGAGAAGTGAATTGAGTCATATTTTTTACAGTTTGTGACTAAGGACCTTTCTCATTTAGTTCAAACTGCTACTCATTTCCTAACACCAAACAAAATTTGTATCTCAGGCTTCGATTATTTAGCTTCCAGATAAAATAAAATAAGTTTTGTATGCTTGTTTTTACACTAGTTTAAAGGATTCAGAATTTGGAAACTAATAAGCAGGGGTGGACAATGAGATGGCTCAGCAGGTACAGAGAACTTACAGTGCAAACTTGATGGCCTGAATTTGATACCTGGGAACCACGTAAGAGAAGGAGAGAACCAACACCTCAGAGTTGTCATCTCTACACACACACACACACACACACACACACACACACACACACACACACACACACACACACCGTGGTGCTAAAAATAATGTAATAAGAATGGACTGAATTTGGGAATAGTATATTTGGTCTTAAAAATTAAGTCAAGCTTTATGCCTAAGGAGCCGATAAAGTAACTGCCCTTGGAGAGGTTGTGTGTGGACACTTCAAAGTTTAATTTATGAGAAACAATCTTGATTTTTAAGATATGGTTCTAGAAATGTATCATTATTTTCAAGTGTCATTATCTGATGTCACACATAAAATAAATAATTTCAAAAAAGGCAATGGAATCTTGAAATTCACAGGCAAATGGATGGAACTAGAAGAAACCATTCTGAGAGAGATAACCCAGTCACAAAAAGACAGGCATTGTATGTACTCACTCATATGTGGATTTTAGACATAGAATAAAGAATTGCTAGCCTGCAGCCCAGGCTGTAGGAGAGGCTGGTAAACAAGGAGGACCCTAAGAGAGACATACATGGTGCCCTGGTGAAGGGGAAACGGACAAGATCTCCTGAGAAAATTGGGAGCATGGCGGGAGGGGATAGGGAACTAGGAGAATGAGAAGGGTGAGGAAGACATGATGGGACAGGGAGGTTGAGTTGGAGGAAGAACAGAAGAGAGCAAGATAAGAGATAATATAATAAAGGGAGACATTGTAAGTTCAAAGAGAAATCAGGCACTAGGGAAATGTCTGGAGAGCTACAAAGATGACACCAACTAACAATCTAAGCAACAGAGGAGAGGCTACCTTAAATGCCCTCTCCTGATAATGAGATTGATGACTAATTCATATGCCATCGTATAGCCTTCATCCAGCAGCTGGTGGAAGTAGAAGCAGACACCCACAGCTAAACCTTGAACTGAACTGAAATCCAGATGCAGAGAAGGAGGACTGATGAGCAAAGGGGTCCATACCAGGCTGGAGAAACCCACAGAAACAGCTGACCTGAACAAGGGAAAACTCTTGGTCCCCAGACTGATAGCTGGCAAACCAGCATGGGACTGATATGGACCCCCTGAATGTGGGTGTCAGTGAGGAGACCTTGGAAATCTATGGGGCCTCTTGTAGTGGATCAGTACTTATCGCTACCATAGGAATGGACTTTAGGAGCCCATCCCACATGGAGGGATACTCCCTGAGCCTAGACATAAGGGAGTTGGCCTAGGCCCTATCCCAAATATTATGACAGACTTTGAAGACCTCCCTTATGGAAGACCTCACCCTTCCTGGGGAGAAGAAAGGGTATGGGATGGGTAGGGCATTAGTTGGGGGTGGTCAAGGGAGGAGGGGAGGGAGAGGGTCCTGGGATTGACATGTAAAATAATTTTCTTTCTAATAAAATGAAAAAGAAAAAAGTCACCTACATCTTTCTCCTTGCCCTATATACTAAAAATTGAAAAGGAATAAATAATTGAAGAGTCAACATCTATCAAGATTTCCTTTAACATACATCATGGGAAACCTTAATTTGCCCTCCATCAGTGTTATACATTAGTTCCAGCCTGTTAGAAAGGACTGAGACAAATTGATATGACCTGGAAGTTGATAAAATCCATGACAGTTAAACACTAACTTTTTCTTCAAACATTTGACAAAGAATTACTTTGAAGATCCCAAAAGACCTATACTCACATTTTCTGCAGGCATGCATAGTTTCCATGATTTAATGTTAATGTTCTATCAGATTTCAATTGTTCAGGCAGCAAATACTAATATTTAGTATATTAATTCCAAAAGGCTAAATTATTTAACAAATCAAAAGGAGATTATAGAACGCTGCTAGAAATATTTTTCTCAAAGTTAGAACATACTGCTTTCTCTCTCCCCTGGATCCTTTGACCTTTAAGTTTTTAGGATTTAAACTGTAATCTGCAGTTTTAAGTGTGTTTGCTTCCAAAGAGCCACTTAGCTGAAATATAATGAATACTGTGATCACATGGAATCAGTGGGATGCAGAACTGCCTTGGAAGGTCCTGCTGATTAAATTGTCAGCAAATTTGTGACCTGGTTGACTTTAAGTAGCTTGTAATTGGCCCTACTGAGAACACACACAAGAATATACAGACACTTTTAAAATTTTAATTTGCTTTCAGTAAATTGTGAGGACTTTATCAGCCTTGACAACTGCTTACTTTCAAAATTGTCCACTTGTTTATTGACATATTCAAGTGACTGCTGTAAAGACAACACTTCTGCTCCATATTTTAAACATTACTTGTGAGATAGTGATCACCTCTGTTTTTATTTAGTTAATGATACTATTGTATTCCTTTTTCTATTATTTTATAGCTTATTTATTACTATATATGTGAGGTGAACATTTTGAAGGCAGTTTAAACTTATGTCTTACTTTTCTCTATCCAGCCTTGACAGTCTCCCTTTTAATTGGGGGCAATTAAACTATTCTTAATTGTTGTGATTAATGTCATTAAACACGTGGCAGGTTTTGAAAGTTAGCAATATATTTAGACTTAAATTGATCCTTTTATTTTCCATTTGTTTCCATTTTGTTTGGATTTGTTTAAATTAGTGAAGCATTTTTTGCAATGATGTCTTATCGGATTTGTACTCTTGTTAGCTATAGTTAGTACCTATGTGAAACATGCATCTTTTTATATATAACTCCCATTTCTTTTCTCATCTTACATTTTTTGCTAACTTATAAGCATATTATATTTTAGTCATTCTTCTAAATAGGCTGCCATATTTTAAAGAGATTTGAACAATTTTAATGATAATTGTTATAATTATAGATTTTGTGCACATGTGTGCAGGTGCGCGAGCATGTGCACACACATGTGCGCGCATGTGCGCGCGCGCACACACACGCACACACACACACACACACACACACACACACACACACACACACTTACATGTATATATCACCTTAGTGTGACTAACATTATAGCATTATAAGTTTCTTGCATTTGTGCACATTCAGATATTCTTTTTCTTTTTTTGGTTTTTTGAGACAGGGTTTCACTGTGTAGCTTTGGAGCCTATCCTGGCACTCGCTCTGGAGACCAGGCTGGCCTCGAACTCACAGAGATCTGCCTGCCTTTGCCTCCCAAGTGCTGAAATTTAAGGTGTGTGCCACCAACGCCCGGCTCATCGGATTTTCTTTGGATACTATTTTCCTTCCAATTAAAGTACTTCTATTAGCATTGTTTGTAATCTTAATCTTCTGGTGGTGGAGTGCTTCCATTTTTCTGAGGCTTGACATCTTTCATCTTTAATTTTGAAAAATATTTTCAATTAGTATGATATTACAGATTGACAGTGTTTTTTGCTTTTCCACTCTGAATGTTTCACTACAGTTTGATCCTGTGTTGCTCCCAAGAAGAAAAACATGGTTATCCTAATCTTTTTGCCTCTGCACCTACTATAGTCTTTTGTTCTCTGTCTTATTTTAAGACTTATATCCCTTATCACATATGTCTACTATTCAGCATTATTTTTTGATGTTTTTTGTGGTTGTGTTTCTTGAGCTTCTTAAATGGATATCTAAATTGATAATTTCATCAAATTTAGAAAAAATTTCAGTCATTATGCCTCCAAATATACAGGATATAGTACCGAAGATGAGCAGCTGACATCCACAGCTTGTTCCCACCCATATGTAGACTGGCTCCTAGAATATATCCTCTTTTGTCTTCTTTGAATTATAGATATTCTCATAGATATCTGAAGGATTTTACACCTAACTAGGATTTAGCAATATATGGTTGGTGGTCAATCTGTTCCTCAAGTCCTGTCCATACTAGCTCTTTAAAGTAGCATCAAGCAGTATTGATTTCTGGAAACTATGGCATTTTAAGAGATGTGACTATTGTGTAAATATTCCTCTCAACTTTTTTTCTTTCCAGTCAGTTACATTTATGAAGGACTAGTGGGTATTGCATTTGAAGCATTCATTCTTTACTCCTTAACGAAAAGGAATCTGTGTTGTCCATATTTGTTCATTTATTGTTGTTATGGTTGGACTCTGGGGGTGGTGTTATGGGGAGGGGCTATGTGAGTACAGTTATACATGTGCCATGGCATGAGTATGGAGGGCAAAAGAAAATGTCAGGTTTTGGTCCTAATCTTATACCTTATTTGAAATAGGGTCATGTTCTTGTCTTGTTTGCCTTTGCATAGATCAGAATAGCTAGCTTGCGAGCTCTGGGACACTCCTGTCTGCCTACTGCCTTCTTTCTATCTATCTATCTATCTTTCTTTCTTTCTTCTTTCTTTCTTTCTCTCTCTCTGTCTTCATTCCTTCTTTCCTTCATTTCTTCCTTTATGTAGTTTTCCTTTTATTTTATTTTTGAGATAAGTAGTTTTCAACATTACTCCCTTTCTTCCCTCCAAACCCTCCCATGTACCCCCTCACTGACCTCTTTCAAATTCATGGCCTCTTTTTACACTGTTATTGCATGCATGCATATATGTTTATGTGCATACACATGCCTGAACATAACCTGTTCAGTCCATATAATGATACCTGTATATATGTTTTCATGGCTGACCATTTGGCAATGGACAACCAATTGGTGTTATTTTCCATGGTAGATACCACCTCTCCTGCTCCCTGCTTCCCTCACTTACCTATACTTCTTTGTGTAGGGCTGAGGCCTCATGAGAATTTCCCCATCCACTTTGGGGAAAGTGGATATGCTCACTTGGTGTCATCTTTGTTCAGCTCACATTTGGGCAGTTGTGTTGTTAAGGCTTTATGGGGTTAGCTTCTGATATTACTAGAAAAAAATAATCTCACAGAAAACTCCCTGATTCTTTGCCTCTTACAATCTTTTCCACTCCCTCTTATGTAATGTCGCTGAACCTTCAGTGTGGAAGTGTTTTGTAGATGTATCAATTGTGACCAGGCTCCACTCTGCATTTTGATTGACTGTGTTTTTCTGTAGTGGTGTCCTCTGTTGCAAAGAGAAGAAGTTTCCTTGATGAGGGGGAAAGATTACTCTTGTCTGTGGACATGTTTATAGACTGCTGTTAGGGATTATGCTGGTTTAGTAAATTAGTGGTTGTAGATTCTCCTCTAAGATCCATGGCTTCACTATCCCTGGATAGTTGTCTAGGTTTCCAGTACCAGAAATTATTTCCTTCTTGTTGAGAGTGTCTTAAATCCAATTAGAGAGCTGTGGGATACCAACAAGTGTGCCCCCCACTTCACTGTAAGGGTTATTATGCTATGCTGGTCACTGATGTGCTTCATAGGTGTCATAGCTTGGTAGAACTGTTGGTTTCCCCTCCCCCATCTTTGGAAGCCTTCTGATGGTGCATGCAGATACAATATGCTGAAGAGTCAGGAGCTACTATCTTTTTTAAACAGTACTTTTTATTCTCATACTATGGGAACTAGAGTTACAGCCATGTCTTCCCATGCCAAGTTTTGACACAGATTCTGGGGACCTCACACTTGCTATGAAGTGCTTTAGTTGCTGAGCCATCTCCCAGTTCTGCTGCTAGATTTCTGTCATTACTTTTATTGATTCTTTGAAAAATTCCTACAATGTATTTGAAGCATATTCACTTCCCTTGACTTGTCCATTTATCACCATTCCAACCTTCCAGCTCCTAACCAATTCTTTCCGTTTTTTTAAATTTTCTTTCCCCATCCAGTCTAATTTGGGATTAGGGCCTGCTCTGGTGCGTGGTCAGCCTACCAAGGCTCACATCTCTTAAAAACAAACAAACAAAAAACAAGCAAACAACAACAACAAAACTTGACCTTCCTTTTTCCAACAGCTATTAAATGCTAAAAGCTCCCCAGCCAGACTCTGAAGAAAGACCATTCTACTTTTAGTTTCAGCGATAACAGTTGAATCTCCTCAAGTTACTTTATGGACAGTTGCCTCTTGCCTTCCTAAAAAATCTTGCTCCAGTTGGTGAGTAAGGGGTAGAGAGGCAGAAAAGGAGAGAAAGCAACAGCTGTCCAGGTCATCATCTTGTAGGGGGCATTTGAACTGAGGAGTAACTGAGCCAAAACTGAAGATCGTGAAATTTACCAAATCCCCCCAATGGCAGTATCTCCTCCTCTAACTTAAACATGTCCCTCTTTCACTCAAGGCCACTTAAAAAATACTTATTCTTCCTGCAGTTTGCAGGTTTTGAAAATGAACTGGACGTGGAATAATAGAATTCTATCAGTGGTTCAAGTCCTCAGTTTGATAACTGTACCATTGTTTTACAATATTCTGTGATTATTCTTTGGAAATACACACTATAATATTTAGAGTCCAGGAGTCATAATCTGCAGCCTCCTTCAAGTGGTTCAGCAAGGAAAACAGAACGATAATTAAATTTTTAAGGTTTGTAGTTTATCTGAAAGAAAAGAAGTGAAGTGTCAGATTTCCATTTCTAACTTCAGGGACAGGCTAGAGCAACAAGTCACATTTCCTTGCCCCAGGGCCATACTACTGGAAACTGACAGGGCTGAGACAGAAACCTGTGGTTCAGGCTTTCATTCTACTGTTTTATTTTTAATGTGTATGATGGCATCTAAACTTACATTTTTTTCATCTTATGGCCTATGAAAAAACAAATTTTAAGATTTAAGTGAAAATATTGATGACTGTTTGTCTTTAAACTCAGCCTTTGATGACAAAATAACTCGGATGAAGGGTTTGATAAGTGCCTCAATCAAATGAAGCAAATGTGATTTTCACCTTCAGCTCATCCACAGTTCGTCTTACTATTGAGACTGTGTGAGAATCCATATATACTTACAGAGAGGAACTGATAAAACCTGGTGATCTGCATTAGTGAATTCTTTGAGTCAAAATCAGTTTTTTAATCTTTCCTTTCCCTTAAGAATTGTTATTACATTTATCTGCCCCCAAAATGCACAGGCTGCTGTTTGAACAAGCACTACTTTTTTGAAGGAAGTACTAAGAATTTCAGATGCACATAGTCAAAACGTGTAGGTTTTCCCATACAATTTTGCTTGAAAATCTAATTGGATACATTAAGAATATATGTCACCTTTAGATTTGTAGAGAGCCTTGAAAATAGGAGGAAACAGGTCTATGGATTGCTTTTGGCAGCAACCAGAAAACACAAATATGTGTGTCAGTGATCAGACACACATTGTTTAGTTCACTGTTTGAGGATAATGTAGCATTCACTGAGTTGTTTTCAGAATTTAGTTTTGCTTAAATAGAAAGGAACTCAGTATTTTCTCATTGTGATCAAGTAATGTATACTTCTCTGATATATATTCATATATATTCTCTCAATGAATCAGTTTTCTATTAGATGGGTGAAAAAACAAAATCGAAAGAAAAGGAAAAAACTTGGAAGAGTTTTCTCAGTATCTGTGAGCATGCTGGGTACCCAGGGTCAGAAGACTCCAGAGATTTCAAGACAGCTGGTAACTATATTGAAAAGTTTGTCACACTTGTGGTGTGCTAATTGAAATATCTTCAATGGGAAGTAGAAACACTAGTAGGTGACCTAAACAGTACTTAAAATAGGGCTCCTGCAAATCAATTACTGTCTTCATGTTGGTGAGCAGAAACATCCTGTAAGTCTGTGAGGATAGGCAGTTGAGAACTGACAGCAACAAATGGAAGCTATAGTGACTATTCCTCGTAGCTCCTGGGGTAACTGACCCCTTTAACCCCATGTGAAACATAAACAAAAGGAAAACAAGAACTGAAAGAATCAGGCAGTAAATCAGCAAACTGAATTATGCAGTACTGATACAGGATGCTTCCAAACATTGATTAATGTCAGGTAGTAGATTAACGTGAGACACAGAGAAGTAGGACAGTCATGAAATCCATCTAGCTCAGACCTGTGAAGGTCAACATCTGCTTACTGTCTTTCCATTGATGCTGGGAAACACACAAAAATGGTTATATGCTTTCCATTGCTATCCTGCTAGATATTTGGTCATTTAAGTTTTCTATCTTTAGAAGCTATTTTCTATGAGACTTACCTATCACCTCCGTTTGATTTCACCTTTTTTAAAAAAAGAATAAATGAAAAAAAAGTGCTTTGACCTCTGTTTCATTGCAATATAATTCCACAAACCTGACAAGAAAACCATATAATGAAGCCCATATGCAATTAATAGAAAAATTGGATACCCCAAATCTTGTCTAAAATAATGTTTAAGAAGTTTAAGATTGTTTTTTAACTGACAAGTCAGTAAATTCAAAGTTTGGCATCGCTAGCATTTTGGAAAGTATAAGAGAGAAAGAAGTAGGCAGAAAGAGGGAAATAACCAAGCAGGCAGTGGCAAACTATTTCTTACTTTCTAATACATCTTGCCTACTGAGCACAGGTAATTTACTTCCTGGATTACCTGTTTATATTCTTTCCCTCTGGAGTGCTTCCTGGTAGAGATTTGTGTATGCATGTAGGGACTGTCACTTCTCAAGAACGTGATCTGATCAAGATATGGATATCAAAGCTCTTAGCAAATTTGCCATTTATATTTTGTTAGGGGACTAAACAGGAAGGTGTTTGGTTTTTAAAAGTATATATGATTAAGAAACTATGACAGCCAGGTGGTGGTGGAACATGCCTTTAATCCTAGCACTCAGAAGGCCGAGGCAGGTAGATCCTTGAGTTTGAGGCCAGCTTGGTCTATAGGACAAGTTCCAGTACAGCCAGGGTTACACAACAACAACAACAAATGAAAGAAAGAATGGAAGCAAGAAAGGAAGGAAGGAAGAGAAAAGAGACTATACAAGGGCCAAAACCCCAGTAAGAAACAGTAAGACAACTGTGAGAATTCCAATCTCAATCTGTTATAATTAATTTAGTGAAAAGGAAAAAATATAAGGATGGAGACTCAGGGTAACATGCTCATTAGTCATTGAAAGTGTAATCAGGAATAAGTCTAAACCTTTGTACATGTCATCAGTCCTTCATACATACAGAAGATATAAACTTATTCATCACAATCCTGTATAAAAGGAAATATTTATAAACTCTATTAAAACAAAACCATGCAAATGTCAAGAGGATTGTTTCTACAGTGATAAAGGCTCCTTTATGAAGGCAAGGGACTTTCTGCACTGGGGACAAAAGAATTTGAAGTAAAATACCTAATGTTGTTTAAGTACTTGCCATGTTAAGCCATGTATTTGCATCATTTTATTACTATAACTTTCAATTTTTACTTTTTGACTGAAATGTAGTGTTTTATGAATAGAAACATTATGTTTTAATTTATATGTGTCGGGTAGTGATCATCCGAGACAAAAAATAAAACTTTTATTTTCATTTCTTATATAAGGAAATAGTCTTAGTGATTTCTTCAAGGTGCTATGATTAGGAAATGATATAGTTGGGATTTGAAATTAAGGCCTATCATACATATGCCAGTCTTGCTGTTTTCAAGTTGAGGTGGCAAGTTATCTAAATTTAGAGTGGGTTAGAACAGATTTTCACAGTGGAGTGCAATATACTAATGTTGTCTTGAGAAAAAAATGAGCTCTTTGGAGATTTCTCTTTCACAAATTCTTACTGATGTTAAGGAATGTGTAAAAGCACATTTTTATGCTTAGTTTTTTATTCCTTTCTAGAGTGAAATGATAATGCTTAGCTCACAAAATGAAGCAATGACAATGATATTAACGCATAGTACTAAAGTATGTAA
Organism: Cricetulus griseus; assembly: GCF_003668045.3. Classification (NCBI taxonomy): domain Eukaryota; kingdom Metazoa; phylum Chordata; class Mammalia; order Rodentia; family Cricetidae; genus Cricetulus; species Cricetulus griseus. The sequence continues at coordinate 63,338,952 of NC_048604.1, forward strand.
GGGGAGTTTGTAGCAAAGTCTACATCAAATCAACTCTGTGGGCAACTTACTGTTTATTTTTTAATATTTTTCTTATTTCAAATATATTTTAATTGAAATGGACATACATGACTTTCTCCACCCCTAGCTACCCTGCTCCTATGTTCCTCCACTCTCACATTGATAAGGTTTTTTATTTAATTATTTTTGTTACATATGTGTGTATTCACAAATATATATATATATATATTTAGAGAGAGAGAGTCTGTTTTGTTTGTTTGAGTATATATGGTTTCAGAAATGACCAATTGCATTAGACGAACAATAAGGGGACTCATCTCTGGCACAGGCTAATTATCCTCTCTGCAGTCAACAGTTGACAGTAGTTTTTTGTCTAGTGGTGACACCCCATGACATTTCCCCACATGTATGTTAGCATGTCTGTCAATATTACCACTGTTCTGGTCTTATTTATGCAGCCATTTTTAGGAGAGGCTGTTTCACAGCAGACTTCCTGGTATTCCAGCTCTTAAAATCTATTGTCTCCATCACCCACAATAATTCCTAAGCTATAGATACAGGAGCTTTGATGCAGATGTATCCATAGGACTGAGCTCCCCATGATTTACATAATTTCTTAGCTCTCCCAACTTCTAGTGAGCCCCATGTGTACCTGGATTTGAATTTTATTCTGGTCCTACTGTGCATGCCCTTAGAATAGTAAATTTCTTGAACTTTTGTCTTCCTGCTAGTAAAACAAACAATAGTAATTCTTACTTCACAGGGTCATTTTGAGGATTGAATACAAAACTGTGTTTGGATGCCTGTTTATCCTGTAAATAACTACAGCTACCAGATTTATAATGTTTTTCACTTCAGATATATATTTACATTAATATATATTTAAATTAATTTACACAATCACAAGGATCCTGTGAAATAGATTTATTATTAACCCCATGATGAGGAAATTGAAGTAGACATAGGTTAGTATGTCCAAAGTCACATAGCTGTGGAGTGACAAAGCCAGAATTTGCAGAATGGCTGATTATTACCTTTTCCCAAAGGAAGATAATTATATAAAATAAAAATTTATAAAGCATTAGGTTAATGAAACATTTGGACAATAGTATGTCTAAAATTAAACTCTTGAAACAACAGTGGATATTTGAGAGTGTTTTAAATGAGCAGAAACAACAGCAGAAGTAATAATCCTTAGTTGGCTACTACAGCATAGCACATCTTATATCACCCTGAAAAAAACTCTTACCTGTTACTACTGTCAGATAAATACCCATACTTGCTGTTGTGATTATGAAGCTCACCATATAGTAGGAGCAACAGAGAATACACACAAACAACAAGATACAAAGTGGAACACAAAGAAGGATTAAGAGACAGGAGAACTCAGGGCATCTGAGGCTGAGAATTTAGATGTTGCAGACAAACCAGGCAGTTAGTCCACAAGCATGTGAAAAAGATAAACTCTGCAAAGTGTAGAACATAAAATGGGGCTCAGTTCTTATTCTAAGGTACAGAGACAGGGAAGTGAATGTGTTTTGTGAATCAGTAATTCATTTTAATTGTGAAAGTTACATGAGACATGAAATGAGTAAATTAGGAAATGTTCAGATTTAAGGAAGAAGACATGTGAAAGACAAAGAAAGGTTTTGAACCTTATTATGGGAGTTCGTGGAGACTCTTCAAAATAGTTTAATATCAACAATGAACTCAACTTCAAGAAAATTAACCTAGCAGCCAATGGGGAATGAATTAGAGAGCAAGGCATTACAGGCAGGCATTGCTTTGAGTAGTTATTGGGATAGCCAGTCAACACTGATGGAAACAAAAAGGGAACATTTTCTCTTGAGTCAAGGGGACAGTTCAAAAAAATGTTTATTCAAACACATTCATTAAATTCTTCCTATGGAAGAAGCGCTTTGGTGAATTGACCTGGATTCCCTCCCCTCTTGGCAAGGCTTACTAAAATTATGATTTAATAACTGTAGTTAAAACTCCCCCAGTATCACATGCTATGAAAATTGTCCTTGACAAACAAGTCAACCGTCTTCAGGAAACACTTTGAGCTGTGAAATCAAAGGATAGAATCTCCTCACACGGATGGACAATAAACAAGCTTGCTCATTCACAGCCCTAGCCTGTACTAAAACCCTGTGGCCAGTAGATGGCGATTACAAGCTTTTGCCCAAGCAACAAGTAGCCCTTAAACATGGAAGAAATTGGAAGTCAAGGGGAGGTTGCCAAGGCAAGTGAAGGGAAGGATTGATTAGGGCCTCAGAATGAGATGTCAAGGTGACGAAAGCTGGGTTTGCAGTTCAACATCCTCCTAGAGATGTCACACAATTCAGAGCTGTCTTTCAAAATTTGCACCTATATCTGCTGGTGAGGAAGGAATTTGTACTGGCATACAGGCAAATCCTGAAAACAATAATTTCACTGTTCTACAATCCCTCAGACTTAGTTTATAATAGGGGTTGTAGCTGTGCTTCAACAGGACTGAACAAACCTCTGGGCCAGTATAACAACAAAGCCAACTTGAAAATCTCAAGCATTCTTCATCCTTTGTGTCTCTTCCTAGTTTTAAACCCATAATACTCCCTCTGTCTATTTTCCTATCAAAAGATACATAATTTTTATGACATAGATTTATATAGATTAGGGAAGCTTAGGGTAAATAAAGCAAAATAAAATCATGCAATCATGGAGGCATAGGCCTATAGTGTTTGGGAGAGTGAGGCAAGAGGTTTATGAGTTTGAGGGCGGTCTGACCTATAAAGTGTGGCTACACAGTGAGACTCTTTCTCAAATTAAATCTTATTTATGATTTAAATTTATAAATTTAATTTATATTTAAATAAAATTTATTAATTTTAAAATGAAAACAGGGCTAGAGAGGTGGCTCAGTGGTTATAAAATATTAACTGTGTTTGTGTGGTTACTCCAGGTTATATGCTCACATCAGAAGATATAAAACTATAGCCAGAGATGAGAGAGAGCATGTGGCATTCATCTTTCTGAGTCTGAATTAAAACACCCATTATCAAATCCATTTACCCCAAAATTTCATGACTTCACTTTTACATTGGGTTTGCTTGTTTACTTGACTCTGTATTTTGGATATTAATCCTCTATCAGATATAGAGCTGGAAATTATTCTTTCACACTCTGTGGACTTCCTCTTTACCCAACTAATTGTTTCCTTTGCTGTACAGAAACTCTTCAGTTTTATGAGGTCCCATTTGTCAACTGATGCCCTTAAGTACTGAATGAGTGGACTATTATTCAGAGAATCCTTTCCTGTGTCTATATTTTATAGAACTCTACCTATTTTTTCTTCTCTCAGTTTCAGAATTTCAGGTGTCACGTTGTGGTTTTTGATACAATGAAAATTTTTGTGCACAGTAACAGATAGAGGTTTAATTCATTCTTCTACATGTAGACATCCAGTTTTCCTAGCACCATTTGTTGAAGAGGCTGTGTCTCCTCCAGTGTATGTTTTTTGGCATCTTTGCTGAATATTATGTGAGTGGAATTATGCTCATCTAAAACTGCATCTTCTATTCCATTGAACATCAGGTCTGTTTTTGTGATTTTATTACTATAGCTCTGTAATATAATTGTAAATCTGTCATGGAAATCCATCCAACATTAGTATTTTTTGCCTAGGATTATTGTGGATATCCAGAGTCATTTGTTATTGCTATAATGTTAGGATCTTTCTATTTCTGTGAAGAATGTCATGAGCTTTTGTTTGGGATTGCATTTAATGTATAAATTACATTGAATAAGATATTCATTTTCCAAAATTAATTCTACCAATCCATGAGCATAGGAAGTCTTTCCATCTTCAACTGTCTTCCTTGATTTCTCTTTGGAGATTTGAAGTTTTCATTGTGGAGTTTCTTCACCTCCTTGGTTATGTTTCTTCATATATATATATATATATATATATATATATATATATATATATATATATGTTAAAGGTTACAGGAAAATGGGTGTGTCCATGTTCACTTTCTCAGCATATTTGCTATTGATGTTTAGAAAAGCTACAGATAAAATATGGTACAACTGTTAAAAACACAGACACCAGGAAAATTGAAGGCAAATGGAGGGAATTAGAAAAACTCATCCTGAGTGTGGTAACCCAGATCAAGAAAGACAAACATGGTATGTATTCACTCATAATGGATATTAACTTTAAAATATAGTGTAACAATGCTACAATCCACAGCTTCAGGGAGGCTAGGTAACAAGGAGGGTTCATGGGAGGGACGCATGGCTCTCCATGGAAAAGGAAAATAGAGAAGATCTTCTGGCTGGACTGGGGGGGTGGGTGGGCATAGGAACTTGAGGGATCAGGTTACAGGAGGAGTACTGAAAAAGACTATTGGATAGGGGGCATTTCAGGATCAGGTAAAAACCTGGAGCAAGGGAATCCCCAGGAATCTACAAGGAAGAACCCAGCTGAGACTCCTAGCAATAGCAGATATGTAGCCTGAACTGGCCATTTCCTGTGACCAGACTGGTGCCTAGTCCAATTATCATCAGAGAGGAATCATCCAACAACTGATGGAAACAGATGCAGAGACCAACAGCCAAATATTAGAGTGAGCTCAGAGAATCCTGCTGAAGAGATGGAGGAAGGATTGTAGGAGTCAGTGTGGTTAAGGACTTCACAAGAAAACCCACAGAATCAACTGAATCTGGGCTCATAGGGGTTCACAAAGACTGAACCGACAACTGGGTGCCTGCATAGGATTGACCTAGATACTCTGCATATGTAACACTTGTGTAGCTTGGTCCTCTTGTGGGACTCCTAATAATAGGAACTTCTTCAACTGTTTTAGTGAATTTTGGATTTTTTGTTTTTTTTTTGTTGTTGTTGTTTTTCGAGACAGGGTTTCTCTGTGTAGCTTTGGAGCCTTATCCTGGCACTCACTCTGGAGACCAGGCTGGCCTCGAACTCACAGAGATCTGCCTGCCTCTGCCTCCCGAGTGCTGGGATTAAAGGCATGCGCCACCAACGCCCGGCTGACTTTTGGGATTCTACTCATCATACTGCGTCACTTTGTCCAGCCTTAATACATGGGGAGGTGCTTAGTCTTTCTGAAACTTTATGTGCTAGTTTTTGTTGATACTCATGGGATACCTGCCCTTTCCTAAACAGAAACGGAGGAGGAGTGTATTGGGAAGTGGGGTGGGAACATGGGCTAGGGGTAGAGGGAGGGACTTGGAGAAGGAGAGGGAAGGGAAACTGCCTCAGGGTTTGTAAAATAAATAAATTAATTTTAAAAAATCGTTGGACGAACTGACTGGCTTCTCAGACAGTGGAGTCTTCTTGATATATGGCAAGTGTTGTGAATTTTTTCTGGGGAGACATAAACAAATATGCATTTATTCTAGCTATAGTAGTTGCATCCAAGTCTATCTTAGTGTACCAATAAGTTTATTGGAATTACTTATGGAAGCACAGGTGAGTGATTATTCACAGAACTTTGGGAGCTCAAGGGAATCTTTACAATGGGGCCCATCACAGCATAGGTGGCAACTTACAAAAGGTCCATCTCCAGAGATTCTTATTCCAATTTGCCAGAAGCTCCAACAAAAATTCCCAGAAATTATTTACTACTTTTATAACTTTGGTTCCAGGACTTGTGAATCTTGAAATTTCCTGAGCTTCCTTAGCCTTGTAAATGTCTTAGCTTACTGACCTTATATAACTCTCTCCTCCCTGCAGGGGGGAGTGCCTTAATTCTAAGAAAATAATGCAAAAGAAAATGAAAAACTAAAGTACCATTGTACCACAAAAAGAATATACTATATTCTCCCAGTGATGAGCACAAATAAAATTTACATGTTGAAACTTTGCAACAAAACAGTCTAAAATAATAATTAGGGGAAGTTTAACAACTTTCCCAAGAACTTAGAGAAACTTCAGTGAGATCAGGAAAACAAATGAACAAAACTGTTTTAAATTTAGCAGAGAGATAGATGTCATATAAGAATTGAAACAAATCACGCCCCCCAAAAAAACCACACAAAATAAACATCATAAGAAATTGTAAAAAAAAATTCCAGGAGCTGGTTAATCAGGTAAAATAATCTGTGAACTCAAAGACAAATAATTTAAAAATGTAAAGTCAAGAGGAAAAGAGAAAATAATGAAGAGGAAGAAGGCATAGCATTTTTTCTAGAATATCAGTAGAGTGAATGTGATGAAAGGAACCTGTAAAGGAGAATAAAGAAGAAATGATAAAAAGATAGAAAAATGATCAGAATATGAAGTTTTAAAAATAAAAAGCAAATTACACTAAGTGTGACAAACACAGATTGCTTAAATAACTCTAAAGTATAGTACATTAATATTTTATATGTGTTTGCTATCTCATGTCAATTTGTTTCTTTCAGCTTCTAGCTTTCAACATATTCATTGCTCATATATTCAAGATGAATACAGAGATAAAATTTGATGCCTTTAAAATGATTATAAATTAATTATATATGGAAAAATAAGTTTAGCATGCCTTTGGGTAATATGGTAATTGTACACAATTACAATGTATTTTATTCTTGAAACTTCCTAAGTGGCAAAAGCTTATATTAGTTAATTTAGAATTCAAAATGCATACATATTTAAAAATATCAGGTTATATGTTTTAAACAATTCTTTGTCAGTTAAAATTAAACTAGAAACTATTAAAACATTAGAGACACTTCCTTAACACCTCTGTTGTTGCTTCTCTAGCGTTTTGTTCTTCTGTCTTTCCCAGATGCCCAATAATCTATTAGTCCCAGGGAATGAAGTGAATTCCCTGCAGGACTACCAGTCATCCCAAGACCACCATAACAAATGTACAGAAATTAAAATGTATTATAATGGGATGCTGTAGAAAAGTAAATCAAATGACACAAGAAATTGAAAAGCTCCTAGAAAGATTTAACCAAAACTGAGTAGACGTGGATATACTAATAAGAGATTGAATTAGTTATTAAACAAACAGAATCTATCAACAAAGAAAAGCACAAGATAAAATGGTTCCAGTAGTGATTTTACTAAATATATAAAAGGTAACTAAACCCTTTGTAAATTCTGAAAAAATAAAAATCCTTTCCAACTTGCTCTAAAATTCTAGTTTGCCCTTGTACTAAAACCAAACATTGAAAAAGAAAAAGATAAATCACTCTCATTACTACAATGCACAAATCCTCAATAATCTTTAATAAGCTGAATCCAGAAATATTTAAAAGGCATTATACACAAAAAACCACATAGGATTCATCCTAATAATATATAATTGGTAAGACATCTGAAAATCAATTAATGTAATTGTAGTTCTCAATGGACTAAACAAACAAAACCAGCATTAGCTCAGCAAACACAGAGAAGCACAGCATAAAATTAAAATAAGCTGTCTGTAGAGATAACTCAGTGGTTAAGAATGTGCACTAACTCGGGAAATGTCCAGAGATCTACAAGGATGACCCCAACTAACAATCTAAGCAATAGTGGAGAGGCTACCTTAAATGCCCTTCCCTGATAATGAGATTGGTGACTATCCTAGAGCCTATCCTAGTAGCTGATGGAAGCAAAAGCAGACACCCACAGCTAAACACTGAGCTGAACTGCTGGAATCCAGTTTCAGAGAGGGAGGAGTGATGAGCAAAGGGGTCAAGACCAGGCTGTAGAGACCCAAAGAAACAGCTGACCTGAACTACGGGGAGCTCATGGACCCCAGACTGATAGCTGGGAAACCAGCATAGGACCAACCCAGACCCTCTGATTGTGGGTGTCAGTTAGGAGTTATGGGCAATCTTTGGGGCCTCTGATAGGGGATCAATATTTATCCCTAGAAAAAGAATGGACTTTGTGATCTCATTCCCCATAGAGGGATACTCTCTCATAGTTACATGGGGAGGGTCTAGGCCCTGCTCCAAATGTTATGACAGAATTTTAAGATCCCCCATGGAAGACCTCACCCTCCTTGGGGAGCAGAAAGGGGATAGGATAGTGCTTGGTGGGGGACAGGGAAGGAGGGGAGGGAGAGGGAAATGGGATTGGCAGGTAAAACAAGCTTGTTTCTATTTTAAATTTAAAAAAAGGAAAAACAGAATATGTACTACATGTTAATATACCTACATATACATAGTGAAAAATAAAACATTTTAATTAAAATCAGATATCTCTTTCGTGAGCCTAATTTGACCATAACCAATTGCACTTAACCTCTTGGCTTCATCCAGGACTTAACCTTCCCTGTATCCACCCACTACCTCGTGCTTCTACCACTCCACTCCATATCCAGACTTCCCAAATCCTCTTTTAGGGTCTAGCCTGGAGAGTACCCCTGACAACTACATCCATGTTTTTCTGCAACATACCAGATTTAGCTTGGGTCCCACAACCAGTGGCACCAGAACAGTCTGGTCTTCCAGGCCTGCACTGCAAAGGAACTAGACCTAGGATTAGGCCAGGATACTCTAACTATCTCCCAAACTACAGGTCTCTCCCAAGTCATAATCAACATCATCTCTGTTCCAGTTGTCATAATCACTATAGTAGTTTCAATGCAAATAGTAATTTTTTTAAAAAGGAGTATTCTGGCTAATTTTATGTCAACTTGATATAGCTGAAGTCTTTTGGGAAGAGAGAACCCCAATTGAGAAAAATGTGTCCACCGGATTCGTCTGTGGACATGGGCAAGTTAGAAGTGTATTTTCTTGACTGATGATTAGTATGGGAGAGCCCAACTCCTTAGGGGCAATGCCACCCCAGAGCAGGTGGTCCTGGGTACTATAATAAAGCAGTCTAAGCAAGCCAATAGGAGAAAGTCAGTAAACAGCATTCCTTCATGGCCTAGATATTAGATCCTGGCTGCAAGTTCCTGTCCTGTTCAAGTTCTTGCCTTCAATGGTGAATTATGATATAGAAATGTAAGTGAAATAAACTATTTCCTTTACAAGATACTTTTGGTCTTGATGTTTTATCACAACAACAGACGTTCTAACTAATTAAAGGAGCTACATGGATTTGGAAGCTGCTGAGGGAGGGAGACTCAGCTTTTCTCAAGAATGAGTACCCTGAAGGTAATCTGCCCATGCCCCAGTAAGCCAGCCATGTAAATGTGGACATCACTAATTGGATTCAGCAATATACATATATATTGTAGATAGATATGCATAAAAGAAATACATTTTAGAAAGAAATGTGAGAGATGGACATAGGACGAGATAGAGAGGAAGAAGGGGTGGATATGATCAAAGTGCATTGTACTCATGTATAAAATTATTCAAAAATAGACTCCATTTCCCTGGAAATGTCTTAAACAGTAGATTATAGTGCCATCCTGTCATGTCACATGGCATACCCAACTATGATAATTTTTGTAAATAATCTATGCTTTGAATTGCTTTGTGGTAATTAGAGATTTTAGATAATTGTTTTTCTTCTTCCTATGTTTCAATCTCACAAATATGTGAATGGATTTCTTTATCAGCTTCAAAATGGTTCTAAAATTGAAAACGCAATGCTCTTAATAAAACTGTGTCATCAAATTGTATAAAAGATAATTCCTTTATCTCCCATTTTCTTTGATTTTATTCTTTTAAATCTTTTCTTAGCATTTAGAAGAAATAAACTAGTATGAAAGTCAGAAAACTCTAGTTCCAGTTTCAGCCTTGCACCTAACTTGCTGCATGCTCTTGGTTAAGCAATTGGCCTGTAAAGCTCTGATCCCTAATCTATGAAATATGGAAGTAATTTTTTAAGTTCCCTTCCTTCCTTAATATTATGACACTCTGTGATTTTCTGCTCTGATTTTCTTCATTCTTATTTCTCTAAAGCCTCCCATGTATGACCTAATGTTTAGGAAATGCATGCTTTTTGAAGAAGCAAATGCTATATAAATAAATGTGACCGATAATGTAAATAGTGAAGGGGAATGACAACTCTTCCAGCGGTAATAGGAAAGCATATTCTTTCTCTGAGAGCATGGCTGTGTACAGAAGCAGTTGCATTATTAAAAGTAATTTACCATTATTTCCTAATCTGCTAGAACTCAATAAAGAAATGTCTTTGTAAAGCTAATAGAGAGTTTTCAACTTATTTATTCCATATGTAAAATATACTGAAGTTATATGGCCTTTGGAGAGTTAAAGCAAAATTCATTTGAAGGCATTGAGAAAACTAGAGCTGAATTGAGATCATTCCTGACACTTTCAAAAGAGAATTTTTTGGGCAGGATCCAGGAGAGTTTTTTAAAGGGCAAAAAATTCATAAGCCTGTCACATCATTAAATAGGAATTAACTAAAAAATCATCAATTCAGTGTAAGGAAATTTTCCATTTTACATAGCAATATAATGTAATAAATTACTAAATGTCAGAAAGTTATATTTTGTTTATGCTTATTTATTGTTTGTGTTAGCACATTAACTGACACACTTTAGGTGGCTTAGTATTTTAAGTTAAAACTTCCTTGTCCCAGTCGCACCATTGTTGCTTATATTAAGAGAGTCTAGTTGGGTCTTTGGCAGGTTCCTCTGAGTCAGTGATCTCTCACTCGCTTGGGTCAGCTGATTCTATGGGTTTCCCCATCATGGTCTTGACTCCTTTGTTCATATTGTCACTCCTCCCTCACTTCAATTGCACTCCAGGGCCTTGGCCCAATGGTTACTTGTGAATTTCTGTATCTGCTTCCATCTGTTTCTGGAATAGGATTTTAGCTTCTCTGGGGATGTGGATTGTAGGCTGGGTATCTTTTGCTTTATGTCTGGTATCCACTTATGAGTGAGTACATACTATATTTGTCTTTCTGGTTTTGAGTTACCTTTCTCAGGATGTTTTTGTTTCTAGTTCTGTCCATTTGCCTGCAAGTTTTAGGATGTCATTGTTTCTTACCACTTAGTAGTAATTCATTGTGTAAATATACTATATTTTCTTTATCTGTTCTTCAGGTAAGGGGCATCTAGGTTGTTTCCAAGATCTGGCTATTATTAATAATGTTTCAATGTGTCTAAGATCTAACTCTAATGCACAAACTGACTTTAGTGGAGCCTATTCTATATGGAGAGATACTTTGCTCAGCCTAGACACAGGGTTGTGGCCGGTGGAGAGGTACCTTGCTCCTGCCTCAATGAGATGATGGGATAGACTGAGTAGACTTCCTGTAGGAGGACTTACCCTCTTAGGGGAGCAGATGGGAGTTGGAGGGGGAAGTAGGGAGAGCAGGAGGAGATGAGGGATGGGGAACTGGGATTGGAATGTAAAAAATTTAAAAAATTTAAAAAGCTTCCTTGTTACAGAAGCTTAAAAGTTCTTAAATAATAGTTTTCCTTCTAAGTTATTATTTAAATTTAGCATATCTGTTGCTAAAGTATATATGTGTATAAAAAGGAAGACATTTTCTTCTCTGTAAGCACAGGATATATGGAATGCAAAGGAAATAGCGTCTCCAAGTAATGCTTTACAGTCTCTTTCCTCCCCAAATAATGATAAATGACAGCCTTAAAAATTATATCCAAATGTTGACGTCTGGGGAACAGATGATAATTGTATAAGAAGAATGGGCTATTGGGGAATGGTGATTGACAGCAAAGGTCAGAATGTGGAGAACATGTGTTAGGCTCCTTCATATCCTAGGGAGTTGCTGACAGTTCACTCTTCAGTTTACTTCCTTCTCACTCCAGAAGCAGTTTGGAATGGATGATGAATTTTCTCAACCTAGGAAGCCACATTGAAAAGTTGTTTTTGTTGCAGGCTCATAAATGTTTTCTAGTCTTTATGAAGCATTCAGGCAAATTTGAAGAAGTGCTTGAATGCTGCACAGTAAGTTTTATTTTAAAAAATGGTGCTTGTATGACAAATGCTATCTAGTCTCTGCATGCATTGTATGTGGTTCCAAATGGAAAGACTTACTTCAAAGGCCCATTCAAAGTACACTCTTATTTTAAACTGTTCTGTGATAGATCTCAGTTGGGAGACTAATAAAATAAAAATACAGCATAACTTTGTTACAACAGACTTGCATATAATAAGCACTCTTAAGATGTGTAACTAGGTAGAAATGAGACACCTAAAATAAAATTATGAATTATTACATTCATGTTTATGCTTTACTTATTAAAAAGCTAAAACTTTAAGAATAAATCTGTTCTTACCACCACACCTAAGCCTCATCCTTATGATTATCACCAATAGCATTGCTACTAAACAATGGCTAGCACTTAGGAGTTCTTACTACACTTGCAGAGGACCTGGATTCACTTCCCAGCATCCACACTAGGCAGCCGCTCACAACCATCTGTAACTCCAGTTCTAGGGAATATGATGCCATCTTCTGGCCTCTGTGAGCATATGCATGCATATAGTGCACAGAAATTCACACAGGAGCACACACATACTCTTAATTAAAAATAGCCAGTCTTAATATGAGGGGAGCCTAGTCTTACAGCAATCTAGTATGCTGTGTTTGTTTGATATCCCTGGGAGGCCTGACCTTTTCTGCAGGGAAATGGAGGAGGTGTGAATCTGGGGGGAGAAGGGAAGTAAGGAGAGGGCACTGGGAGGAGAGGAGGGAGGGCAAACTGTGTCAGGATGTAATATACGGGTGAAAAATAAACTAACTAAATAAATATATCTTCTAAAAACAATCTTTTTATTAGCTTGATGTGTATCTTTTCAGAACCTTTTCCATGAATTTAGGGATATTTAAATGTACCCACAAAATAGAAATCATTTAGTCAATTATATGTGGATATTTTTAGATGATTGCAAAATCTAATTAGTGGTATTTAATATTATGTGTGTATTGTTTTAAGATAATTCATATACAATCCTGTTCATTCAATTCTGAAACTTTATCCCCTATTTGGGGCATTTCTGTTTTACTGCCTATAGAGATACTTTATTCACTTATACTACTGCTATAATCCCCTTATGTGGTTTAATTGTACAATATTTAGCCATTTATAAACTGGCACTTGCCTCTATATAATTTCAATGTTTATACACATTTCATTATTTTACTTTAATTTTTAATTGATAACTATTAAAACAGAAAATTTGGAGCTTGAGAGATGGAGCCATGGATAAGAGCACCTGGCTGCTCTTCCAGAGAACCTGGGTTTGATTCCCAGCATCCATATCAGGTGTCTCACAGCTGTCAATAACTCCAGTTTCAGAGGATCTGACATGCTCTTCTAGACCCATGAGTACCAAGCACACCCATGACACACTTACATGCATGCAGGAAAACACACTCATAAAAATAAAAAATATTTTATAAAGAAATATATTTTAAAACATAAAATATATGTTATAATAAGATACCATGTAATAGTTTGTACACATATGTATTGTATATTACTTAAATTGGTTTTAACACATCTCTCTTTTTCTTCAATTTAACAGATATTTAAATGAATAGCATGTAGTACAGTGCTGCAGTTGGAGGCTGTGCGGATGTCCATAGTCTGTGTTACCACTGAAAGCCATGTGGATGTCTGGGGGCTGTGCTGCTGCTGAGGGCCATGACTGTGTCCATGGTCCCTGCAGAGGTCCAGTTCCTTGTTGATGTCCATAGTCTATACTGCTGCCAGAGACCATCTTGAGGTTTGTGGACCATGCTACCACCAGAAAGTCATGTGGATGTCTGTGGTCTTTGCTGCTGTCTGAAGCCATGTTGATGTCTGTGGGCCATCCTGCTGCCAGGGCCCATGTTGGTGTTTGTGGCCAGTGCTGCCACTGAGGCCCATGATGATGTCTATGGTCCATGATGTGGCCAAGAGCCATGTTGATATCCATAATCTGTACTGCCACTGGAGACCATGCTGAAGTCGGTGATCCATGCTGACACTGGAGGCCATGTGGATATCTGTGGTGCACGGTGTCACCAGAAACCATGTGGAAGTCCATGTTCCTTGCTGCCACCAGCTGCCCTGGGCCAGGAAGCCTCTTTTACAATAACATTGATGACTGCAGACTCACACTTGAAAATAAGAAGGCTTTTGTGACAACCTCCCCACTCTACCCACCTAAAAAGAAACAGTCTAGAGCGAAGCCTTTGAAGAAAACTCTTAAAAATAGTGATAGGGATGCTGGAGTGCAGTTCTTCAGAGTTGATGACTTCTGCTGGGATGAGGATGGACTCAGTTTCCTTAAGCAGCAGCAGCCTCTGTAGGGGAACAGTCTTAAGGCCGTAAATATCTCTGGGAGTATGGGGGGACTATGGTGGACATCTATTGTACACCCTACCAACACCTGTACTCAGACTCTGAATGAAGACTTTGACAGTTCTCTTTGAGCTTCACCCCAGTTGAGGGGAACTTTGCCATTTCCCTTTATGTCTGAGGCTAGGATCCTTGAAGTGACCATGCCAATGTTAAGAATGCACATTCACTGAGTACCTCATATAGTCAGGGTTTCTTCCATTTCTCACAAAGCTTCACATGTTAAAGGTTCCAATAACTTCACAGGCTGACAATGAAGCCTTAATCACATGATTCTGCTAAGACATTTCATATTCAAGTTCTGTCCATCTGATAATGCAAAAATGTATTTAGCCTTTCTCCAAAAGGTCCCAGAGTCTTAACTATTGCATCCTTCCTTAAAGGTCTAAGTTTTATGGTCCTCCCAAACTCAAGGCAATCTCAACTGTAAGTTTCCGTCAAAACAAAATATTTATATGTCCAAGACACAATAGCACAGAATAAACATCCTTAATCCAAAAGGGAAGAACAGGAAAATAAGGAGGAAATGAATCAGAGTCATGACCAAAGGAAATAAAGCAACCTATAAATCATAGACCGACATGTCTGTCACCCTATATGAACACTAAAGAGCAGGAAAAATGCCACCCCCACAATCTTTCTTGCTGAAGCACACACAGTCACTCTTGTTCTGGCTTTGCTAGCTTCTTGAAGCTTCCCTCAACAGATAAACCATCTGTCTTTCTTGCTTCTCTTATATTTGGGTTTCATTGAAAATTATCTTTCATTCTCACAGCATTGCCCTGTCTGGGTGGGCCCGAAATACATGAGCATGGCACATATTGTCTGGCATTTCAATCTCCTTGGAAGCCTCCATGAAATCAAATTTCTGGATTATGAACTCTACAAAAGAAGCATGATGTGAACAAATGTCACTAAAGTTTCCAACTGGCATGAGCTGTATTTACAGAGGCCCACCTGAAACTCAGCTGCAGTGATCCGAGTTCTCTGATGCCTGAACAGAATATGAATCCTGAGAAGATAACTCCCAAGTGGTCTTGGAAGAACTTCCTTCTTAATTGAAAGAGGATTCAGATGTCATGAATGTTGCTGTTTCTTTTAGCTATTTACCAAGAGAATCCAAAGCAAAACAGATCAGAGCAGTCGAAAAAAAATCAGCAAACTTGCAATTTGACCAGATTTAAAAAAATAATCCATTAAAAATGCTATAAAGGGAATTACAACTTCTAAAGAGACTAGCATCAAGAAAAGATATCAAGTGCTTTGCACTGGAATAATAGAAATGATGCCTGGGAAGACCCTGTTAATGACAGGCTCACATGTATAAAAGTGTTAGGAGAGATCCCCTGAGGTGTCAAATAGAACAGTTCATAGAATGTTGTAATTTTTTAAAAGCAGCACTTGAGAGAAAGATGCCATGCAACAGAGCTTGGGTGGAAGAGTTTTATATTGGGGGAAAGTGAACGAAAAGGGGGGAGGGGAGAGGAGAGACTGGCCTCTGGGGACAGAGTGATAGAAGAGAAGAGAGGCAGACAGAGAGAGGGAGAGAAAAGGAGAGACAGAGACGGGCAGAGAAGCAGAGAGAGAGAGAGAGAGAGAGAGAGAAGAGAGAGAGAGAGAGAGAGAGTAAGATGGGAGGTGACATGGCCTTTTTAAAAGAGAATGCAGTAAATGTGCATAGGTGGTGTTCTTAGTGGCTGCAGGTGAGGGCATATCCTGTCAGAACCCCAAGGACAGGCCAGTACAGATACCTGAATACTAAAAGAGTATTCACACTATCAGTAGAGTGCTAGAATTATAAGAGGACCCAAGGTCAATCCCCAAAACCTATTTTAAATAGTTGTGTGTGGGTTGAGTGATGCTCTGACCTATGGATATAGCAATATGTCATTGGGAGTCATTTGATTGCTATGCTTCTTTAGCAGAATAATAGTAGTAGGTTTTTCCATAGAATCCATGACCTATCTAGTTTCAAGCTATTAGTCACTTTAGTATTGTCAGGCATAGGTTCACAGAGTGGGCCTTTAACAAAAAGTGTTTGGCTATTCCCATAACATTTGCACTACTATTAAATCGGTATATATTGCAGGCAGGTCACTATTATAGGCCACAGGGTTTATAGCTGAACAATACTGATGATTACTTTTCTCCTCTGGTAGCAGTAAAGTACCTTCTAGAACCATGAATGCTAGTCAGTGAGGATGAAGCTTCTAGTTGGGCACCAGCTCAATTTCTCCATGTTCAGTTGCAAAAGTAAACAGTGTCTTTAGCAATCAGACCTTACAATCAGGCAATGGAGAATAACCAATAGCCTTGGCAATAACAAATGATGCTGGAAGGGTCTTTAGGCCCCCCTATGGCCAAAGATGCATCACAATATAACTCATTCATGTCACCTGAGGTTTTACTTAGTGGCTTAAGATAACTACTTGGGACATTTTCTACCTGTGGTGGTTTGAATGAAAATGGCCATCATAGGCTCATCTATTTGAATGCTACCCAGTTGCTGGACTGTTGGAATTAGGAGATATGGCCTTGTTGGAGTAGGTTGGGCCTTGTTGGATGAAGTATGCCACTGGGGGTGTACTTGGAGGTTTCAAAAGCCTACTAGTCTCAGTCTTGTTCTTCCTGCTGCCTGTAAATCAGTATGTAAACGTCTCAATTACTTCTTCAGCACCATGCCTGCCTGCCTGCCCGCCACCATACTCCTCATCATAATGATAATGGACCAAACCTCGGAAACTGTAAGCAAGCCGTTAATTAAATGCCTCCCTGTATAAGTTGCCTTGGTTATGTGTCTCTTTACAGCAATAGAACAGTAACTAAGATACCCCTCCCACATTATTTGGTGACTCTATTTAGATTCAGATTTCTTTCATATGTATAAATATTTTAGGATGCTTATGCAGTAGTAGGTTTCCATTTAGTTCCATTTTGTTAGTGTTTTTCCACATATTTCCCCATCTACCTTGTTCTACTGTCCCTCTCACCATTTACTCCTCCCGTTCCAGTTTCCTTTGTATTTATTTACAACACAATATTCTATTTCCCCTTCCTTGAAAAAGACTTCCTTCTGCCTTGATCCCTTACTAGCTACCTAATTTCTGTGGTTATTTGGATTAAAACACGTGTATTTTAAGCTTCTTCTTTCAGTAGATAGTAGTTAACACAGAGACTCACAACTGCACAATGTGCAGAGAGTGAGAAACTGTGTAGCATTCAGGCCTAAGTAGGTTGTCTTTATCAAACACTCATAGGGCTCAAGGACCTATGTTGAAGAGGAGGTGGAAAGATTTTAATATACAGATGTGGTGGATGACTTCAAAGAAACAGTGTCCTTCAGACACAGCACGACTGATACGCATATAAACTCACAGAAACTGTTACAGCACACACAAGACTTTCACAGGTTCAAACCAGACAAAATCCCAACACAGAGAAGGGGAAGTGGGCACAGATTCCTACCCCTACTCAAGAAACTATTTTAAATTTATACGTGCTGGGAAAGGAAAAACCATTTTCTCAAATGGCTTGCCACTGTGTATACCAACCATACTCCAAGGCAAGCTCCTTGTCGTGGACGAGTGGGCCAGTACAAAACTCCCTCCATGTTTTGTTTTGTTTTTGTGCTCTTTGTTTTGTTTTGGTATTTTTGTCACATTTTTGATTTGTTTTGATTTTCATTTTTGTCTTCCTTCTTTGAGGGAGAGAGGAGAGAGAGGTAGAAAGAACATGAGTTTGGGAAGGGAGGGAGGTAGGGAGAATCTGGGAGGAGTTAGGGAAGGGAAAGAATATGATCAAAATGTCATATATAAAATTTTTAAATAAAAAATCAATTAAAAGATTATTTGCCACAAAATGTCAGGTACAAACTTATAATTTTAGCTATGGGAAAGCAGAGAGAGAAGATTGCTGTGGCAAGCTGGCAAACAGCTATGCCTATATGGCCTATGTGATATTTGCTTGTCATTTTTAATATTCTCACTTTCATACCAGAATGCATCAAACTGTGCAATTATTGATTTTGTTGAACTATTACCAAGCTTTTAGTGATTTATTTTTCTATACATTTCTTCCTTTGTTTTTATTTTAAAAACACAGAAATCAAAACCAATCCTCTATGTTGAATCAGGACAGTAAAAAACCCTGTTTCAAAATAAGTAAGGTGTGTGGCACCTGAGGATGTCACCCTAGCAATGACCAAATGATATGTGTGTACATGCACCTAAATGAACATGAACACATATGTACTCACATAAAAATCTTAGTAGAGCAATGAAATAATTTAACTATTTCAATAAAGAAATAAAATGGGTGTGGAGGCTCATGCCCTTAATTGCAGCACACAGGAGGCAGAGAGACAGGTGGATCTGTGTGAGTTCAAGGTCAGTCTGGTATACATAGTGAGTTTCAGGACAGCCAGGGCTATGAAGAAAGACCCCTATCTCAAAAAAAACTAAAAACAAAACAAAACAAAAAACACAGAAAAAGAAAAGAAAAATCATATTGGGCTTACTAGATCATACTCCACTTGAAATGCTCAATTCTTTGAGTATGAAGTTAGGATTGGATGGAAAACCATATCAACCTCTTCAAAAGAGTCAGTGATTCTTGAGTCTAGCAACACAGAAGGAAATAGAAAGGAAATAAGCTATTTATCCCCATCCAAGTTAGAGAACAGTGTTCCTGGCAGCACTCTCCACTGTCCCCCATAAACACAAGACTAGGAACAACACAGAATCAAGGAAAGTATTCACTCTTAGTGGAGGTTGTGGAAGCCTCTGTATAGCTACCCTTTTGATAATGTTGTTTTGGCAGACACAGCACACAATGAAGGACTCCAAGAGCCCTCATAATTGACTTGAATTTTGGCATACCAAGATCTTAGTTTATTTCTAGATAAAAACAGACAAAAAAGCTTAACTATATGAATAGAATGTGTTTTGCCCAATTTATATTTAACTCTAACTGGAATTTTAAGCTTATTGTCCTTCTCTATCTCCTTTGGGTATAGCCAGAATGTTTGACATTCTGTCATATCAACAAAAATGTGATATTTGTATTAATCCACGGTGGATAAATTAGTAATAAAACAGTATGATTATCAATGAAATTGTTCCTGAAATATTTTCATGAGTTTTTTGCTATGCTTTTTGACCTTAGTATATATGTCACTTGTTTGATTATAAGAACACTCTGTTCATTTCTATTTGACTATGGCATCAACATAATGCACTTTATAACATATTAATAATATTTATTTGACTATAAAATTAATTTTATGGGCTACAGAGATGTCCATTAGTTAAAAGCACCTCTAAAGGTCTTTAGTTTATGTCCCACTACTCACATGGTCTCTCAAAACTATTGTTAGCTCCAATTCCAGGTGATCTGATGTTCTCTTCTGATTTTGGACACTGCATGCATATGGTAAACGGACAAGCAGACAAAATATTCAAACACATAAAATGAAGTAAATTTAGAAAAATAGTAACATCAATTTCATTACATTTCATCTTACAGCTATAAAATTAATCATAAACAGCTACATATATATAAAATAGAATGAGAAATTTAGTGTTCTTCATAAAATACCAGTTTTAACAATCATCTATTCATTAAAAATGTTTACAGGAGTAGAGAAATTGATATGAAAGATTTTTGGAATCTACACAGACAACAGAAAGAAAAATAGACATGTTGAAGCACATAGGAAGAGGAGTTTTAAATTCTGCACACCACCTTTCTCCCAAAGAAGCACAGTACATAGATAGATAGATGCTTTTTGCATGAAAGAAAGAGCATCAAATGAGGAGATAATTGTGCTGTCCACTCCAGCACTAGGCCCATACCAATGATGATTAGTAACAGAAAACCCTACAAACTGATATTTAATTCTTCTCCACTTTGGTCCCATACTCAGGATTCATCTTTGTGGTAGATGAGGTCCTGATGAATCAGGTAATGGACCAAAATATGTAGACTCAGAACCCAGGTCATCTCCTACATGTAATATCAGGTTGGTCAATATACATAAAGACCTCATGTAGGCCCCCATGGTTCCAGTTTCCAGTCTGGCACTTCGGGATTTAGGCACTATGCCTTCTCTGCATCAGGCAACAGTATGCATCTTCAGGCACCAGAATATCTCTGAGTGACCCAGGTTGCAACTTTACCTCCTAGATTCTAGGGGAATATCAAGGCCTATGACAATAAAAGAAAAAAGTGACATCAAGTCAACGATAATGAACTCATGGCCATACCTGCTCTAGTGCTAGTGACCAATGGAAGGCAAGACTGGAGCCCCTCCACAAGAGACTCACTTCTATGATACCAGTTAACACATCTCATCACTGGACCTCAGCGCCAGGCCAGCCCCAAGAGCCTTATGATCAGACTTTACCTACTGTCACACCAGGTCTTTTACTGTCAGGATCCTTGCCTGTACCAGCACCAGATTGGTCCCTAAGTTCTCACATTTTAGAGTGATGCTCACAAATTCAGGTTTTAGAACCATCTTCATGGTTATGCTCTACAACTATATCCCTGAAGACCCAGTTACCAGGCTTACGAAGTAACCACTGGACCCAGGATGACCCCCAGTAGAACCAGAATCCGGCTCCACATATATGACCCAGGCTCTAAGCCTAATCTCATATTACAAGGTCCTATATTTGACCATATCAATACATTCATGAGGCTTATTTTAGAAACTACTTGTTCTGAGATGGCTCCTGTAAACTCACAGTCCAGGAGCACACCTGTAGGCCCGGGGATCTAGACCTACCTGTACACTTAATCACTAATTCAGCCTTTGTAACCACTCGTTCTGAGGGCCTTATTATGTACTTCACTGGCTGATTAGAGAGGAATTTCTAAATCCTAGGCATTGAAGGGTTTTCCACACTGAGGGTAGTCTATAAATACAGGATGGATGCTTACTGCTTCAAACACACAGACTCCAAAGTCAAATCACACTAGGATGATGAAAAATCAAGACAATGTGACACCACCAAAGGGAAAAATCTAAAGCACAAGCAATTAATACTAAACAGAGGAAAATGAGCTGCCTAACAAATAATAAAAAATAATGGCCTAACAAGATTCTGAGCAACAAGAAGACACAAATCAAAACAAAAAGCAAAAAGTATACAAAGACAATTAAAGAACAAGGGTAAATCATAACAAGAAATTGAGTATTGAATAATACAATGACAAAAATTTAAAATTTTATAGTTTCAGCCATAAACACAACCAAATGGATAAAATAATTACTAGATGTTGGAGGTTAAGGTGGCTCAACAGGGGAAGATGATGAATGCTTGGCCTGACAATCTGAATTCAGTTCAGTGGATGCACATGGTGGAAGAAGAGATCTAAGTCCCACAAGTTGTCCTCTACCTCTACACAGGCACTGTGGCAACTGTGCACCCACACTCATACAATACACACCATCAAATACATAAATGTAATAACTTTTTAAAAATTAGTAAATACAGAATCTTCTCATTATAAGTTACCCATTTAAAGAAATGCAACCAAATGGAACTGAAAACAGACTAGGAAATTTATGGGACAAGATAAAACAAGAATACATGTTGGGAAATGCAGAGGAACAGAAAAAGAGAAAGGAAAAAGAAAAGGTATGTGATGAAATAATGATAGAAAACTAGACAAATGTAGAAAGAGAGCTGAGCATCCACACAGTTGCAAAAAAAGTCACATTGATTAAATTTTTTTTTCAAGGCAGGGTTTCTCTGAAGCTTTGGAGGCTGTCCTAGAACTAGCTCTTGTAGATTAAAAATATTTTTGAAACAGGAAATAATGCAGTTAAATTTTAATTGCATATTTATTGTTACTGTGGAGGCATAGGTACACACATTCCACAGTGCTGGTGTCCATGTCAGGGGAGCAGCAGGTGGCAATTGACTTCAGAAGATTGGTCCACCAGAATGCAAAGCATTAAAGGATGAATCTTGAATAGGCAAGGCCCCTAAGGGCTTCTGGCTCCAGAAAGTTTCTTGCTCCTGCTGTGCTTTTACATGTTTGTTGTTGCCATTTTTCTCTGGTATCTGGTATGGTGCGAATGGAGGTGGAGCATCCCCACTGCCTTTAATGTAGTGTGATTATCTCGTGGAAATATCTCACTTTACTGGGCATTTTTGCCTGTGGATTATTATGAAGGTGATGTCCTCTTAAGCTGTACTGTTTAAAGTGTTGCCCCTCCCCAACAAAGCAGGGCTGCAGAGGATAGAAAATAAAAACAACATCGTGGACACTCAGTAGCATGGTAGAGAAAGGGAAAACTCTCTTAGCAAGCAGGTTTAAGGAAATTGTAGAAACAAAATTGTTGCAAAGCCCACAGATGAAGAATCTAGCACCCTGTAAAAATGTAGTTTAAGATCTGAGAGCTGTGATCCATCTGTACTACAAGCAGCACTGGAGAAGGGTTCCTTGCACCTTGGTGCTTATTGGAGCCATTTCAGGAGACCAAAATAAGATGAGTATTTCTGTCAAAATGGTAGGAAGGTGAGTTGTGATGCAGAGGTTCCTGAGTTGCATTATCTCCAAATTCTGGTGGCCTTTCTTCTTCTCTGAGTGAGTAACCATCCCCAAGGTTAGTGTGGGCCCAGAAAACTCTTGAGACTTGGATGCAAATTTGTGGTTGCAGATCTACATGATGGGAAGTGCAAACAGTGATGCAGAAGAAGACGAGATTGTCCCACTTGGGAGTTGCAGACTGATCTACAGTCTGGAACATGGCATCTATGTGGAATAAAATTGAGATGACTATAAAATTTCAGTGAGTGTCTTTAAGGTCCGAAATTCTCCAGTCTGTTTCCTCCAGTTTAGACTTAAAAATGTCAAGCCTGCATTTTCCTTTTGTAATAACTTCCTTGCTATAAATTCCTTATTTCATAATCCAGTTCACTAATTTTTCATCTTATTTTCATTTTACCCCTCCTTTTACAACACATACATTTTCAGTCTTCCTTCATACGAAAGGAGTCTTATCATATATCTCCTGTAGAATCGCACTCACCTAACATTGCTCTAGAGGGTTTTCTTTTCCTTCCTTGTTTCCTCTCCCCTTCCTTCCATTTCTTCATCCTCATTCCTTTTCCCCCCTTTCTTCTTCAGTTTTGGAATGAAACTTGTTTATAGTTGTCTATTTTGGTGTGTGTCAACTCCTTTACTGAGACCCATGTCTGAAGAACAATTTAAAATGCACAAATCCCCATAAGATTTGATCAGGGTTTCCTCTACTCCACTTCTAAACTGTCATCACATATCCTACTCCCAGCTCCTGGCTTTCACACACTTAGAACTGAGAAATATAATGAAATACTTCAGTTGCCCATGCTTATTGCTACCAGATATATTTTTTTCCTTTCAATCCTCTAAGTATTTTGTTTCATGTCCCACAAGCAATACACTATAATTTTCTGAGATCTGCTATTTTGGCTTCTAAAAAAGAAATATTGATATAAATGAAAGGAAAGAAAATGGTCCCTTGCTGCCTTAGTATTCCGAGTTTATGTAATAGAAGGAGGGTTGCTTACTTTTCTAATGACTACAGCTATCTTGTTTTTGAACTGGAGACAGAAAGTGAGAAAGGACAATGAAAATACCTATTTAATTATATATAGATAGATTTACTCTGGGTTCAACTATCTACTCCTGGTATGTCAACAATTTTAATTTTCTATTTACTTCAGTATATAACTTATCATGATAAGTTTTATATGTTAGCAAGCCCTTCTAGATTTTGTAAATACCCACTGCAACTGCCTTTTTTTATTTTCACTCTATTTTAAAGTATCATCTCTTTGATTTCAACAGGGATTTTCTTATTGCTATATCTCTATTCGTTGTGATCCAGTAGCTATCCAATCACAATATACACTTAGACGACCTCTACAAAACATTATGACCTGCCACTTCCATAATTGTGATTGATTTTTAGAAAAAAAGATATGAACATGGCCTAGAAAACTCCTTAAGATCTGAAGTTTAAATCTTTCCATATTCACTTCACAGTATACTCTGCTCTTCTTTCAGTGATTCAGTCATAAATTGCTTCGATCATATCCTTAAGGGTGTGATGCTCATATCATCCACAGGATTGTTAAGCACTGAAACTTTTTGATTGAAATGCTCATATAATTCTATCCCATTCATTCTTTGGGAACCTACTATGTTATAGGATCTACTATGGATATTTATAAAACCTAATATGTCCCAGTGTTGCTGCAAAGATAGCAATGGCAATAGGTAACTAACGTTTGTGTGAAAGGTTAGAAATATATATATATATATATATATATATATATATATATATATATGGTTTAAATTGGCTACAAACAATTTAAAATGGAGGAAATGAGAAATTCCAGTTGAAGTGTGATTCTAGGAAAGCCTTAGTTAAGGTTATTGGCATTCCACTTGTAGTGTGGAGAAGTAAGTCACAAGCATACGGATCCTCTTGAAGATGAAAATTAAACTCCATAAAAATATTCTATATGTAATCTAAGGGCTCTAAAATATTTTAAGCACAGATGTATAAAGGGGAGTCAAAATTGGAATACAAATATCAACAAATTTCCAAGTTTTGCATCTTAGCCTTAAGTACAGGTTTTACTTATAGGAAAGCCAATGCTTGATCCAAAACCTAAAATCTCTCTGGCCAATGAACTCATGGAATTAACCTTAAGGAAATCATGGAGAAATCAAGTGAAAACCTGAAAAGACACAAGAAAAGGATCCCCTAAGTTCCCCAATAGAACATTGTAGATAGATTAAACAATAAGTCCACACACCTTTAGCCAAGCAATTATTGAACCTTTCCCCCCTCCCCAAAATACACTGGAAAAAAACCAACCACTTTAAAAATGAATTTCAAAAGAAATGAATTAAAGTCTTAAATGTAAGATCTGAAACTGTGAAACAGGTAGAAGAAAATATAGAAGAAAAATTGCAGAATATTGTAATGTGCAATGATTTTTTAGAGAATGTATAAAAGCATTAACAACAAAGAAAATGAGTGATTAGAATTACACCAACATTCAAAGCTCTCCTGTACAGCAAAAGAAGAAACTTCAGAATGGCAGAAATTTTGCAAACTATTCATCTGACAATGCATTAATCTCCAAATATGAAGAAATAAAAAATTTCAACAAAAAGAATAAACCAATTAAGAATGGGAAAATATTCTGAAAAGACATTTCTGAAGAGAATACAATCAAATGAACAGTAAGTATAGGAAAGTATGCCCAGCATAAATAATCATCAGTGAAATCAATTAAATGTAAATTGCATCCTTCATGAATACCATCTTACTGGATTCAGAAGGGTTAATATCAAAAAGAAGATAACAGAATGCCAGTGAAGATACAGAAAATGAGGAACTCATATACAAAAGGAATGTCAATATATATTGTAGTTAATAATATATAATAAGTTAAAATAAATGATCACTTCGAGCAAGTTACAGATGTAAATTATGAGAAAGAACAAGAATCTGAAGCTGAGGTAAGATTCTGGGACAACTAGAAATGGTAACTCCATTATCATATATGCTGCTGATGGGAATGAAAATGATTAGAACCTGTAAGAAAAAAATGATTATTATTATCTCAAATAATAAAATAGAATTCTGATATGACTCAGCTGTTTACCTACTGGGAATATAACCAAAGAAAATTAAACCTGCACATTGAGGAGATACCTACACCCCATGTCCCTACAACAGGTATGTAAAAACAAGAGACATCCACTGGCAGATGAGTGGATAGAGAAAGTCTTATAGACATTACAGTAAGACACTGTTCAGACAGAACGAGAATTAAATCCTGTCAGTTTTATAAATATGTGTAGGAAGAGGACACTGTGCTAACAAAATGAGCCAAATTCAGGACAGCAAATTGCATTTGTTACATTTACGGGTGGAATTCATAAAAGTTAGTCTCATAGAGTAAAATACTGGAAGCATGGTTACCATATAATAGAAAGTGTAGGGCCTGTGGAGGAAATTAAGTAATAGGTACTAAAATAAAAGAATCATTTCTACTGCCATATAGCACACTAGCATTATTACTGTTTATGAAGATTTATAGATTTATCAACAATTAGGAAGAAGTTTATAGACTCCAAACACAAATAAATAATAAATCATGAATAATTGCAGAGTGGGGGTCAGAAAAATCCAGACTTATGGCTAGTAATTGATACTATACAAACATGAATACAAATGATACATTTCAGAGTTTCAAATATCTTTGACATGCATAGATCTCATTCATTTACTTTTTATACCCAGCTATTGCAATTGTTAGGGCAAATGGAATGCTTCTGTGAAAAGAAACTAGGGACCAGGCATTTTTGCCTGTCAATCATAAATTCTATTTCCTTACTTTTTTTGTTACTTCTAGCTTCTTACCTTTCTTTACCTTCTTTAGTTTCAAAAGAAAGTTTGTTTGCTTTTCAAAGATTAATGTGTGTTCTTCAAATATTTTTGTTTTTCCAAATATTGACTTTTGTGAAAATTCCATATATGCATATCATATGTTCTAGTGATGTCCACTTCCATTTCCTCTGTTCACATCCTCTTTTATCCCCCTACAACTACTCCCTCAAAAATTTGAATTCCTTTTATTTCAACCCATTGTATCCTCTTAGGACTGTCGGTACATGCCTAGGCATCACACCATTTACTGGAACACAGGTAGTCTCTATTGTTAGCCATAAATCTAAATGTTCACTTACAAAACAAGCATATACAAAGTTCAATGAAATAGGAAACATATACTAAACCATTTTTAGGGTGCTAATCTGAGATAAAAAGTGGACAACAATATAAAGCCATTTAGGTAACATTCACTCAAAAATATGAATTTAAAAAATGTATGAACAAAGAAAAAGAAGTTACAATTTTGAAAGAAAGCAAGAGGAGGTACAAAGGTTTGGAGGGAAGACATGATACAATTATATCATAATCTCAAAGTCTAAAAACTTAAAAGTTTAAGTTAAAACAAACGGTAGCTAAATAATCTAGACAAATAATGAAACCAGAGATTAATACTGAAGTCACCAAACAAAGGAAATGTACATAATCAAAATTCCTCTTTAACATTGCAATATACACTTTTATTAGGATGAAACTTAATAACAAAATTAGCTATTTTCAAGTGTACAATTATATAGCACCTAATACTTCCAAATTGTGTAGCCATCACTTTTAAATAAACTTTTAGCACATCAGAAGGAATCCCTTTACCTGCTAAGCAGTCACTCTGCATTCCTTCCCTCTCTTCAGGTACTAGAAACCATTATTCTTTCTTCCAGCATGGGCTTACAGATTCTGCGCACTCCATACAAATGTAATAACATAATATGGCATATTTTAGCCTTCTTTCATTTACTTGCCATAATGTTCAAAAGGGCTAATTTACGATACCCCATCTATCAGTGGCCCATACCTATTTGTGTCTGAATAGTATTCAGATATCTATATCAATTTTGCTGAATCATCCAGTTACTAAGTGATATTTTGATTTCAATCTTTGCTTTTCATGAATAATATTGAAATTATTGTGTATATGAACTTTCAAGTGTTTTAGTTTTAAATTTTACTTCACAATAAATATATGTTGTATATATTATATATTGTGTATTATATATTATATATTGTGGGGGAACTATTATTTTTTATGTGTTTTTACATTGCAGAAGATAAATCTAGCCATGTAACTAATCTGTATTCACACAAACTTTTTTCTAGTAAAATATTTAAAATCTGCTTTTAATCATTTGAAATACACAATTTAAAATTATTTGTACTGTCGAGAAACTATTGTATGTATGGCTTGTCATATTTATTTATATATACTGATACACATGTATAAATCATTAAATACACAATTTTCCCTTCAGCCTTGAAACAAGTCATAGCTCCTTTGGCTGCACAACACATAAAGTTGTTGGTTTGGTATAGAAATCCTGTGATAAGGTAAACAATTGAAACAATAGAGTAACACTGAACATGTTGAGATCAGAACAGGAAAATTGTCACCCACTGAAGGAGCAGTTTACATTAATTACTATTTTCTGTCTCAAGTATGAAATTCTATTATGCATACTTCTGTAGAATGGTAATTGGAATCATTTTTAGCATCCCAATGATGCTTTATCTTTACATCATTTTTGTCTATCTTTAACTCTTCTATATTAACTTAGTTTTCTGTCTATTGAGTTTGCATAAAAAACATTTAGGAAATAACACCATTATTCTTTATAATACCTTCTAGCAGAATGCAATTTAATTCTAGGATGGCAAGAGAAGATTAATGTTAGAAAATTTGAACAGATATTGAGTATTATGAATATAACTAATTATAATATTAGGTTGATACATAATTATATAATTATTCCAATTATAATAGTAATTATACTACTAATTATAATAGTAGGCTGATACATAATAACAATGTGAGTTCTACTGTTTTGTTTGTTTGCTAAAATACATGCCTCCTTTTGTAGGTGGACAGTCTCCTTGCCACTCTTGCGCAATTTTCATGCAGACAGGGAGCCCTCCCTAAAATACTGACACTAGCTCTAGATTCTACAGCTAGGGGAATTATAAGGCAAGTAACTTCTCTATGCAATAAGCTTCAGTTTATGTATTATAAAATGATGAGTTCAATATATGACATAGGAATTTAAAAAAAATTCAACTTATAATCCTGACCTCAAAATTTAATAATAAATTTTACAAGATGTGCTTGTATGAAGAAAAATTAACATCTATATGGGTCAGGGTTGAATGAGATTCTGACAGAATGGAAAGAGATTTTACTTTCCTTGAATAGAAAGATAAAGCTGTTGCAATTTTTTAGGACACCCGAACAGTTGTTTTATAATTGAAACACATTTCTCTCTCTCTCTCTGTCTCTCTCTGTCTCTTTGTGTCTCTGTCTCTGTCTCTGTCTCTGTCTCTGTCTCTGTCTCTCTCTCTGCGTGTGTGTGTGTGTGTGTGTGTGTGTGTGTGTGTGTGTGTACATGTTAGATCACTGTATTAAATGTTTTATTCCTTTTTTAGGTTTCATTGCTTTTTCCTGTATTTTTTAATTTAAATTAGAAACAAGATTGTTTTACATGTCAATCCCAGTTCCCTCTCCCTCCCTTCCTCCCCTGCCACTAACACCCTACCTATACCATACCATTTCTGCTTCCAATGGAGAGTGAGGTCTTCCATGTGGGGGGTCTTCAAAGTCTGTCCTATCCTTTGGGATAGGGCCTAGACACTCCCCTGTGTGTCTAGGCTGAGGGAGTATCCCTCTTTGAAATGGGCTCTCAAAGCCCATTCCTATGCTAGGGATAAATACTGATCTACTACAAGAGGCCCCATAGATTTCTGAGGCCTCCTCACTGACACCCACATTCATGGGGTCTGGATCAGTTCCATGCTGGTTTCCCAGCGATAAGTCTGGGGGTCAAGAGCTCCCACTTGTTCAGGTCAGATGTTTCTGTGGGTTTCACCAGCCTGGTCTTGTCAACTTTTCTTATCACTCCTCCTTATCTGCAAGTGTTTAGCTGTGGGTATCTGCTTCAACTTCCACCAGCTGCTGGATGAAGGCTCTAGGATGTCATATAAGTTAGTCATAAATCTCATTATTGGGGAAGGCATTTAAGGTAGCCTCTACCCTATTACTTAGATGGTTAGTTGGTGTCATCCTTGTAGATCTCTGGACATTTCCTTATTGCTTGATTTCTCTTTAAACCTATACTGCCTCCCTCTGTGATGGTATCTCTTATTTTGCTCTCCTCTGTTCTTCCCCCTACACGACCTTCCTGCTCCTTTATGTCTTCCTCACTCCTCCTCTTCTTCTCTTCTCATTCTCCTAGCTCCCTCTCCCCTCTAACCATGCTCCCAACTTGCTCAGGAAATCTTGTCCCTTTCCCTTCTCTGGGGGACCATGTATGTCTCTCTTAGAGTCCTCCTTATCTAACTTCTCTAGTGATGTGGACTGTAGGCTGGCAATATTTTGCTCTATGTGTAAAATCCATATATAAGTGAGTGTATACCATGTTTGTCTCTTTGTGACTGGGGTTCCATTGCTTTTTAACTTGCTTTTTATTTTTCTTTGTGTCTTTCACATCATGAATGTCCATCCCATTCATTTCCCACCCTCTGTCCTTGCAGCCCCTCCATAAGTTTTAAGAGAAAAAAGAAAAAAACAGGGGTAACCTCATCATGGAAGCTGTAGTATGATGTAGTGAGTCACACAGAAAACCCTTTTTTCCATAAATATTTACTTGCATGTATGCATTGCAGAGAATCATTGGTCTGGTTCAAGGCCTCGGGTTTCTGCTCCACTATCAATGCTGGGCCCTCACTTGAACTCCTCTTTGTCATCCTGCTTTGCCCTGTGTTGTGGAGATCCTGAAGCTTTGGGTCTGCAGGACCAATCCCCTCATGATCTAGCAGATCACAGATGGGGTGGATGTTGGGCTGGGCCAAGCCATATCCCTGGTTCTGGGTCTGGGTAGTTGCAGGGTTGATCAGCCCGCCAGCTCTCTCTTGTCCTCACCACCAGGGTGAGGTCTCCTGCATTGCCTTGGTAAGTTCACCCTTTGTGGTGATGAGCAAGGCATGAGACCCAGTTTTCCTGTTTCCATGTCCTCAGGGTTGAATCTCCCACAACACCTTCATGGCCAGCTCTACTGTATATCCCAGGCATAGGGTAGGGGCCATTCTCCCAAGCGATGAAGGGCAGGATTAGCTCTTCACTCTTATGCCATGCCCACACATGAAAAGTGAGTGATGGGGAAAGCTCTTCCATACTCACAAATTCAGGTCTGGTTCGTCCACACCTCTGCCAGTGGGTTTGGCTCTATTGTGCTGCTCAGATGAGGTGCAAGGCCTACCCTCTAAGGATTGCAGCAGGTGGAGGGCAGGGACAGTTCTCTGACCTCAGGGACAGCTCTCCCACAGGCCTCAGGCGTTGATGGGTGGGGGATGGCTAGAAGGCATTGCAATTTTTAAGAGCCATTAATTGTCTTTAAATTATCCTATAAATTAAATATGTGAGCATAAAAACTACAAATTAGGGGTTGAGAAACATACAATGAAATTCATATGGAAAATACACATACATTAATAGCAAGGGGTTTTTAATAAAAAACACCATGCATATGGAAATCACATTCTCTGTTTTATAGCAGTCTACTATTGCCATATATATAAACAGAAAATGATAGAAATAATAGCCTAAATTATGTCCAAATAAATTAAAAAGGAGTAAATATAATCAGCTTGATTTGGATTCAGTTTGCTTCCCAGAAGGTATATATACACAGTTTGATTCTAGTTATGATAGTATTGAAGTGATGAAAGTAAGGTGGAAAGTAGTGGTGACTCAGCCCTCACAAGTGCATTTTATCATGTGGGAGTTGGCCAGATCTAGTAATAAGTTTCTGTGAGGGTAGATTGATATGTAACAACAAAACCAGTCCAACTGTTTTATGTGTTTGCTAAAATAGTGCCCCTTCTGCAGGTGGACAATCCCCTTATCCTTCTTGTGCATTTTACATGCAGACAAGGGAGCCCTCCCTAAAATACTGACACCAGCTCTAGATTCTACAGCTAGGGGAATTATAAGGCAAATAACTTGTCTATGCAACAAGTTTCAGTGATATTATTTTAACAACACAAAACAAAAGAAAAATAAAGTAGAAAATAATTCAAATTGGTAGAGAGAATTAAGATTATCAAATTAATATGGTTTCATGGACTACTTAGACATTTCAGTAACAAAGGTTGATTTTCTAATTTTATATGAAAATAATAAATGGATAGATGAAGGCTATAAAACAAAAATATTACAAGATAACAGTGTTAGAAATGTATCACTTTTAAAGCATTTTTTTACAGAGTGTGGGGAGCAAGTCATCCTAAGAATGGAATAGGGATCTCTTACTAAAATAGATATAGCCTAACATTTAAAACCAAAGCCTTACACATAAAGAAATTGACAAGCAAAACATGTTCTTGGAATAAATATAAAATTATAAGAAATGCAATAAACAGAAATGCCTTCCTGGCTGATATTAGATACCACATGCAGACTAGTTTAGGAACAAAAGTTTTTTTTTTTTTTTTTTAAGTGCAGCACACAACTAAATAGAGAATACTCAATAGGGTTTTAATTCTTTTTTAATTTTTTTATTAGATCAAATTGGAACAAGCTTGCTTCACATGTCAATCCCTTCTCCCTCTCCCCCAACGCTGTCTCCAACCCCACAACTGCCCACCACCCCATCCACCCTCCACTCCCCAGGCATGTTAGGGCCCTTGACAGGGCTCCCCAAAGTCCACCGCATGATCCTGGGCTGGGCCTAGGTCTTCCCCCATGTGTACAGGCCAAGAGTGCATCCCTTCACATGGGATGGGCTCATAAAGTCCCTTCTTGCACCAGGGAAAAATACTAATCCATTACCAGGGGCCCCCTAGAGTGCGGAGGCCTCCTCATTGACAGCCATGTTCAGGGGTCTGATTCAGTCCTGTGGTGACCTCCCAGACAGCTGTCTGGGGTCCATGTGCTCCCCCTTGTTCAGGCCAGCTGATTCTATGGGTTCCACCAGCCTGGTACCGACCCCTTTGATCTTCATTCCTCCCTCTCTGCAACTAGGTTCCAGAGTTCAGTTCAGTGTATATCTGTGGGTTTTTGCCTCTGCTTCAATCAGCCACTGGATGAGGGCTCTAGGATGGCATAAAAAGTAGTCATCAGTCTCATTATAGGGGAAGGGCATTTCGGCTATCCTCTCCACCGTTGCCTAGATTGTCAGTTCGTGTCATCCTTGTAGATCTCTGGAAATCTCCCTAGTGCCAGATCTCTCCTTGGACCTATAATGGCTCCCTCTGATATGGTATCTCTCATCCTGCTCTCCTCTATTCTTCCTCCAACTCAACATTTCTGGTCCTCCATATCATCCTCTCATCTCCTCTTCTCCTCCTCTCGTTCTGGCATCTCCCTGTCCCCTACCCTCATGCTCCCAATTAGCTCATGAGATCCTGCCCCTTCCCATTCTCTGAGGTCCATGAATTTTTTTCTCTTAGAACTTTCTTGTTTCCTAGTTTCTTTGGTGAAGAGGATTGTAGGCTGGTAATCCTTTGCTCTACCTCTAAAATTCGTATATGAGTGAGTTCATACCATGTTTATCTTTTTGTGACTGGTTTACCTTACTCAGGATGGTTTTGTCTAGTTCCATCCATTTGCCTGAGAATTTCAAGATTCCGTTGCTTTTTTCTGCTGAGCAGTACTTCATTGTATAAATGTACCACACTTTCTCTATTCTTCAGTTGAGGGGCATCTAGGTTGCTTCAAGGTTCTGTATATTACAAACAACGCTGCTATGAACATGGTTGAA
Source organism: Cricetulus griseus (assembly GCF_003668045.3). Taxonomy (NCBI): domain Eukaryota; kingdom Metazoa; phylum Chordata; class Mammalia; order Rodentia; family Cricetidae; genus Cricetulus; species Cricetulus griseus. The sequence goes on from NC_048604.1 coordinate 63,372,608, forward strand.
CATATGTCCTTGTTGTATGAATGTACATAATTTAGGTATATACCCAAGAGAGGAATTGCTAGATCTTGAGGTAGACTGATTCCCATTTTTCTGAGCAACTGCCATACTAATTTCCAAAGTGGTCTTACAAGTTTGCACTGCCACCAGCAATTAAGGAGTGTTCCTTTTTCTCCACATCCTCTCCAGCATAGACTGTCATTGTTTTTTTTTTTTTTTTTAGCCATTCTGGACGGTGTAATATGGTATCTCAGAGTTGTTTTGAGTTGCATTTCTCTGATAGCCAAGGATTTTGAGCACTTTATTAGGTGTCTTTCAGTCATTTCAGATTTCTCTGTTGAAAATTCTCTATTTAGTTCTGCACCCCACTTTTTAATTTCATTGTTTGTTGTTTTGGTGGCTAACTTCTTGAGATCCTTGTGTATTTTGGAAATCAGCCCTCTGTCAGATATGGGGTTGGTGAAGACCTTTTCCCATTCTGTGGGTTGTCGTTTTGTCTTACTGACTGTGTCCTTTGCCTTACAGAAGCTTCTCAGTTTCAGGAGGTCCCATT